>NW_021703765.1:12704997-12740905 GCF_005190385.1 Monodon monoceros | reverse complement strand
CCCGCGCGCGGGGTCCACGTGGAGGCCTAGCCCCGCCCTCCCGCGCGGCGTCCATGTGGAGGCCTCGCCTCGCCCCGCCCTCTCGCGCCCCCTCGGCCTGCGCGGCGGCCCGGAAGAGCCGAAGAGCTCGGGAGATGGGCCCCAACCAGGTGGGCCCCAACCCGGCACCACCTGCCCTTCGGAGCATCAGTGTGTGCGGGTCTTGAAGACGGTGAGAAAGGGGCCTTACCAAGAGGCTCAGCACAGTTTCCCCAGGTTGGTCTAGAAAGTGCTCCCCGTCCCTTAAACTGGTTCCCGGCGCCGCAACTGGAACTGTCCTGACCGCGAGGCCAGGACACATTGCCCTTGGATGGGCTTGTCCCTCTGTGCACGCGGCCCGCCCGCAGCCCGGATCCTAATGCCTCAGACTTAGCGTCACAGCCTTTGGTTCTATCCTGAAATGAGCAGGGAGAGATTTGGACCTGGGAATACCTGGAAGACAAGCGGTGTCTGTATCTAACAGACTCTCGGTAAATGTTACAGGAATGAATGAAGTGAGGAACCATCCCCCAGCCGGCACGGTTCCCTTTGTTCTTCCACGAACCAGAAAATGACGAGTGTATTATGAGTGGGCATTCTAGGACCGCAGCCCTAATGAGAAAGAATTATGAGGACTTTATACTCCTGGGTTCCCCCCCCCACCTTGAGACGAGAAAAGGATGTTCAAAGCCATTAACCTCCTTAGAACAAGCAGATAGGAAAGGCGGAAAGCAACGCTTTGAAAACAAAAGCAAATGGCCTTATTTACTTTTAAAAATGATACACGTAAAACATGAAGATATGTTCAAAAAGAATGCATTTCTGAAAAGTGTAAACAGTTAAAATCCCTGGCCCCAGAGCCCCAGTCTTAATTCCCTCCCCAGGTGTAACCTCACCCCACGGCACTCCTTGACCTCTGTGCAGCTCCAGCTGCGGGTTTCTGGCTGTTCTCCACGAGGGACAGTACACCTGCAAGCCTCTTGCTCTTGCTTATTATTCCCTCCACCTGGAAAGCCACCCCCACTTTCGTTTCCCTTTTTTGGGGGAAGGGGTATTTAATTTTATTTGTAGGATAAGTGCACAAACCTTAAAGTGTGCAGCTGGATGAATTTTTACATACTTTTCTGCATATATATTCACCCAGATTCAGATGCAGACCATCTTTAGCACATGAAGCCTGACCCCGTACCCCCCAAAGTCAGTACCCTCCCCAGAGGTAAGCACTGTTCCGACCTCCATCGCGGCAGATTCCTTTTGTCTGTTCCTATAAATGTCCTAACGTCCTTCGGAGTCTCCAGGACTTTCTTTGGGAGCTCATTCCAATCCTCCAGGTCTCAGCTCAGATGTCATCTCCTCTCCTGTTCCTTTCAATAGCGGTATCCATAGCGGTATCCTGTGCCTTTCCTACAGAGCCCTTCAGGGTTTGCAATTTGTTTACTTGTTTGCTGTTTGTCTCCCCAACTGGAAGGTAAGAGTCCTCTTACCTGAACTCTCCTGTTCACTGCTGTCTCCTGAACCGCTAGCCCATTGTCTAGCGTATGTAGACAATCAACAAATATTTATTCAATGAATGCATACATGTGTGAATGAAGGGAAGAGATGCCCCAGGTGTCAGTTTGTATGGTCCTGAATCCAAAGCTAATTATAGTCATCCAAACACGCCAGAGGCCTCTGCGCTGTTAGTTACAAAGGCAATATTCACCCAATTCAAATGTGAAGATTTAGAAAGAAATACTGGAGTTGTTCCAGTCTGCCTGGAAGCAAAAAGTGGGCTAGTTCTCCCCCTCTATAACAGAATTGCCTTTTCCACCAAGACTGGGCTTTCGCTTTATAGTTTTGAATCAATGTTTTATAAAACAACTCCACTTTGTCTACATAAAAGGACTCTCTCAACAGTGGTAGGCTCTGTTGGAGTGATAGAGGATGATGTTTTTAAAACTTCCTGTATATTTTGTCATGTTTTAAAAATGAGCACATAATACTTAAAAAAATTTTTTTAATTGTGATAAAATACACATAACATGAAATTTACCACCTTAACAAATTATTTTAAGTGTACATACAGTTTAGTGGTTCTAAGTACCTTCACATTGTTGCGTAGCCCATCTCCAGAACTCTTTTCAGCTTGCAAAACTGAAACTCTGTAGCCATTAAACAAGTCCCCCTCTCTCCCCGTCCTTGGCAACCATCATTCTACTTTATGTCTCTATGAATTTGACTACTATGGAACCTTATGTGAGTAGAATCTGTAATACAGTATTTGTCCTAGTGACTGGTTTATTTCACTTAGCATAATGTGTTCAAGGTTCATTCATGTTATAGCACGTGTGAGAACTTCCTTTTTCTGGCTGAGTAATAGCCCACTGTATGTTAAACCACATTCTGTTTATCCATTCATCCGTCGATGGACACTTGAGTTGCTTCCAGCCTTTGGCTATTGTAAATAATGCTGCTGTGAACATGGGTGTGTAGGTATATCTTTGAGAACATGCTTTCAGTTCTTTTGGGTAATAACCAGAAGTGGAATTGTTGGATCATATGATAATTCTGTTTAATTTTTTGAGGAACTGCCATGCTGTTTTCCACAGCATCTGCCTCATTTTACATTCCCAGCAGCAGTGTACCAGTGTTCCAGTTTCTCCACATTCTCGCCAGCACTTGACATTTTTTGGTTTTTTGATTGCAACCATCCTATGGATGTGAGGTGGTATCTTTATGGTTTTAATTTGTATTTCCCTAATGAAAAATGATGTCGACAGCATCTTTTCATGTGTTTGTTGGCTATTTATATATTTTCTTTGGAGAAATGTCTAGTCAAGGCCTGTGTCCATTTTTCATCAGCTTGTTTGCTTCTGTTGTTGGTGTTGGGTTCTGGGCACATATTACTTATAAAATCAGGAAAGAATTTTATTTTATGAAGAATAGGGGAAAATGCATATAGAAAGCCAGTTAAAAGAGAGTGTGGTGGTTAAAAGCTTTGGGCTCTGGAATTAGAACGCTCAGTCACCATAATTATTGAGTTCCTGCTGTATACGTTGGGGTAAGGGAACTACTCTAACATACAACCCTAAAAGTGACCTAGTACAATAAAAACGTTGCTCGCTTACTTCAAGTCCATGGTGGTCTGAGGCGGAGGTGGGGGAAGGGCAGGACTTATGGAGGGACACTATGTCCTTTGGGGACTCTGAGTGACATAGTCATTCACGGACCTCAGCTGCATCCATCCTGTGGCACTTGACATCCTCAGCATGTGGCCTCCAAGGTCACCAAAGGATGGGATAAAAGGGAGGATTACACAAGGGCATCGTTTTAGGGACCAGTCTTTGCCTGTATCGCATCAACCTAAAGTTGTGATTCAGCCTCACCCACTACAGAGGAGACTGGGAAACATCCTCTTCCTGGGTGCCCAGAAGGAAAGGAAATTGCGTTGTCTCTGCCCCAGTACATCCTTTTGGTGACCAGCCATCTCATTCTTCCCCTCCACACACAGTCTCATCCCCTTCTCTCAGGAGATAACCCAAAGTTACATCCAGGATCTCCGGGTCACACATTCTTCTCCAGCAGGACTAGGTTCCGATCCTGTGTTCTGGTGACCAGTGAACTAAGGGGAGGTGAGTTGTCTGCCTGCCCTCCTGACATCCAACATACAGAGCTGAAGTAGAAGTGACAGATTCCCATTGAGCAAAGGGAGGGCGCAGTAGCCCCTGGTTCACAGAAGTGACAGATTCTTTCCTGAGAGACAGGTTTTGTGAGGGTTCCCAGCCCTGACAAGGGGAACGTTCCCTTAGGTTTCTGATCTGGCCTCCAAAGGGCACCCCAGCTTCATCTCAAAGGAGTTTCTCCTATTTCATTATCTTCCCTGACTACACCTGAAATTCTCCTTGGGGCGTAAGCCCTTCTCCTTGGCTCCCTCACCTGGTTCTTGGAGCGTTCTTCCTGCTCATGGAACCCAAAGGGATGTTTTAAGTCTACTATATGCATAGTCAAAGACATTTTCAGGGTGACTTTGTGATCTCTCTGGCAATAATCTTCTCAGAAAGGTAGTGGGCTGAGTGAAATAGGGAAAACTCTGGGAAGGGTAGATTTGAGATGCCGACCGGAAATCCCTGCACAGATGTAGACTAGCTGGATGTAGGAGCCTGGCATCGGGGAGGAGTCCAGGCTGGAGAGATACGTGGGGAGCCATCACCATCTGGCTGGCATTTATCAGGAGGCTGGCACATGTAGTCAGAAGAGAAGAGGTCCAAAGACTCAGCCTGGGTCCCTCCAGTGGCCAGAGGTGGGGACGAGGGGTGCGTGCCACAAGCTGGGAGATGAAAAGGACGGCCTGGGAGGTAAGTAAAAATACAGAAGAGTGTGGTGTCTCAGAATAAGAAAGAAGAACACGTCTCAGGGAGGAGGGTGTCCTCAACGAATCCAGTGGTGCTGAGGGATCAGTAGGGTGAGGACTGAGGGTGGACACCTGAGGTGGTCGTCGGTGACCTGGGCGAGAGCTGTTCCTGTGGAGCGCTGGAGTGACGGTCCCACTGAAGTGGGCTCAGCCGACAGCAGGAGGGGAACATGAGTGGACGTGACTGCGGACAGGGTGGTCTTGCTGTGAAGGGGAGCGGGGACGTGGGCAGGGGTCTGGTGCGCAAGGGCAGCAGGGACGCTTCGCCCCTGGTAACCGCCCTGAGACGGGGCAGAGGATGTGGCCGGAGCTGCCGGGAGACGGGGCAGCGAGAGCCCGGGCAAGTGAAATGTGCGGAGTGAAAGTAGAGCCTGGGCAGCAGCTGGGAGTGAGCATGAAGAGGCGTCTTGGGGGTCCGAGGAGAGAGGGAACTGCCGCGCAGGAGTGGCGGGAGAGCGGGGCGCGGGTGGCCTCGGGACCTGTGGCGTCGAGCAGCAGGAAGGCCCCCCTGGCGGCCGTGGTCATGCCTTTAAGGAGGGACGCCCCCGGCCCGTCCCGGTCGTGGCTGTGCCTCCTCGGCAGAGCGCAGCCTCGTGGGCATGGGCGTGGAGCGCGCAGAGCTGGATTTAACCGCGTTTGGGGGTTTTGCCGCCGTCGGCTCCCCTGGTTCTCAGGCCTTAGGTTTGGACTGGAACTACACGCCGGCTTCCCTGGGCCCCCAGCTTGCGGAGGGCAGATCGTGGGGCTTCTCAGCCTCCACCATTGCATGAGCCAGGCCCTCATAATGGATCTCTTTGTGTATATCTGCATCTATCCTCTTCGTTCTGTTTCCTGGAGAACACTGACTAATCCAAGGCGTATTGGGGGAGGTGATGGGGGGGTGTGTGGCCGGCTTAGGGAGGAGAGGAAAGTCCTGGGCGCCAAGCAGGAGCAAGGAGGCGGGAGGACGAGTGTCACTTGAGAGGCTCCGGAGCCGCAGCGCCTGCTGGGCAGAGCCAGGCTGAGGTTCGCGTGTGCAGGTGAAGAGAACATTCAGAGAAGAGGTTGCAGATGTAGGAACTGGGGAATTGGGGAGGGTGGAGATGGGGTCGCAGGGCCCACGGAAGGCTCCGTGCAGTGGGGAAGAGGTTTGGATCGTAGATGTTTAATGAATCCAGTGTCCTTCCTCAGGGAGGATAAGAAACTCACCCAGGGTCACCAGACTACTCAGTGACAGGGAAGCGGTCCTGATGCCAAAGCCTGGACTCTCTCCTCTGAGTCCAGGCTTTTCTGTGAGAAACACAGAAATCGCTTGTCTGCCTCCTGTTCCAGAAAACCCCAGGACTCCAATCACCTTTCCTTTTCTACTATGGAGAGCCCATGTTGCTCTCTGGGCTCCCAGATCTCTTCAAGATGCTGGATAAAGTCTGTGGCTTTTCCCCAGAAAAGTGTGCAGTGCACAAAGCCTGTGCATTGTAGGGGTCCTGGACCCTTCAGGACCCATCCAGAGCCCTCAGGTTGACACATCCTGCCCTGTGGCCTCTGTCAGGAGGTGGAGCCGAGGTGAGCTGGACGTTGATCCTGAAACGAAACGGTCCAGCCGCCCTGATGTGACCGCGACCAGCACCCAGTTACTAAGGCCAGGTGGCTAAGCTGCCACTTGGGCACCCTGCTGCCCTGTCGGGATCTCCCTGCAGTTGCCTGGACACCGGGACAAAGGAGGAGACGGTGGATGGAAGTGGGAGCCAGCGGTGTGCCACTGCCATCCGCCGCAGCTCGGGGCTCTTCACGGTGTGTCCTGCTGCACCCAAGAGGTGCTGAGCAGGTCCCCTGGCCTGCCCACGAACCCTTCGGGGCTGCGTCAGCACTCATCAGACCAGCCCTGTCTGGGAAGCTTCCAGGGACCCCTCTCTGTGGACACAACTCCAAGAAGCTAGGCCTGGCTGGGGGGTGGCTAGGATTTCTTCGTTCCCTGAACCCCAGGGCAGAGCTCCTCCAAGGATGCCTTATGCTCTTGTCTAGTCTCCAAAGTAACAGCCATCTGCACCTGGAAACCACTACTTAACACCTGTGAGGGCAACAGGAAGGGCAGCCTGTCTGAGGCTTCTGAAGAGGTTTGCAGCAGATACCCTCGGGAATTAGCAGAACCTTGAATTAGCCTGCTGGCCAAAAGTGCCTCATTCTTCGAGATCCCGCAGGAGTCCCTGGATTTCTCTGTCTTTTCATTTAATGTTGGAGAGACCCAGCCATTGTTTCTCACTCTGGATTCTTTCTCTGGAAAGGAAACAATCCTTTTTCTTTCTCCCCGTCCCCTCCTATCCCCCCTTTTCACCTAAGAAAATGTAAAAGCTCTCCATAGAGTAACTACAGTGAAAGCAGCCCTTAATCTTATCAATGATGACAAGAATAAGGAATGCCAAAGTAAAGCAGGTCCTTAGGGTGTGAAAATGTCCTCAGGCTGGATATGCTGAGAAACCAGGGCTCGTGTTCTGACGAGAAAACCAAAGCCTGATTTCTAGGCAGTTACTATGTCACCAGATTCCTAGCACCCATGTAGAATAGATCATTTCCTAGCCCAGTAGGAAATGTGCTCTAGTTAGGCTCTTTTCATAGCAAGAGTCTTAAGTTACTAAAAATGAAATAAAATATTTATTTACTTATTTATTTTTATAAAAAGGGGTTTATTTTAAGGATATCCATGACCAGCGAGAACTGGCCTGGGTCACTGTCGGGGGTTGTGAGGGCTCTGCGTGGTGGCCGGCAGGACCCCGCTCTCCTGCTGTGAGCCTCTGCTTCTCCCTCTGCTGGGTGTTCCTCTCTCCTCCGCCCCACTGCCTCAACGTCCACAGAGCCACTTCCTCAGGAGGTGGCCCATCACGCTCCCTCCCGACCTCCCAGCATCACACCTCAGATTCCCCTTCCATGGCCAACGGCCTCTTAGCTCCAGTTCCAAAGAGAGAGGCAGGTGGACTGGCCCATGTGATAGTTTTCTGGGGCTGCCCTTGGCGCAGGCCACTTCTGTTCCAGTCAGCTGTGCAGAAGTGTGGCTTATGTGATACAGCATGGTGAGAAGTGGGGACAGCTTGCTGCTCCCAGGAAAGCCGTGGATCTGAGGCCCCATGACACGCCTTCCACTATGTAGTTTCAATATATTCCCTTCTAATATGATCCAGCTGTCAAGACACACCTCATCGAAAGCCACATCTAGTTATTGCCTTAGAATCACTAGGCAGGGCCATTTCAGAAACGACCTGCTCAGCAGAGTCAGTTTCATCCTGGGTTATGTTGAGATCCCTTCTAGATATCCCCCTCCATTCTGTAATCCATGTACTAAATACCTCACGTAACCACAGCCAATATAGATCCCATATGACAGTGGCACAGAAATGAAGCCATTGCATGGGCAGAAAGGGAGCCACCTCCTCCGCTTGGCTCCTGGACCCACAAATTCCAGTGATGGCAGGGGCATCACCATCACTGTGACTTGTCCCCAGACTGCCCTGAGCCCTGCAGGCGCCATCCTAGCCTCATGGTGTGGGATCTCCGCTGTCAGATTGAGCACCTGTGGGTGGTGGGAGAATTTGGGAGACGCCACGTGAACTCACTTCTCTGTACTGCAGTGAGTTGCGGTTGCTCAGTGGGACTTCCGGAGCTTCTGCCTGTTGACAGGGTTGTGCCACTACATCACAGGGAGAGCTACCTGGCTTTCCAGCTCTGTTCTGAGGTCTCAGGATAAATTGAGGGACCAAGATTCCCTGCAATGTTTGAGTGAGACCTACCCCTTTTTATTAGGCTGAGGACTTTTATGATGCTACAGCTCCTGCAGAATCCCTGGGGGCTGCCCATCAGTTCCCATTCTGGAATCTCTTGGCTTATAGATGAATGATTTTGCTTCTCCAGGCATTTGGATCACCACACCCTTTGGAGTCACTAGCTGTCATAGCCGCAACTAGGCCCAAAAGACCACTGCCCTAAGGCCTTTGTTGCTTACCAACAACCTGGGCTGGCCTCCCCATTTTAGTGGAGGTGGGGAAGGGCATAAGAGCCTATCAGTTGAAGTGCTTTTCCTCCTGGATCTGACTTTGACCTTGTTGCATGATTGTAGGCTGGACAGCCTCATCATAGAAGCTGTGGGTGGGGCAGGCACTGGGAACACACACTGCAGACTGTCATCATGTTCTATGAAATTGAACGCCCTTTAAAAATAAACATGTCCCTTTGGCAAGCGGTCAGTGGGGTGCCATTTCCATCCACGGTACCACCCCCCCGCCCCTTCTGAGGGCCCCTGGAGTTGTACGCTCTGCTTCCCCAGCCGTGCTCCAAACCATCCTCGAGTCTACGTTTAGGATTCTGCATCTTAAAAATGGGGAAACGGAGACAGAGAACATTTAAGTGATTTGTTCAAGGTAACAGGGCACGAATAAGGACTTTAACTTCCTAACTTCTAACCCTATTCTGGACCTTTAGCTTGGCGGGAGCAACTCTTTACACTTTTATCAGGGAGATGTGTCCACGAGGGCTGGTTCTCAAGAAAGAAAGGATGACATCCTTAGATGCTTAATTAAGAAGGTCACCCCCCTCCTGAATGGCTCTGCTCCCCAGTCTTGGCTTCCTCATTATCTTGGTTAGAAATTCGCTTTGCTTTCTTCCATGCTCATGACACATCGTTCGTTATGTTGGCGGCAGAACGAATAATCCACTCCCAGGCTTGGCCTCCCTTTGTTCCCAGCACTCTGCATCCTCCCAGCCTTTTTCCTCCGGAGATCAAACTCTTTTATGCCTTTTTCTAGTTTCCTTTGATGCGAGCCTTGATGGCTGCGAGGCTGTGCTTGTCAGTTGCTGTTTTAACAACTCAGAGGTCATTTCAGTCCCTGCTTCTGTAGAAACGATGAGTCTGGAGGGAGGCAACCCAGCGGCCTCCCCTTCCTCCCCTCCATTTGTTTATGTGTTTGCATCAGTCTCTCTGCGGCAGTCATTGTCCCGTATATGAAAATGTGAACCTGATTTTGACAGCTGGCAGTGTCTTTGATATTGGAAGATGTCATTTGGAAAAGAGGGGGAATGACAGCAGATGGGCAGCAGCTGGTCTGCACGGCGGTTGCCCCTGGGCGCAGCTGTGGGTGGCTGGGATGGGGTTTGGCGGGTGGGAGTGTGTGTGTGCAGTTGTCTCTGTTTTGTGTGTTGCCAAATTCCCCGGGCTGGATATCATTAGGCCACAGCATCGTGCTCCGTCTCGTTAGAACCAGGAGTTCCCAGCACCAGGGAAGAGGGAAGGAGAAAGAGCCGAGAGACGGGGGACGAGAGGAGAGGAGAGCAGCAGGGACCACCCCAAAGGCGGAGTCGGAGTGAGGGGGTCGGCGGGGCGGGGGGGAGGAAGGGGAAGACACGGGGGTGGGTAACGGGGAGCTGGGTGCGTGGAGGGGCTGATTGCCGGAGGTGGGCTTTGTCCTGGTCCATTTGTAATAAACCTCCACAGACTGGGTGGTGTGTAAACAAGAGAAGTTTATTTCTCACCATTCTGGGGGCTGGAAGTCCAAGGTCAGGGGGCCAGCCTGGTCGGGTTCCGGTGAAGGCCCTCTGCCATGGACAGCAGGCTCCTGGCTGTGTCCTCGCAGGGAGGAAGGAGGGAACTCTGTGGGGCATCCGTAATGAGGCAGCTGATCCCATCCACGCGGGCTCCACCATCAGGACTAAGCATCTCCCAAAGGCCCCACCCCTTAATAGCATCACCTTGGCGGGTAGGATCTCACTGTGTGAATTTCAGGAGGACAGAAGCATTCAGTGCAGAGCAGGCTCTTTCCCAAGATCCGGCGGCTCTCCAGCCGTTTGTGCTGATCAGCATCATGGGCCAACCACAGCCTTGGCACAGGGAGAGGGGAGGCTTTAGGGCTCAAGGCTGTCCTTGAGGCTGTGGACAGGGCCCACCTGATGCCGACCACCCGCCCTCATAGCGGCCGGGCCAGGCTCCCATCAGCAAGTGAAGGTGAGAAGCAGGAAGCCATTCGCCAGCTGACCTGCTCTGCGGGCTGCCCGTCTGGTATCCTCAACCTCTAAACATGGGAGAAGTGACTCTCTAGCTCTTTCTCAGGGTCCCAAGGCAGCCGGCGAATGGTCAGAAAGGCTACGATGTTGCCGTTCCCTAGAGACTGTCGGTGCCTGGGGCCACCTGGCACCGGGATCCGCTCAGGGCCCTCCCGCCCCACAGCCCGCTCCTCCCCTCTCCCTCCTTCTGTTTCCGGGTTCCTGTGCTGGGTGGTCCTTGTCACCACCAGCAGCAAGTCCTGCTCTAAGGCCCACGGAGACCAGGGCTGTGCAGGGAAATCTGGCCTAGCTCCATGCCTGGGGTTCAAGGGTCAAAACAGGAATCCCAGAGACAGGTGTCTGCTTTATGACATGCAGAGAGGAGCCTTCAAGTAGAGCCAGACACGGGTGCAGGAGTGGACACCCTCCAGGGTGTGTGCCTGGGCCATCGGCCACAGGACATCAGGAAGGAGGCACCCTCCTTGGCCTCCTGCCCACAGCTGCCGGGGCTTGCCGGTTCAAACCCAGATTTTCCCACTAAGCCAGGGCTGCTGGGAACAAGCCTCTGACCGCAGAGCAGAACCACAGCCCGGGGGTGTTCGTTGCTGGGGAGGCCCTGAGCCAGTCGGGGTCAGCTGCATCCTCCCTGCAGACTGTGAGCTGAGAGCCTGCCGCCCTCCCGTGGCTCCCAGAGTCCGGAGTCCCCGCCGCTGTCCTGGCTGCATCCCTCCCTGGCAGCCACTTGCGACTCTGCAGGAGTTGGGGGGGTGAGAGGTGGGTTGTAGGAAGCCTTTCCGTCCGTGTCACACACAGCTGATAGAAGCTGAGCAATTCCAGGGGGAATTTCTAGCGCTTCCTTCAGAAAGTCCTGGCTACCCGGCAGGTACACAGAGCACTGTTCTGAGGCCCAGCTCTCAATCCCATCATCTCGGAGGGAAAAAGGAGCGGGAAGGTGGCAGGGAAACCCGTGGCCGGGGCTGACGCTTCCACAGGCTCCCTGCCCTTGGGTCCTCCTGGTGTCAGAAGTCTCCTGAACTGCTGTCACCTGCCTATGGCCCAGCGGGGATGGGGGTGGGGTCCTGGGGTGGGCTGGCAGGGAAGCAGCCCCCAGGGGACTGAGTCGCTCCTCTGTTCTCAGCCAGCCATGGGGGTGGCTCTGCGGCCTCGCCCGGTGAAGCCCCTCCAGGGAGCCTTTGTCTGGCTGGTCCTCTGGACTAGCTTCTCCCCAGTGCCAGCTAGTCAGGCAGAATCCTGAGCTGGGGAAGGTTTCAGGGAGACTAGTGGTCGCCAGCATTCAACGGTGCAGAGAGCTCAGGGAAGCACTTACCAAATCTCATAACTAGGAAGTCCCCGAGACAGAGACTCTGCAGAGGACAGCTGGCCACGGCTCCTTTGGGGATCTTGGCCGAGAAGGTGTGACGTAGGCAGATGGGAGCAGGGGGAACCCAGTGAAGGCATTTGAATGACAAGGAAGGAGGAAATGTAATTTTTTTAAGACTGAAGCGATCAGGAGGCACTAGATATTAGTATTTTGGGAACAGGGCTGTCATACATATCACGACAGTTCATCAGTTCCAACCTCCCTCGTGTGACAGCTGACATTCACATGTGTGACACACGTCCAGGAGCCAACTCTTAGCTGGGGAGTGACATGTGACTCTGTCCCTTCTGTCCGCGCTAAAGAAAGCATCTCAAAACATACACATCTCAAAACAGTCACATGTGGTAGTGACTTTACTATACAGACAACAGGGTTGAATCACCTCTAAACTTATTATTAAACTATTGGAATAAACCAAAGACTGATACTTTAACTATTAGTAACAAACTACCTGCAACAGCCCTCTCAGTACATGAACCTGTAAGAATCCTAGGGAGGCTGAAAACTGTGATAGTTCAGCCAGTACCCTTGCATACTCACTCTTCCCTTAAAAAAAAAAAATTAATGCAAGCGATTTACAGAAAGACATGATAAAACAAAACAGCTATTTGTTTCATAAAAATTCTCTTTGGCTACATAGTGATATACACATCAGCTTACAAAGCTATAATCAACATGTACCTATAATTTCAGGTTCCGCTTTTCTTCACTAAATATTTCATTTACACATTTCCATTTATTGTTATATTCTCACAGTATCTAGTGGCTAAAAATATTTTATTGATTAACATTTTCCTATTATTGAGTATGGGCTGTTTCCCATTATTGTTTTATAAATAGGGCTGCAATGGATTTTTTACTAGAATTGTTTCCATTTTGATGTACCGTTTCCCAAAGTGAAACTACTGGGTGAAAAAGTGTGTAAAGCCTTTGACACTGCATCACATATTGTCAGATTCCTCATTTGCAAGAATAAACCTATCCTTAGTACCACTAGCAATTTATAAATTGCCAATTCCTCTTCGGACCTAACAGAGTTCTCTCTTTCTTTCTCTTTTTGTCCCTGTCCAACCCCACTTCTTTCTTCTGCCTCTTCCTTTCCTTTTTTGTTTAATAGATATGCAATATTACATTAAAGAATTGTTTTAGTATTTCTGAAGTTGAAATGAGGGTATAGCCTGCGCTTCTGTTGCCACCTCTCCATCCTGACAGCCTCATGGCATGCATGTGTTGAACCAAAGAGTGAAGTCTCTTCAAGACCCGAGCCCAGGCGTGCTCAGGAACGCACGTGACCGGTCAGAAGGGACGTGTATGGCTGGGCCAGGGTGCGTCCACCACAACCCTTAATTCAGGGCATGGCAAAGGGTAGCCAGTCAGGAGGTGGGAGGAGTAAGGAGAGTGCGGTGTCCTGGGCCTTTCCAGCCCGAAGCTACGTAGGCTCTATGTGGGCTCCTAAAGAGCTTTCCTTCCCCTGTCTTCCATTCTAAGTATGGCAACCACGTGTCCTAAATCTGCTAACATTTCAAACATTTGGTCCAGTTGTCCCCGTAAAGGGCACCCCTCTTTTCAGATCATGTGTCCCCAAGTTGAATTTGGAAAGTATGGTTACTACTATTTTGGTATATCTGGCTCACCCACTCCACTAGAACGCGAGCCTATTAAGAGCAAAGACTGTGTCTGATTCATCATTCCAAACCGGTATCATCCGTTTCCTCCTACCTACCCATCCTTTCATTCTAAAATTGGTTCTACTTGCTCCCTCGTCACTTAGGGAGCTGCTGTTCTTTGAAAATACAGATCCTAAAATAGCATCGGTCTCTCCTCTCTCTTCCAAGGGCTGTGCGTGTCAAAATGGGTTCAGAAAATGTAATTTTCCTTAACGTTTTGTATGCGGCACCATAGAAGCTAAAGGCAATAATGTAACCAGTAAGCATTGCCTATCAAATTAATTCTCCTGAATACTTGATGGTGCTGTTGGCAACTGAGTGGTACTTGAAAGTCACAGATTTCACTGCTTTTGCTTAGTATACAAATTAAAGTTGGCATGGCCAGCGAAAGATATTCGCTATAGGTGTCAATCATATAAAGAGCTTTCAGTGCAGTGCTATTAATTCATAGCTTTCAATAAATATTGTAAAGATGAAAATGATAAACACTCTTAGAAATTATGTACTAGTGCAGCATCTACCCATACCGCAAATCGTCTGAGGTATCAGGGGAAGAATTCTGGCAAATGCTTTGAGTCTAAATGCTTTGCATTCCACTGACTTTATTACAGACCCCAGCACTTAACATTTTCTCCCGGATTCCTCCTCCTAGTATAAGTCTCCAGGAGGCAGTCTGGTTCAATTAGCAGAGTCTTCAATATGTCAGGAGACCATGGCCATCCTCCAACCTACAGCTCAAAATCAAGCTTTTGCTAATGGACAGAAACATCTAAAGGGTTGGGTGGATAGGGGTGAAGAAGGTAGCTTAGCATTTATAAAACGGTAAACTTGAACTGGCAGGAATTGTCTTCCACTGTCCACTAGAATTTTTAATTCCCCACCAAAGAACTTGAATCACAAATTCAAGACAAATGAAGAAGCATCCTTTGGAAGATAGACATCATCTGTCCCATTTGTAGGCTCCCCAGACATCAGCTTAAGTGACTGAAGTGAATCTAGGGTCGTACAAAACATCTTCCCCCGTCCCCTGACTCTACTGCACCAGCCCCAGGTGCGACCTTCTAAGTCCAGACAACTTTATATGTCGCGGCTGTCTTCTGCTGCTCAGAAGTCATGCTTGGACCACTGTGGCTTGCCTGCGCTAAGGCCAAGGAGCTTCAGGTCAGCCGGCAAGTAGTATCTGTTTTGTTTTTCTCCCAACTTTCTACATGACCTGAGCTCCAGACCTTACACCTAGCAGGATGGAGCAGGTGGGGGACTCAGCCGTGTTGGCTCTGAGTCGCTGCTCCCAGGGGCCGAAGAGATGGCAAGTCAGGAACCCCACCAGTGTCAAAGGATGAGGGGGGGGATGTGCACTCAGAAGTCCCAAGAGCACCCACAGGGCAGCCGTCCACACAGAACCCCAGCTGGCCATCAGGACCAGGGAAGGGGCCTAACATTAGCAAGAAAAGAGTGGGCCTCGAGCAGGAAGGGCTTCTGGAGAGAACCGGCTTCTAGGCTGGGCTGCATTGCCAATCAGCGTCAGCAGAGGAGAGAGATTCTGTGACCCAGAAATCCCTATTGGAGACACTGGCCCTAGTATGGTTCACTCATTCAGCATCTATTCTGAGCTCCTCCCATGGCAGGTCCGTGTCCTGGGAGCTGGGAACACAGCAGTGAGTAAGAAAGGCACAGCTCCTGGCCTTGTGGAAGAAACGTTCTGTGAAGGAGGATTTTCAGGAGGGAGAGTTGGGCTCCACTGCAAAATTTAGCAGCTATAACTGGGCCCCGGAACCGACACCTAAGCTAGTGACTTCATCCTCAACCTGCCAGATTCTTAATCAGTTCCTGCCTTCACCATATTTGGCTCCAGAACAAGATGGGACTGTCTAGGCGGGAGAACGTCTTTGGACTCAGCTGGGGAAACTGGGCAGACGTCTCCAGTGGATTCTGCACACCTGTGTTCATGGCGGCACGATTCACAGTGGCCACAGGTGGAAACAACCCAACTGCACGCTGATGGGGGGAGGAAGGGCTAAACAAAATGTGTCCTGTACATACAACGGAATATTAGCCTGAAAGAGGAAGGAAATTCTGACACACGCTGCAGCATGAATGAACCCTGAGGACATTACGCTGATTGAAATCAGCCACAAAAGGAGAAGTACTGTATGATTCCATTCATATGAAGTAACTGGAACAGTCAAATTCATAGAAACAGGAAGTAAGATGGTGGTTGCCAGGGGCTGGGGGAAAGGGCAAGTGGAAAATTGGTGCTTAATGGGGACCAAGTTTCAGTTTAGGGGGTTGAAAGAGTTCTGGAGATGGATGGTGGTGATGGTTACACAACCATGTGAATGTAATTAATGCCACTGAACTGAACACTTAAAAATGGTCAGAATGGTAAACTTTATGTTACGTATATTTTACAATAAAAAAATTTTTTTAAACCCGTAATAGAGTAGGTAAAGCTTCCTTCAAACTCAAAATTCTTTCCCAGGCCACCTTCCCTACCTGGCCTGTCAACTCCTTGACGTTTGGGAACCTCCCAAAGAATAAACTAACATGTTCTCTAGTGAAACGGAACAAAACAAAACAAGACTGGGAAGAAGCAGAAGCAGGGGAAGTAGTGAGAGATTGACCCTGTCTGTGAGCTTAGCCTGTGCGCATGGCTCAAACGTTTTGTGCCTCAGAATCCCTTGGAGGGCTTGTTAAAACAAGATGACGTTTGCATCTCTAACAAGTTCCCAGGTCATGCTGACACCGCTGATTCAGCGACCACACACTTTGAGAACCACAGGCCTCAAACCCAAAGCTCTTTAAAGTGTCAAAACCACAGACCAGGGATTCTCAGATTTTAGCAAGAAGATTTCCGTGGAATGTTGGTTGCACTTCCAGAGTCCTGAGCCATATAGATATGTGTATGTTTTGAAGCTTCCCCAGCTGATTCTGATGCAGTAGGTTTTCATTCCATGGCGTGGTAAATGCAGGAATTAGCCCAGTGGTTCTCAAAGTGTGGCCTGTGGGCCAGCAGCAGCAGACCTGGGCACTGGTTAGAGAACCCATTCTCAGGCCGGGCCCCAGACCTGCCGAGTCAGATACAGCTGGGTAGGGCCCAGCAATCTGCTGGAGCCCTTAGGATGCTTTACACTAACACCTCAGAACCAGTGAGCTAGATCTTTCGACAGCTTCTTTTTCATTGATGTGCTGATGACAAAACCAGGGCTCTTGGACAATCGGATACGTAGTTTCCCGGTGCATGTAACCAATTCCTGGAAAATGGGACTGTTTATTTTTATTTATTTATTTATTTTAATGTTGACCTGGAAATGTGATCTGTATACTACCAGGGTTGGAAAAGTTAATGAAGAGAATTAGAAATACTCTGGCATCCAAGGCCGCATGTAGCATGATTCATAGAAACTTCAAGGAGGCAAGTTTTGGCTTGGTAAAAGGAAAAACATTCTTCTGGTTGGAGGGCTCTGGCCGTCCTCTGGGAAGGGTTTTCTTGGGATGCAGTGATTGCAGTCTCACTGAAGGTGTTCCATCTGGATGCCGTGAGGAAATCTAAGAATGAACTAGACTGGGTCAAGGGTTCCCAGGTGCCTGTCTGAACAGTGTCAGTATCAGAATGACCTGGGGTTGTTTACGTTCTGGAGTCCCCTCACAAACCTTGTGGTTTGGCATCGCTGAGGTGGGACTCTGGCATTGCAGGTTAATTGGGAGTTCTAGGTCTGAGAATTGCTAAACCCGACCTATTTGCTGTCCCTTTCCAATTGTACAAAAGAGGATAGAGAAGTTAACTTCTAAAGGTTGGAAAATGAGAAAAAATTAAAGAATTCTCTCCTTCAGATAAGAAATTTACATTAAAAAGTAGTAGGGATGGTGGTGCTTTTAGCTCTAAGGGCACCCATAAGATGCAAGTTTACAGCAGAAAGGATTTGGATTAAAGGAAGAAAAATTTCTTAGCAAAGAGGATTATTAAACATTGGGATGGGCTAAAAGAGACGATCCTGGAAGATTCTTCTCCAGAAATTTCTAAAGCTAGGAGGACTTCTCATCTGTTTGGAACCATGTTGGGAATAGTTTAAACTCTCTTCCAGCCCCGTTGCTGATGTTCTGATTTACACAACAGGATAGTAAACTAATACAGACTGTTGCCCTCAAGCTTCCAGAAGAGCCATAATGAAAGCTCCCCTCATTATTAGATTGTTAATAAAACAGTCAGCAAATGGTGAACAGATAAAATATTCCTGCACTTACAAGACTGGGTTTGAATAGGAGGATAATCCAGTTTCTTGTTGTCCTGTCACTTAATCCCCTGTGCACCCACAGCTTTTGTCCGAGCACTCATTCCGTGGGCACCAAGTCTCCAATGCAGAAAAGTAAGAAACTTCTACCTGACGGTATCTTTCTGTGGTCCTGATTTTGAGGTGCAGCTGGAGTTGGGCATCAAGGCCAGCACAGCTGAAAAGGGAAGATCTTAAGGCAAAAAGGGAGGCAGGAAGGAAGGCCCTGAACAAACATAGATATGAATAGCGACTGGCGAGGACAGGCTCCACCCTGGGAGGAAGGTGAGGCGCTGACGTCCAGCCAGGGCAGGGACGTGGGACCAAAGGAGAGGCTGCAGTTGATGCTTTCAAGTCTCTTAAGTAGTTGTGCTTCAGGAAAGATAGCCGTAGGGAGACCCTCGTATTTTTTCACTTGGAGGCATAAGCAAAACTGATGTCGAGCTTCTGAAAACCCTCCAGAGGTGTCCAGAAAGTCCAGAAGGCTCCCTCAGTCAAGGAGCACGTTTACGAAGGGCAGCATCATGGTTTAAAACACTGGCCGTGGAGTCAGGTGACTTGGGTTAAATCCCTCCTCTACCACTTGACTGTGGACAAGTATCTTAACACTTCCAGGCCGCAGTTTTCTTATTTGGAATATGAGGACCGTAAAGAGAACGGGATCATTGATGCGATTTCACGAGATGACAATGACTGAGCGCAGGGGCTGGCACGTAAGTGCTCGATAAACCTTAGCTCTTAGCACTTTTCTAAACAAGTGCAGGGCTGAACTCAGATTCACTGAAGCAGGGCCTCCCAAATGCTGGGCTGACACCTGACTGGCACCAGCCTGTGACAGAGTTTTCAGCATCCCTTGGCAAAGTGGGAGGGATAAGGACAGTGTCCTATGTGTGCCTGTTGGCACTTGGTTGCTGATGACAGGTTTTTTTCCTCTACTCAGAGAATGTACAGCCCTTTGCTTTTGGAAATAACGAGCATAGTAGGAGGTACTTATAGTTTCATGTTCTTTGCAGCCTTGATTTTTTTTTTTTTTTTCTGGTCTATGAAATTCCAAGAATGGGAACCATTCTTCTAAAAGGTAAGGTAAACACAGAGAGGGTCGGGGGAGGCTCTCACTTCTCCTACCAACACAGGCTTCTCAGGTTCTTCCTCCTTGTTTATTCATTTTGTGTCCTTGGCCAGTTTCTCCCTGCCTTTGAGTATGTTTCTAGCCTTAGTTTCTCCATTGCTTTTGCTCCCGCCCTGGGAGGGTAGCGGAATATGCCGCCCCAGAACATGCCACTTTGGCAGAAGGATTATTTTGAGCTGAAGGCAATTGAGAAGAAGCAGATACAAGAAAAGCACTCCACCCTCCCCGTATTCACCTAAAAGCAGGACATAAATTTGTAAAGATGTCTCCCCTCCCCTCTTTGCCACGAAGGACAGAAGTTCAGCACTGGTGACAACTCTATACTCTTAGTAACCTACGTTACAAACTTCCAAACGAACCCTTATCTTCCGTTATTTCCCCATATACTTAACCTTCGCACAATTTGCCACCCTAGAAACTCAAAGGCCTTTTCCTTTGTCTTGACACTTCCTTAGACGTTTATTTTACTTTCGTTAAGACGCCATACAAGCCCAAGTTCTGACCACCCCGTTAATCACTCATCTCTGAGTGCCCCCTTGTGCATGTGCGATGCACATGTTAATAAACTTGTTTGTTTTTGTCTTGTTAATCTGTCTTTTGTTAGTCTAATTCACAGGGCCCCAGCCAATGAACCTAGGAGGGGAGAGGGAAACAAAGTTAAGTTTTTCCTCTTCTGTACACTTTTGGCCCTTTTCTCCCCCTTCCATGCCCCACGTTTTGTTTTGTTTTCTTTCATTCCCCCTGCTCTGTTTCTCCTCCCCCTCACACACTTCATTTCTGTTCCTGTTTTTGCTCCTGATTCTTTTTTCTAGTCACATGTGCTGCATCCCCATGTGTCCATTCCCCCAGGTGACTGGTGGAGGACACCCAGGTGCTGTGCCCTGCAGGGCAAGCACTCTGCCGTGTCCCCTCCAGACGGAGGTCTGTGCTGAGGACAGAACAACAAAAGAGAACCTTAAGACTGGTCTTTCCGTGTCCAGACAGTGACACGTCATTAATTGAGATGTTCTGTTTTAGCACCAGAGGACGGCTCATTGCCCGTAACCCTTCCAACAAGAGGGACACCTTTTGGGCAATGAATTTGAGCGAGAGAAGTCAGGCTTTCTACGCACTCTGAGGATTTGAGCCAAGGCACAGGTACAAATCTGTGATGTTTGCAGTGTCCTTGAAATTTGGGGGTGAGACATTTCTCCCCCTTAGAGAGCCAACTCAGCCAGCGTGTCCTGGTTTCAGCTCTGAAAGTCCCATGTCCTTGGAAGGCCCTGGCAAACTGGGACAGTTGGTCACCGGAGAGCCAATAGTGACCAACGCTCCACTGGACAACTTGTCCAAGGTTAGGCACAGGTAGGCCTAAATCCACAGAATGAAACCAATGAGAAGATATTAAAGGGGCTGCAGTCATTTAACCCAGAGAAGAGAAGGCTAGGGGCGGGAGTGGGCAGGGGCTGTTTCGGTGACGACCGTCAGATGTGTCCTGGGCTGGACTGTGTGCACAGCTGCTGTCCATCTCCACCGGAGCTCAGAGCTGGAGGAAGTGGGTGTGAGTGGAGCCCAAACTTACAACACCTAACTTCCTGACAGTACGTATTCTTAGACACTAGAATGAGTTTCAAAGACACATGAGGTATTGTCCTTGGAGGTCTTCAGCACAGTAAACTCCTGAGGGCTTTAAGAGTTTAGGTGCGGCACCATATGCTCACCTTATCTTTGATAAAGGAGGCAAGAATATACAGTGGAGAAAAGACAGCCTCTTCAATAAGTGGTGCTGGGAAAACTGGACAGCTACATGTAAAAGAATGAAATTAGAACACTCCCTAACACCGTACACAAAACTAAACTCAAAGTGGATTAAAGACCTGTATGTAAGGCCAGACACTATAAAACTCTTAGAGGAAAACATAGGCAGAACACTCCATGACATAAATTATAGCAAGATCCTTTCTGACCCACCTCCTAGAGAAATGGAAATAAAAATAAACAAATGGGACCTAATGAAACCTAAAAGCTTTTGCACAGCAAAGGAAACCATAAACAAGACCAAAAGACAACCCTCAGAATGGGAGAAAATATTTGCAAAGGAAGCAACTGACAAAGGATTAATCTCCAAAATTTACAAGCAGCTCATGCAGCTCAATATGAAAAAAATAAACAACCCAATCCAAAAATGGGGAGAAGACCTAAACAGACATTTCTCCAAAGAAGATAATACAGATTGCCAAAAATACATGAAAGAATGCTCAACATCATTAATCATTAGAGAAATGCAAATCAAAACTACAGTGAGGTATCACCTTACACTGGTCAGAATGGCCATCATCAAAAAATCTACAAACAATAACTGCTGGAGAGGATGTGGAGAAAAGGGAACCCTCTTGCACTGTTGGTGGGAATATAAATTGATAGAGCCCCTATGGAGAACAAACAGTATGGAGGTTCCTTAAAAAACTAAAAGTAGAACTACCATACGACCCAGCAATCCCACTACTGGGCATATACCCCGAGAAAACCAAAATTCAAAAAGAGTCATGTACCACAATGTTCATTGCAGCTCTATTTACAATAGCCAGGACATGGAAGCAACTTAAGTGCCCATCAGCAGATGAATGGATAAAGAAGATGTGGCACATATGTACAATGGAATATTACTCAGCCATAAGAAGAAACGAAATTGAGTTATTTGTAGTGAGGTGGATGGACCTAGAGTCTGTCATACAGAGTGAAGTAAGTCAGAAAGAGAAAAACAAATACCGTATGCTAACACATATATATGGAATCTAAAAAACAACAACAAAAAAATGGTCATGAAGAACCTAGGAGCAAGACGGGAATAAAGACGCAGACCTACTAGAGAATGGACTTGAGGATATGGGGAGGGGGAAGGGTAAGCTGTGACAAAGCGAGAGAGAGGCACGGACATATATACACTACCAAACGTAAAATAGATAGCTAGTGGGAAGCAGCTGCATAGCACAGGGAGATCAGCTCGGTGCTCTGTGACCACCTAGAGGGGTGGGATAGGGAGGGTGGGAGGGAGGGAGACGCAAGAGAGAAGAGATATGGGGATGTATGTATATGTATAACTGATTCACTTTGTTATGAAGCAGAAACTAACACACCATTGTAAAGTAGTTATACTCCAATGAAGATGTTAAAAAAAAAAGGCTTAGGTGCAGCCCAAGAGCTGTGGGGATAGACCAAACACTTTTCCAAGTTTCCTTCTGACCCTAGGATTCTGTTTCCGTCCACACGTCTATTATGACTCTGATTAGTGTTCGTGTCCTCTTTTGCCCGTAGTTAAACGTAACGATGACCAGGAAAAAGTGATGTGATTGTGGTCTCGTGGGGAAGTCAGTCGAGCTTCTCTAAAGCACAATGGAGAGGGAAGGTTAGCATGTTTGTTTGTTTCTCCTAAGGAATGCTTAAATCTAGACAAGGTTATTTATTGGTCAAACAATTCCATGATGGCAATATTAGAGATTTACAACAGGGAAAAATTCCCTGTGATCCTATTTCTCTGACAGGCTGAGTGACCCACCTTCCCTTTCCACTCAGTGGCCTGACATTTCCCTCTGACTTCTTCATGTTTAACCTGGCATCCAACCTGACCCACATAGGACTCGTACATTACGGCAACTGGATCGTATTGAGTGATGAGAGTAAAAAGCAAAACAAAACAAATGAAAAAAAAATCCTATGTTATTTCCAGTTTTTAAAATCAGCTCATTTTCCTTCATAGAATTGTTTCACATTCTGGGAAATCAAGCTGAGGCATCTGGTGAATCGTTGTGGTTAAAATGGATAGGGTTTTGGGGGTGGTGGGTGCTTGTTGTTTTAGGGATGTTTCCCCCTCTTATGTAAACAGTTCTGTTTGTTGGAAATTGAACACTACCTACACAAAATCTGAGCATCTTTCCACTCTGCTGTTCTGAAATTTTTCCTTATCACTGATCCCAAACCACCAATCCTGAGGTCAGAAGCTGATGGCACACACTCTTTGTCTTCTTTTGATCAGCTCCTTACAGGAGTTCCTTGGTATATTAGAGTTCTCCAGGGAAACAGAGCAGTAGGATATGTACATATGGAGAGAGAGAGAGAGAGAGAGAGATTATTTTAAAGAATTGTCTGGCAAGTCCAAAATCTGTAGGATGAGCTGTCAGGCTTATATCCAAAGGCCGTCAGGCTGGAGAGAGGTCAGTCTCCATGCTGTTCAGGCCTGTGACTGATTGGATGAGACCCACCCACAGTGTGGAGGGCAGTTCAATGAAAGGCCACCGATTTAAATGTTAATCTCCTCTAAAATCACTCACAAAACATCAAAAATAATGTTTTACCAAATATCTGGGCACCATGGCCCAGCCACATTGACACATAATATTAATTATGTGTCATTACATTGGATTTTGTCTGTTCCTCATGCTTAGCGCTCTCCCCCATCCTAACCCCACCCAACCCACTACACGAACACCTATGATCTCATCATGGGCTGCTCTCTGGGGAAGAAGGCAAAGGAGGGCGTATTTCACAAATTCAAATGGCTGTGAAAATCTCAACCAGGTATAACCAAAGTAATAAGACCAGAGCCAGGACAAATTCTTAACTAACCCAAGAAACAACACCTTATTTCTTACATGAGTGGCTGTTCTCAGGTAGGAATATAAAATAATTTTGGTTTCACCTTTGGATGTAAATTCAATGAAATTATACTCAAGAGTGGTATAGCATAGGAGGCCCTGCATAGATATTGAATTCATATTTAAAGAAATAGTTGTTACAAAGCACAGCCGTAGAACAGAATGCACTGTGGAGGCCAGTCTGTGGTGAGAGGGAAGGGGACCACTAGCCCTTTAATATATGATTTCAGCAACAAACCTGGGAGTTAGCTACATGGATTCGTCCTTTAACAAGAGGAAAGATGCCTTTTGTCCTGTTTTGTTTTCCACTGGGCATCCATTTAGAGTTACAGGCTAATGGTGATGCTAGTGGGACCAGCAAAATGTTGCCAAAGTTGGGGAGATCACTCTGCATTTTTTTCTACTTACATAAATGAAGCTCTTTTTTGGTTTAGAAATATATTTTTACTTGGTCTTCCAAATCACAACTTTGTCAGTAAAACTCATGTTGTCATAGCAGTAGGTACACGTATAAAACTAAATTTCTGATTTTATTTTATTATAGTCCCTTAATTGCTCATATTATTCTCCTCTTATAAACATCCATTCTGGGTTTTATCACGTGTTCTTCTAACTCACCTTGCATAGCTTCATATATATAAAGTAGACTTTCCTTCACATAACCAGTTTTGTGTTATACGTCTCATTGTACTTATTTTTTCACTCGTCATGATGTTTCTGAGATGTAACCATGTTGTTATAAGTCAAATTTATTTACTGCTTATGACTGTTGTCTAGTTTTTCCACCCTGTGCATGTACCACAGATGACATGTCCACTCTTTCACTGAAGGACAGTTAGACTGTTTACAGCCATTTACATTGACAACGCTACTGCAGACACACTGACATGAGCCTCTTTCGGCACGTCTCAGTTCCTCTGGGCTGTCACCCAGGAACAGTATTTCTGGGTCACATGGAGAATATACATATACATGTTTTCACTAATATTGCCCAACTGACCTCCAAAAATGGCAGCAGCAAGGGACTCCCGCCCATCTGTAGTGCAATAAGGACTTCCATTTCCCCACATCCTTGTCAGCACTTGCTGTTACACAACATTATATTTTTTACCAGTCTAATGGTTATAAGGTAGTATCTCATTTTTTATTGAAGTTTAGTTGATGTACAATATTATGTAAGTTACAAGTGTACAATATAATGATCCACAATTTTTAAAGGTTATACTCCATTTATGGTTATTATAAAATATTGGCTATTTTCCCTGTGTTGTATGTTATATCCTTGTACCTTATTTTATACATAACAGTTTGTACCGCTGAATCCCTTACCCCTATAATGACCCTCCCCTTTCCCTTTCCCCACTGGTAACCACTAGTTTGTTCTCTGTATCCGTGAGTCTGCTTCTTTTTTTTTATAATCACTAGTTTGTTATATTTTTTAGATTCCACATACAAGTGATATCATACAACATTTGTCTTTCTCTGTCTGAGTTATTTCACTTAGCATAATACCTTCCAAGTCCATCCATGTAGCTGCAAATGGCATTATTTCACTCTTTTTAGGGCTGAGTAATATTCGATTGTATATATGTACCACATCTTCTTTATCCATTCATCTGTCGATGGACATTTAGGTTGTTTCCTTGTTTTCTTGGCTGTTGTGAATAGTGCTGCTGTAAACATTGGGGTGCATGTATCTTTTTGAATTAGCGTTTTTGTTTTTCTGGATAGATACCCAGGAGTGGAGTTGTTAGGTCATATGGTAGTCCTGTTTTTAGTTTTTTGAGACACCTCCGTGTAGTATCTCATTTTTAACACAATCTGCATTTCTCTGATTACCGGTGAGTTTGAGAGTCTCCTCATCTATTTATTGGCCATCCTGCATTTACTTCTGTGAATTCCTTTTTCATATTTTTGCCCATTTTTCTGTTTTTTTCTTGCTAAACTGCAGGAGTTCCTTAGATGTTCTGGATTTTAATCCTTTGTCCTAGTTTTGCAAAATATCTTCTTCTAGCACATCTCCTCTCTGTGACCTTTGTCTAGGGTTGTCTTATTTTGAAGAAAAAGTTTTACTTTTGATGTCATTAAATTCATCGTTTTCTTTTTTTTTCCTTTGCAGTTTCTACTTTTTGTGCCCCTGCTTGAATCGGCTACCTTTTGCTGTAATAACAGACCCAATCCAAAGCATAGCAGCTTAAGCCAACGGTGATGAATTACGGTGGGCTGGCAGGGTGGTCCTTCTGGACTGGGCCTGCTTCCTGGGGATGGATGGTCGAGGTATGGTCTCACATCATGGGGACCTCAGCTGGGGTGGCTGGACCTCTCATCCTCCAGGAGGCTAGCCCAGGCCTCTTCACGTGATGATCTTGGGGCCTCCAGCAGCGGGGGGCGGGGCAAGCCCCCACGTACACATGCTTTTCAAGCCTCTGCTTCTTCAAATTGTTAGTACCCAGTGGGCCAAAGCAAGTCATATGACCAAGCCCAGATTCAAGAAGTGGCAAAAAAGACTCCACCTACCTCCTGATGGGAGGAGCTGTAGAATGTCTTTCTGTTTTAATAACCTTCATTTTTTAGAGCAGTAATCATTTCACAGTATATACATATGTGTATCAAGTCATCACACTGCACACCTTAAGCTTAAATACTATTATGTGTCAGTTGTATCTCAATAAAGCTGGAAGAAATCATCTTGAGATTTTGATTTAAATTGCATTAATTTAGAGATTAATTTAAGGAAAATGATCGTCTATTCTGTGCTAAGTTGGCCCGCTCATAAATATGCTACATATGTCAGCTTGTTTAGGTGGTCTTTTATATCCTTTATTAGAGTTTTAAGTTTTTTCCATAACTTCATGTGATTTGGGGGGGTTAGGTTTATAGATATTTAACAGTTTTTCATGCTTTTTCAACAGTATCAAACAACGGGGTTTTTTGTTTTCTTGTATTGGACCAGACTTCAAATGTTGTAGGAGGGGCTTTATGGAATTGTTGACATGTTGTAAAAAAGCTCTGAATCGAGGAAAAAGCATGTTATCTAGGGTTATAACAATATTAATATTTGAAGTGGCATCATTCATCATGCCTTCTAAACTATAACAAATGATTAGTTTCAAAATGAAATCAGGCTGTTGAAGTATTCACCCAAGAGATTTAAATAGATTTTTCTCTCCCAGTAATGCAGGAAGTCAGTTTTCAGTGCAACTCGTAAAGGCATAAGGTCATAAACTGCTCTCTCTGAAATCTTTATTTCAGCAGCTCCCAAGTGTTAGAGAGAATTAATTGCTCAACTGTAAAAACCAGGTCCCAGAGAAGTTTGCCAGACGGGAGAGAGTTTTATGGCACACGTGATCTTATACCCTAGCAACAAAAAAACAGGAGAAAAAAAAAAAAAAAAAAGAGGTTACGTTTCCATTGTTAGTGCAATGCCTTCTAATTTTCCTTTGTTCTGGGGATAAAAACTGAGAGGTGAAAGGTGAAACTTATCTACCTGAGTTTTCAGGATGTTGGGTGCTAGGGAGGGTCATCACTTGCTCAGAAAAAGATTATAACTGCTTGTCATTTTTGCAGAGAAAATAACGTGCCTTTTGAGGTCTACATGTATAGACAGCTTGAGAGTGCTTTGTCTTATGGATGCATAAGTGTGTTAAACAGAATGATTACCTGGTCTGGGCCGCAAATGCCATATGCATTATTATTTCGTTAAGACTTCCTCCCCTTATTTTTGCGTTTTTTGTTTTGATTGCTTTTTTATTATATTTTAATCATTTTTTGCATTCATTTTTTAATATTTGGATCCACTGTATTTCTGTCAATGAGGAGTCATGCTATTTAGAATATGGGAAGCTCAGTTCCAAGTGCCAACATTCCACTTAGTGGGACCTTAGGCAAGGATCATTCTCTGAGCCTCAGCTTACCCATCTAACACAGGAGGGGTTAGGTGACCTCACATGTCCTCTCAAACTCCAAGATTCTGCATGTCTTCTTGGACTCTTGGCCTTTGGAGGTAATTCGTAAAGTTTACATAAAGAAAGTGGAAACCAGCTACTTCTTTAAAACCAGTGAGAAGCTTAGGGAACACAGTGACCGTGTTTCTGTAGTCCTCTTGGAACTGAATCAGACTGCCAGGACGATGGGGGCTTCACATGACAGCAAGGAGCAAAGCGTATCTTTCCAAAGTCCACATTGATTCTTCTGGCAATTTCTTGGATTGCCATGAAAATTGGAATGGATGAGAATTGGAGTTTGTCAACAAGATAAAAGGCTCACGGATAAAGTGAGTTATCTGCCTTTTCTTCCGACCGAAAGGTGACTTCACTTGAAATTCTGCTGAAGATCTAAGGAATTAATCTGGATGAGTGAGCTCAGCCTGACATTAAGATGCTCCGATGCCCTTCTTAGCAATGATGCTGAAATAGCAACAGCTTCAGTTTGCTGGAGCAATAACAGCTGCCAGGGGGAAAAAAAGAGAGAAACTAGAAAAATCAAAGCCATTCCAAAAGTATAAAGTAGCAATTAAGAGACTGTCCTCTTGAAAGTATTATTTAAGCAACTCATCAACCAAGATCCATTGATTGCCTGCTCGTCAAGACCTCACCTCTGAACTCTGTGCCTTCCAGGAGCTTACAGTTTAGTTAGCAGCTGTCAACTCTTCTGCAGACCAGTGACCCCAGTGCCTGCTGAGCTTTCGCAGACAGCACCACGCCCCTTAGAACCACCAGCAGCCCTTAGTGCATATGTCTTTGTATCACTGGATCTTTGATTTTTCAATCCCTTTCAATTTTCAGGTCCCTACTTTGGGAATCCACCCACTGTTGGCTTTTAGCTGCCATATTTCTGGCTAACCACTCTTCATTCTTGGAATCCACCTCAGTTGCTATTCTGTTTGCCCTTCCACCTTCATCCTTTGTTCAGACCCCGCTTCTACTGAATCCTGCAGCTGAAGGCCTTCTCTGCATCCTTCCAGGCTGGTGTGGCAGACTGAGGGTGCTTTCTTCTGCTTCTGCATCCCAGCTGGCCCAGCAGAGCCTCATCTGTTGACTGGAGCCACCAGGCAGCCTGTCCTCTCCTGGAATTTGACTTCTCCTGGGACCCACAAACGTGCGTATTCACAGCTGATGTGCTTTAGGTCCCTTTCTCACTCTCTCAGGTCGTACACCCCGGACGTGCCCACCGTAGTGGCTCTGCTAGGCTGAGCAGAGCAGGCCAGAGCAAGAGCAATACCTCCCCTGTTCCAGGAATTCTGCTTCTTCGGGGCTCCCGCTGAGTTTGCACATTGAGACTTTTCTTGAGTTTGAGCTACAGAGATGAATTCATTAGAGACGAAAGGTTCCAGATGGGAGAGGAATTGGCCTCCTCCAGAAGTAAACAGTTTTCTCTGGAAGGCGAAGCATAGTGACGAGAGAAAACGTTCATTCTTTGCTGCCTAACCAGCTAGAGGACGCAGTCCCCCGAAGTCAACATCTATGTAGGCTTTGGGGTTACAAAGTTCAGGGCAGACACAGTAGTTCGGAATTAACTTCATCTCTCTTACCCTATCATCCTCTTCCTCCTGGTGCGGGTGACATCATTATACAGCCAGTCACCCAATCCGAAAGCAGCCTCCTCGTGCTAATAGAATACTTTCGAGTGTATCGGTAAAAGTGTCACCTCTTTGATCCCTCCTTTCTGTCACCTAGTTCAGGCCCTCATTTTCTCTCACCCAAGCCGATGTAATAACCCCTTCACCCTGAAATTTCCAATCCACTCTTGCCATGGCCTTTCTCCGCTTGGACATAATGGCTTCCCTTTGCCTTAAGAAAGGAAGTTCACATTTTTTAGTACAACAGTCGAGGTTCTTCACAAGTTGGCCATCTCCCATCATTCATTACCATGTATCCTATGAAATCAGGTGAAAAAAGGCAAGATGTTATCCCTGGTCTGGTCTGGTCTGGTCTGGTGTGGTAACTCTCATATTAATTTCTGCCCTGGCACGACAAATGACTTATTGCTTGAACATGCCCTGTATTTCCACCTCTGGCCTGAGCTCCTGCTACGCCTTTGCCTGGAATGCCCTCAGGTACCTCCCGTCTCCTCTCAAGCTGATCTCAAATATCCCTGCCGTCCTGCAGATCAGAACAACTCTCCTCTTCTTTGTGCTGTTACTGCATTTAGCATCTTTGATCTTGTGCTACAAATGGTTGCTTACGTATCTATCTTTCCTACCAGCTTACAAGCTTTTTGCCTCTAGAGAAATGTAATACTCCTCTTCACAGTTGTCTTAATCATTGGTACTCAAGGAATGCTTGTTGAAAGGAATCTGCCCAAATATGTACACCTGGCTCTAGTGCTCGATACAGGCATACATGTACATTGAGACACACATGTACACCTGTGCATGCACACATATGCACATGCACGCAGTACACACCTACACTTGCTTACATATTCATTCATTTACTCGCTATGTAACACCCGGGGCTGTCTCACCCTCTGGTCAGAGAAGATGGAGTGATTTGGCTGATAGGAAATTTAGAGAGAACAAACCAATGTGACTGGCTCAGCCCCTCTCTGTTTTCCTTTTTGGGAGCTACCCTGCCCTCAGGGGACGTGAACTGAGCGTTGGGCTGGGGAAGGGCAGGGCCGGGTGGGAGGCTGCCATGGTCCAGGCTGCTGTGACTGCAGTTCAGTACTGGAAAGTTCATTTGCTCACAGATATAAGCTCCATCCTCAGTATCAGCTTAATAAAGGTGTCGTTGTAGGCTTCACCTGCCATCTTTCTTGATCTGTTTCTCAATTGGCTCATAAAGCAGGCAAGAAAGAAGAGTGTTATCTCTTGGGGCCCCTCAAAGACCCTAACAGAAGTAGAAAACCAAGGCAGAACTTGGATAATTCTCCATCTGTCTGCTCTGACAGCTTGTCTTCAATTTTACCTAAGGAAAGGGGGCTGAAGAAATTGCTTCTTGTTATCAGTTGGTGCATTTACTTCCTGCTTGTGATGTATAAGATAGCAGTGCAGGTATTTGTCATCTGTGTCTTGATGTATGATACTTCTATGATATATGACACATACATGATGCTTCTCAGCTTTCCCAGGGTTTAGAATCTCATTGAACAAAAGGACTCATTCATATTTACCTTGATTTGTTTACAGCTGGTTTTGCTGGCAAGGGCCCTCCTGCCCTGTTGGCTTCATCTCCCTGGGGAGTTATGCTCAAACCCCGGGATGTTTGTGTTCCTCCCCTGGGTATGACATCATTGTGTTGGCTGCACCTTGTCAGGCATCTCATCCAGCAGGAGCTGTGTTTTCTTCATTGTACTAATATCCTCTGAAGACACAATCGAGTAGCCCTGTTTTTCACAGCATGCATAATTCTGAGACAGTCCCTGTCTTTGTCCCAGTGTCACACCCAGTGCTGGTTTCACTTCTGTCCTCTTTAGGGTGAGACAGATTCAGAGAAGATTCCAAGATGAGGGATGGGTTAGAGTTCAGTTTTCACATAGCGCCAGCTAAGGACGGGTTACAGAGATGAGGGTTATTGGAGGGAGAGGATTGAGGGGCAGGTTAATAATTGTGGTGACCAGCACCTCAGGGGTTATTTTACAGACTTAGTGACCAGCTAATGTCCATTTCTGCTGAGAAAAGGAGAGGAAATAGCCTGAGGCTACAGCGGAGGGATTGAGTCTTGGCATGGGTGACACAGGGGCTCGGTGGAGGGGTCTTCTCTTGATGGGCTTAACAGTTCACATAGATTTTAGTCTACCTGGGATGGTTGGCATTACTCTTCAAATAAGTCTCAAAGAAATAATAAACCCGTCACACTGCAAACATTTCACCATGTCCATTTTCACCAAAGCAGGGTTTTTTAATTTGTTTGCGTGCTTTTTGATGTGGGGAATCCAGCGATTACTGCAGACTGCCTTCTCCCCGGGATCCAATCAAATACGAGCAATCCTGTGGAACCCATTGATATAAATGTTACAGTTATTTATGTCTCTAATTAAGAGTGTTACCCATCTTCGAGGGAGGCCTGTAATTTCTAGCTTTGGAGGAGGACTGTAGAGCATATATTTAATTTTTGAGTTATACTTAAATAAAACAAATGTTTCCAGAATTGTGTGCTAGTTTTTAGATTTTGAAACTGGAATGAGAATCTCAAAATGTAAAGGACTATACAGGTCATGTGGTGTAATGCTGTTAGACGTATAAGTCCTTTTGGTAACATCCCAGACAGCTCACTGCGAATCCTCTGACCTCCACAGTGAGGTGAAGACCCTGCTTCCCAACCCAGCTCAGAGTTTCAAGAATGTGATGTGTACCACTGCTGGTGTTCAAGGCAATTTCAGTGACACAGAGATGACCCTCTTCTTTACTTTAATACTTATGTATCTATTTTCTTATACATTAGACAAAAAATAATCAAAGGGCAGACATTTCAAAGAAAAGTGAGGAGAGGCTGAAATACCATAACAAAGGAACACAATCCGGCATGCATTTGGTATTTGCAAACAAGAGGGAGAAGAGTATTGAAAAAGTATGATGGGAAGACCAAGGTAAGATATAAGGGAAATAAGATTAGATAGAAAATGTGGAGTCCGTCAGGGAGGACCTTAAAATCAGTTAGTAGATGAAATAAATGGCATGTTAGAAACAGCAAGAACGTGGGCTTTGGAGAAAACAGGATGCAGTTCTGAGATGGAGTTGCTTAACTCTCTGACCATGGCTGCAGTGATGACTTTTTCCCTTTTTTTTGCTGGGATACTTGTTGATCTATGGGTTGTGGTGGTGATAAAGTTAAGGATGTTGAGATGGGCAGATTATCCAGGTGGGCCCAACGTAATCACAAGGATCCTTATAAGGAGGACACAGGAGGGTCAAAGTCAGAGAGAAATGTATGGATGCAAGCAGAGGTCAGAGAGGAGAATAGATGCTATGTTACTGGCTTTGAAGTTGGAGAAAGGAACCATGAGCTAAAGATAAAGACTATATGTGGCCTCTGGATGCTGTCAAAGGCAAGAAAATGGCTTCTCCTCCAAAGGCTCCAAAAGTCGTGCAACTCCGTGGACACACTTTAGACTTCTGACTTCCAGAACTACAGGCTAACAACTTTGTGTTATCTTAAGCCACTAAATTTGTGGTCATTTGTTACAGTAGCAGTGGGAAACTAATACTTGCTCCAAATTGGAAACAGCCCAAAATGTCCACCATAGGCAAAACGGATAAATAAATGGTGGTATAGTCCTATGGTGGAATTAAATTTCTACGATGGGATTTCTATACAGAAATTAAAATGATAGATTACAGCTTCATACAGCAACATAATGAATTCTCACATGAGCTTGAGCAAACAAAGAAGCCAGACACAAAGCGTACACACTGAATGATTCCATTTGTATGATGTTTAAAGCTTGTGCCCCCATATGGCCTTCTAGGGTGTCCTGCAGATATGTTCAGCTATTAAAGTAGGTTAAATCATATGGAAGCCTCACTGTGTCCTTCAGGAATTTGACAGTGCTAGCCATGGGAATAAGATAGTTTGAACAAGTATTATTAGGAAACTCTTGTTTACATTAGGTTCTTGGCTGCTTTGACAACATCTATATTCAGAGGCAGTCCTCCATAAAATTGAACAATGGGATAATAGGAGGAAAGGCATTCCCTTTGATTACCTTTCAGAGGTGAATAATGGACTAGGAAAGCTAACTGTTCTGCTTTCTTTCTAAATTGCCAAGCAGGAAGCAGGCTGGAGGGTGGGGTTGGCATGTCCCCACATAATAGGGGCCCTCTCAAGAAAGAATCTAAGGGAGCTTTGGCTGTTTTACAACGCTTGAGTCCTAAGAATAATTCCTTAGGCTGCTGTAACAGAGGGCTTTGCAAATTAAGGGTCTTGAAGCAGATTCTCCCAGGAGGACAGCTGGGCACTGCTCTTGACTAGGGGTAGGCAGAACCATGGCTTACCTGGCTGGGAACATTCTACCTGAGTCACCACATCTGAGGGGGACGAGGTGACTAAGAATCTGCATGTTCGGTCCCAAACTGTTTTATAGAAAAGCAAGTTTGGAAAAAGAAAGTCACTGGGCAATCAGTGTCTACTTTCTTGTCTCTTTCGTGCACAAGACTCTAGTAAAACCCGCACGCTCAAGTGATACAGGGTTGGGTTCCCACCAAAGTCTCGCCCATTTAATACCACCTTCTGGCAGCTGGGATGGCACTTACATACTCACCCCAAGGGGGCCCCCTCTTCTGCCCATCTCTCTCTCCCAGGCCTGACTTATTCTGGATGGTTAAAGCTTCATCTTCTGAATGGATAAAGAAGATGTGGCACATATATACAATGGAATATTACTCAGCCATGAAAAGAAACGAAATTGAGTTATTTGTAGTTAGGTGGATGGACCTAGAGACTGTCATACAGAGTGAAGTAAGTCAGAAAGAGAAAAACAAATACCGTATGCTAACACATATATATGGAATCTTAAAAAAAAAAAAAAGGTTCTGAAGAACCTAGGGGCAGGACAGGAATAAAGAAGCTCTCCTGGTGCACCAAAAATCACATTAAATTAGCAAATTACAGTTTGTAATGTTCCCTGCTTCCCTATTTTAATACCTCAGAATAGGCAAATTGGGATTTAAAACAATAACGACCACTGATTCATTCACTGCCTCAATTCCAGCTTCTAGGCATGATAAGCCTGCCCTCAGCCCTCAATATAGCAGCAAGCAATTTATACACCACATCACCTAAATATCAAATCCTTCCTTATGAAGAAAAGTTATATTTATAACTGGAAATGATAATTTTATTCTTATTTAATCCTCCAAAGGGGTGACCACAGAAAACTGAGCATTGCAAACATTCGAAGGCTGTTTATTGGATGAATATCAGAATATTACCCACTAGTGGGCTGTCAGTTATTGCCTTGATGTCTGTCTCAACACTGTGTTAACATACATCAGCTGAAATTTCATACATATTTATCTGAAGGGGGAAAAGATTTTGGGGGGAAAAAGATATCCACTAGTTTTTACTAAAATTTTGAATTTTCTGAGGAAGCCCAAAAAAGCCTATTTACTTGGACTGACCTAAAATGCAACACTTTTAATACCAACTTGATACATTTATGACCAGGCTTCCAAAATCATGTTCAACTTTATTCTTAAATTGACCTCTACATGAGCAGTTTTTTCCAAGTTCTTATTTTTAGCCATATTATCTTTCTTTTTCTTGCTGTTTTGGAAATGTTAATGATCATTAATACCAATCAATATCTATTCGTTGAGCCCTAGTGCTTTATTTCTAGTTTTTAAAAGTCTTCATGTATATTATTGATTTCACCTTCATATATATCTGTGAAATAGCAAGAGGAATGAAGAGCTGAATGTTTATCGTGAAGAGGGTGGCTTAGTTCATAAGCTGCTCTTCTGAGAGACCTAGCTTGGAGGGCAGGTGGAAAATGCGGTGAGAAACGCACAGATAGGGAGGAGTAATGTGGGAGAGAGAGCACAATGTTCTTTTCTCCACTGGAGACATTTTTAAAATTTGGATTGTTCCCTGTCAGTTAAATACCCATATGCTTTTTGAGCCCAATCTGATTTTAAAAGAAAATATTTAAGATATGGAACCATCACAGCACAAAGATTAGTGCTTTCTTGCATACCAAGCCTCTCTGAATTCTTGCCAATCTTGGAAAATCTGGTGGCTCTGAGTTTCTGTGGACTGTCAACACCCCTCTCTGGTATTTTGGACCTGGGTGAGTTACAATGGAAATATATCCATACGTATGCAGAAATGTCAATATTCAAGGAAAAAATAACTATACAGTATTTTGGAAGTTGCCTGGGAATAGATGTCATAGGTTTGCACAAATTGAGCCTAATTTTGGCAGATCATGAGAGGATATGAGGAGCGGATACTCCTCAGTTCATATGTGGGATGTGGCCCTCAGAAAGTCCTATCAGAGAACACTGGCTTGATGGACCATTTCCTGCACTGTTATGGGGCGTCCTGACAATGTATTTTACACATTTACGGCTTAAACTGATAACATCCCTGAGGACAGCAATTTAGCGGTGGATTCAAGAACCACAAAAATGTTCATTCCCTTTCACACCATAGTCCCATTCACTCCTGAAAATTGATCTCAAGAAATATTTTGTTAATTTTGAAATATTTTTGCTTAAAGATTTTTTTTTTTGCAGTGGATCTATAAGGAAGGATAGGTGTGAAAATAAGGGACATATCATAAATTATTCAATACTAGTTGAATAGCTTTATCAATTATAGCATATTATCCAGTAGAATTTTATGCTAATATAATATTCATTGGGAACAACAGAATACAAAATTGTCTGTCCCCTAAGATTATGTGTGTATATGGGTGTGTGTATATATATATGTGTGTATATATATATATATATATATATATATATATATATATATATATATAT
>NW_021703765.1:12657784-12704987 GCF_005190385.1 Monodon monoceros | reverse complement strand
ATATATATATATATATATATATATATATATATATATATATATATATAAAACACCAGTATCTCAAGAACAGAGCCTGGAAGGGAATGTAGAAAATCAGAACAAATGTTAGAATTGAGGTGGGGGGCTTTTTTCTTTCAAAATCCCTTTTCGTGGTTTTTTTTTTTGGCTACACTGTGAGACTTGTGGGATCTTAGTTCCCCGACCAGGGCTTGAACCTGGGGCCACGGCACTGAAAGCACTGCGTGCTAACCACTGGATTGCCAGGGAACTCCCCTCTTTCGTGTTATTTTAATAGAGGTTTTATAATAAGTAAAAATTTAAAAAGATAAAATGCAACATTGGAACTACTATGAGGAAAGTCAAAATAAGAAGACAACAGATTGTCAGTCTCAGAAGTTTTCGGCTCGAGTCACTTTTGTGACACGATTGACTGTAATGCTGTTTAAGTGCCATTTGTCATACTGGGTTCTCCAGCGCAAGCGCGGAGAGGACGTGTTTAATTGTTTAGTGATGTGCTGGAGGAGGAGGACTTAGCAGCGTCCCATGTGCTTTAATAAAGATGTGCCTGTCAGACTTTTTCTCACCAGACACACCGTATGCTAACGACCTCTCCCCTGCCTTGGAGTGGATCGTAGTACCATTGTTCCCTTTGTAATCCTTTAGCTGTGAAGGAGTTCAGATCATGTCATCCCCAAAATACACCGTTTTGGCATGTTGCTTGTTTTGAGTTAAAGGCATTTGAGAAACAGGTGGAAAGAAGAGCACTCTGACCCTTCTTTTCATCCTGAAAGCAGGAAATAAAACTCCTGAGTGAAAGGTTCCTTCTCTGTACCAGGAGGAAGACATTCTTCTCACCAGTGATGTGGAATTGGGGCTGAGAATCTGTACAAACACACCTCACTAAACTAACCCTCATCTTCCTAGTTACTGCTCCACAAGTCACTACCCCAGCTCAAGCTCCTTTGTCCTGTCATTTCTCTACAAATTGATTGTTCTTTGTTGAAGATGCTATATATATATATATATATATATATATATATATATATATATATAAATAAGCTGGAATTCTAAGTTGCCGGTTTCTGTTTTGTTTTGTTTTAATTTTATTTATTTGTATTTATTTATTTTTGGCTGCGTTGGGTCTTCGTTGCTGCGTGCGGGCTTTCTCTAGTTGCGGCGAGCCAGGGCTGCTCTTCGTTGCAGTGAGCGGGCTTCTCATTGTGGTGGCTTCTCTTGCTGCAGAGTATGGGCTGTAGGTGTACGGGCTCAGTAGTTGTGGCTCGTGGACTCAGTAGTTGTGGCTCACGGACTCAGTAGTTGTGGCTCGCAGGCTCTAGAGTGCAGGCTCAGTACTTGCAGTGCATGGGTTTAGTTGCTCTGTGGCATGTGGGATCTTCCCGGACCAGGGCTCAAACCCGTGTCCCTTGCGTTGGCAGGCGGATTCTTAACCACTGAGCCACCAGGGGAGCCCCTAAGTTGCTGTTTTGAGTTACTTTTCCTTTAGGTCTCTCCCGTGTGACGTGTGCTGCACGTGTTAGTAAACTGCTCCTTCTCATGTTAATCTTTTTGTTAGAGTTCCAGCAGAAAATCTAAGGTGGGTGGAGGTGAAGTTTTGCCTCCCCTACAACTGCAAAAACGAATCCTAGAGGAAGTATTTCTTGGGGAACTAGGGGATGATAAATACCACGGGGAGCCAGGAAGCAGGTCCAACACATGACACAGCATCAGTATGAATGACTAGGCTGCATTTTAGGTTACAGGGGGCAACGATGTGCTGTAGAGGACAGGGAAAGAAGAGAGTGTGAAGGAGGTGGTTTGGGGAACCTAAACCTTGAAGTTGGGACACGACTTCAACAAAGGGAGATGCAGAGAACTTCCCAGGAGGAGAAAGCTCAGGCAAGATCCAAACCCTAGGGGAGTTCAGGGTGTGTCCCAGTCATGATTGGTTCTTAGGGATGAGACAACATGCAGTTATGACAAAACATAACTGCTTTGGAAAGAAGGGAGGGGCATCATCTTGTTCCCCTGTTCATTGTGTTTAGCACAATCTGACATGAAGTGTGTACTCAATAATTGATACTGAGAGAATGAATGAATGAAAACATGGACATAGGATGGACTGGAAAGGGTGGAAGCGGGGAACCCTGGGAAGAGGGACAAAGACTTGAACCAGGGCAGTGTGGCTGTGAAAGAGAAGAATGTCAAGGGTGTGCAGTAGGAGAATTGATAGGAGAGTGGGAAAATAGCTTCAAGGTTGAAAACCTGGGAAACTGGGAAAGTAGAAGAGAAGGGGCAGCTGGAGTTGTGGCTAAAATCACAGAAGCAGCCATGGTTATTTCCATTACAGAAACATAGGAATCCTCTCAATTTATAGCTCATAAAATAAAATAAGTGTGAGCACAAAAAAAATTATTACAAGGTACTATTTTTTTAACATCTTTATTGGATTATAATTGCTTTACAATGGTGTGTTAGTTTCTGCTGTATAACAAAGTGAATCAGCTATATGCATATGTATATCCCCATATCCCCTTCCTCTTGCATCTCCCTCCCACCATCCCTATTCCACCCCTCTAGGTGGACACAAAGCACCAAGCTGATCTCCCTGTGCTATGCGGCTGTTTCCCACTAGCTATCTGTTTTACACTTGGTAGTGTATATATGTCCATGCCACTCTCTCACTTCGTCCCAGCTTACCCATCCTCCCACCATGTCCTCAAGTCCATTCTCTGTGTCTGTACCTTTATTCCTGTCCTGCCCCTAGATTCTTCAGAACTGTTTTTTTTTTTTTAGATTCCATATGTATATGTTAGCATACAGTATTTGCTTTTTTCTTTTTGACTTACTTCACTCTGTATGACAGACCCTAGGTCCATCCACCTCACTACAACTAACTCAATTTCATTTCTTTTTATGGCTGAGTAATATTCCATTGTATATATGTGCCACATCTTCTTTATCCATTCATCTGTCGATGGACACTTAGGTTGCTTCCATGTCCTGGCTATTGTAAATACAGCTGCAGTGAACATTGTGGTACATGACTCTTTTTGAATTATGGTTTTCTCAGGGTATATGCCCAGTAGTGGGATTGCTGGGTCGTATGGTAGTTCTATTTTTAGTTTTTAAGGAATCTCCATGCTGTTCTCCACAGTGGCTGTATCAATTAACATTCCCACCAACAGTGCAAGAGGGTTCCCTTTTCTCCATACTCTCTCCAGCATTTATTGTTTGTAGATTTTTTGATGATGGCCATTCTGACTGGTGTGAGGTGGTACCTCATTGTAGTTTACAAGGTACCATTATTGCCACATGGGACCAAGAGAAAATGGGAAGATGGGGGCGAAAAACCCTCCAAGGTAAATTGCTAAAGTTGCTTAGGAGTAGGGGGGAGGAATCATTTTATGGAAATAAAGGGATCTCAGGAGTCCCTGCACATTCATAAGTTATATTGAGACACAGTTCATACTGCCACCTGGTAGAGCTGTGCCCTTGTCCTCTTTGTCTGTTGTCATGGGCTACCAATCCTGGACAGAAAACTAGCTCTGAAACAACTGATTAAATAAATTTAATTACATTGGAAAACATAAATGGGGCCTCGTGGGACTTCTTTCTTTTTGGCCAGCCTGATACAGGCTGAAACTTGAGAACCACTGGGTTACAGTCTGGATAACTGTATTAGGGTTTTCCAGAGAAACAGAGCCAATAGGCTATATATATATACATAAGAGGAGATTGATTACAGGAATTGGCTCAGCAGTTACAGAGGCTGCCGTCCCACGACCTGCCATCTTCAAGCAGGAGAACCATGAAAGTCGGTTAACTCAGTTGGAGTCCAAAGACCTGATAATCAGGGGCTGATGTGAAGCCCTGATCTGAGTCCAAAAGCCCTAGAATCAGGATCACCGATGTCTGAGGGCAGGAGAGGATGGATGTCTCAACTCAAGCAGAGGGAGAACAAATCTGCCCTTTCTCCACCTGTTTGTTCTCTTTCGGCCCTCAGTGGATTAAATGATGCCCACGCACACTGGGGAGGGCAATCTACTTTACTCAGCTCACCAATTCAAATGCTGATCTCTTCCAAAAAGCGCCCTAAACAGAAGCATCCAGAAATAATGTTTTATTAGCTATCTGAGCATCCCTTAGCCCAGTCAAGCTGACACATAAAGTTAACTGTCACAATAACTAAAACTGGTTTTTAGATTGAGCATCACAAATTGATTCCTTTCCCTTCTTTTGTTCATTCAGTCACCGTTTCATTTCATCAGTATTTTATGGGGTACTTGCCAGATATCACTATATCTGCTGGGATGATAAAGTAGTCAAGGTTTCTGCTCTTGGACAGAGTTGCAGATAAAATACAGGATACCCAGTTAAATTTGAATCTCAACAATGAAAACAATTTTTTTTAGTATAATGTTGTTCCAAGTATTGTATGAAACATCCTAAAAGTTATTCTTTTTCTGAAATTTGAATGTAGCTGGGTACACCGTATTTTTATTTGCTAAATCTGGCAGTGTTACTCCATGGCACTTACATTCTTGTGGGGAATACAGACCCAAAAAAGTACACTTACTTAAAAATGCAATGCTTTTCAGTGGTGATGTATGCAATTGAGAAATAAAAAGGTATAATACGGTGAAGAGTGGCATTGGATAGGCAGGTTAGAGCAACCCTCTCTGAGGACCTGGGAGCCAGTTATGTGTAGCTCTGAGGGGAGAAAATTCCAGACAAAAGGAACAATTTAGTGCAAAGTTCCTAAGGCGAGAAAGATCTTAATATGTTCTAGGAATTGGCCAAAAGTCAGCATGGATGGGCATAGTGAGGAAGAGAGGCAGAAGGTGGGGATGAAGAGGCGCACAGGAGCTCAGGCACTTAGGCGTTAGCAGGCCAGAGCAGAGAGTGAAGTTTATTCTCTCACTGGAGTATTTTTAGCATAGAGGAGCCGCAAGCCTGGCTTTGTGATTTTAGATGCTATCCTAGCTTCTGCAAGGAGAATGGTTTGTAGAAGAGGCGAGAGTGGGAAGCAGGAGGCGGGTCAGGAAGGGCTTGTTGAGGTCCAGGGAGGAGATGGTACCAGCTGGGACACAGGGTGGTAGTAATGAATATGGGAAGAAGTGGATAAATTCGGGCTAAGTTTTGGAGAGGAGTTGACAGGACTGGCTAATGGATGGCATGTGGTGGGTGGAGGGAAAGAGAAGCAACATGGGTGATGGTGCTTTTTACTGAGATGGAAAAAGACTGGGGTGGATAGGTTTTGGCCAGAGGAAATTGACTTTCTTTTTGGACAGGTTGCATTTAAGAAATCTATTAGATACTCAAGTTAGGAAATCAAGTACATGATTTCAGGGCTAGAGATATAAATCTGGGAACTGTCAGCACATACATAGTTTTGAAACCATGGAACGAATTAATATTACCTAGGGGAGCATCTGTAGATAAACACAAAGGACCAAACAGGGCACTCCGACACTTAGAGGTCAAACCAAGGAGAAGGAGCCATCAAGGGGGCTGAAATAGGACAAAACCAGACAAGTAGGTATCTTAACAGCCAAGGAGAAAAGTCGAAGAGCAGGTGGGAGTGGTCAGTTGTCCTAGAAAGTCAAATAGAATAAAGTCAGAAATGTGGTCATTGGATTTACAACATAGAAGTCATTGCAACATTTAGAAGATCAGTTTTGATGGAACAGTGAGGTCAGAATCCTGTTTGCAGTAGGTCACAGAAATGAATGAAGGTGAGTTAAGTAGAGGCACCCATTATGAAGAACTCTTTGGAGAAGTTTTACCGTGAAAGGGAGAGAAGTAGGAATGATAGTTGGGGAAGGATTGAGGATCAAAGGGGAAAGATTAGCGATAGAAAGTACTAGAACCTATTGTATGTTGATGGGACTGATCTGATAGAAATTGATGCTACAAGAGAGAGAAGAGAAATTTGCAGGAGTGAAGTTCTTGAGGAAGAAGAGGGGATGAAATTAATAGCAGCAGGGAAGAAGATGCCCTTTGATGTGACCAAGGACAGTTTATCCATGTAGTAAGAGAGAAGGCACAGAGTATAGATACAGATGCAGGTAGATTTGGAGATTTGGTTAGGGGACAATGAGGAAGTCCCAGGAGGAAGTGGTTTTTTAAAATTAATGTATTTAATTTATTTATTTTTGGCTGCGTTGGGTATTTGTTGCTGCGAGCGGGCTTTCTCTAGTTGTGGTGAGCAGGAGCTACTCTTTGTTGCGGTGTGCGTGCTTCTCACTGCAGTGGCTTCTCTTGTTGTGGAGCACGGGCTCTAGGCGTGTGGGCTTAAGTAGTTGTGGCACACGGGTTCAGTAGTTGTGGCTTGTGGGCTCTAGAGCGCAGGTTCAGTGGTTGTGGCGCGTGAGCTTAGTTGCTCCGCGGCATGTGGGTTCTTCCCGGACCAGGGCTCAAACCCATGTCCCCTGCATTGGCAGGCGGATTCTTAACCACTGCGCCACCAGGGAAGTCCCAGGAGGAAGTATTTTTTATTTAACATCAGCTTCATCACAAAAATTGTGTGTGTGTATAATATTGTAGTTCTGTGTATATATATTTTTGCAAATTATGTCAGCTACCACTTCAGTTGAATCAAAGACTATCACAGCTTGGTTGGATGCAATTACAAATTATGTGTATGCCATGAACGATTTCAAATATATGTTTGCTCCATTCAGCTTCTTTGTATAGAAACTGTGGTTTAAAAAAAAGCATAACATGAAAACTGCCCTCTGAACAAAATTTTAAGTGTACAGTATTAACTATATGAACATTGTTGTAGAGCAACAGAACTTCGTATTGGATGCCTGAAATTTTCTACCGGTTAAATAACAGCTCATTTCCCCACCCCCAGTCCCTAGTAACCACTATTGTATTCTCTGCTTCTATGGGTTTGACTACTTTAGACGCCTCTTATAAGTGGAATCACGCAGGATTTGTGCTTCTGTGACTGGCTTATTTCACTTAGCGTAACGTCTTCATGTTATAGATATTGCAGGATCTCCGTCCTTTTTTAAGGCGGAATAATATTCCACTGTATGTATAGACCATATTTTGTTTATCCTTTCATCTGTCAATGGACATTTGAGTCGTTTCTACCTCTTGGCTATTGTGAATAATGCTGCAGTGAATATGGGAATGTGAATATCTCTTTGAGATCCTGTTTTCAATTCTTTTGGATAAATACTCAGAAGTGGGATTGCTGGATCATATAGTTGTTCTATTTTTAATCTTTTGAGGAACCTCCATACTGTTTCCACAGTGGCTGCACCAATTTGCATTCTCACCAACAGTGTACAAGTCTTCCAATTTCTCCACATCCTTGTGAACACTGGTATTTTCTGTTTATTTTATAACGGCCATTCTAACAGGTATGAGGTGATATCTCATCGTGATTTTGATTGACATTTTCCTGATGATTAGTGATGTTGAGCATCTTTTCATACGCTTGTTGGCCATTTGCATGTTTTCTTTAGAGGAATGTCTATTCAGAGCCTTTGCCCATTTTTTAATTGGGTTGTTTGGTTTTTTTGCTATTGAGTTGTAGGAGTTCCTTATATATTTTGGATACTAACATCTTATCAGATATATGATTCACAAATATTTTATCCCATTCTGTGGGTTGCCTTTTCACTCTGTGGATTGTTTCCTTTGCTGCACAGAAACTTTTTAGTTTACCATAGTCCCACTTGCCTATTTTTGCTTTGTTGCCTGTGCTTTCGGTGTCATATCCAAGAAATCATTGCCCAGCCCATTTGGCTTCTTAACAGTATTAAGGGTGAGTGTATTATTTTGCCCATGGTGCAGTGATCCTCCAAAAATTATATTCACATTTTCCTGCAAAAACAATTCATTTTATTTTTAATGGTGACCTCTGAAACTGAATTTACAATAGAATTAGCAGTAACATCAGACATTTCATGTTTAATAGAATGAACTACAAAAACTTTACACTGATTCCATGAATTGTATGAAACAACAGCAGCAACGAAAGAATCCATTATTGGTCTAAACTTTTCTTTGAGACATGTGATGCCATATCAAACCATTATCATTAACCACCTGCAAAATTTTGTTGCTGCTAATAGAGCCACGCTAACAGTGATTGCCTTATTTCTCATTTCTGCAAGAAAAGTGAAATAAAAGGAAGCAAAATTAACTTAGGAGAATAGTTATTTGATACAAACAAAAAGTCACGCTTCACAGAGTGATGTCGATGACAGCTACACATGTCACATTGTTGTTTGGGGGATAACTACTTAAAATTACTTCTTAAATACTACTTTGACAGAGATGCTGATATTTCTTCAGCAGGTTTGTGCCTTCTGGTCTTTGTGTGGTCAGTGATAGGTCAACAACGCCCATGGTGGATGACAACTGTCAACAAACATTCTGACCAAGCCACTTAGAGGGCTCACTCCCCAGGCTACTACTGAGACCAGTGTTTCTTATTCTGGTTCCTGTATGTTACCTGCTTGTTCTCTCTGAAAGCTTTTCAGATTAAAAAAAAAAAACTCTCTGGTGTCTTAAATTTTACAGCGTTATGGTTCACTGTAAGTTTTTTCCAGTCGAGGTGCTCAGTGGAACCTTTAAATTTGGGAAGACATGTTTATTTCTGTAGTCGAGATTGCTAATTGCCTACCTAATAAGTCTTTCCTTCTTTCTTACTAACCCAATATCTATGCATAGGATGGCAACATGCCTAGAGTTTCCCAGCCACCCTTGTTGGTAGATGCAGTCTTGTGACATAGTTCTGTCCAGTGAGATGTAAGTTGGAATCATAGTTGGCATGAATGATTTCGCCCCTCTTCTTCCTGATAAAAACACAGCTGCAAGGCCCGAGAAGGGAAGAGTATGGCAGAAGTGAACCAGCTTCTCCAGGGCCACCTCGCTGTACAGCTCCAGGGAGCACTGCTCACATGTTATCTGTGGAATGATGGTTCCCTAGAATCTGCAGTGCAGTGACCCTGCAGGGAAAGCCGTGCACCAGGGTACTGTCTCAGGGGGTGGGTAGCACTGGCCTGTCTTACATGACTTCCAGGAGTCTTGCTCTTTTCAGTAAGGCTTTGTATTCTTCCCTCTACTAAGCTTCATGTCCCCTGGATCAGAATATCTCTGGTTCAGCCTCCTCAGAGAGCAAACCTGTCATCTGTTGGACGGCGGAAGAGCGATGGCCCTGGCTGTGGTGGCAAGGGGGAGGATCTGGGGGTCTAGCTCTTTCTTATGAGTGAACCCTCTTGTTTTCAGCCGTACCCCAAACCCTGGGTTCAGAGATGTCTGATGCTTTCAGATCCTCAGCCTTTTGAGGATTCCTCCTGGATTCCATTTACAGTTTGTTGGCTTCTCCAGGCATAGACACTTAGCAGGATGGAGAAAGCTGAAGCCAAATTAGATGCCTTATTACCTACCAAAATTTTGTTGACTTGTTTGTTTTTGCATTTCCTCTCCCATTCGCTTCCTCTTCTTTTATTCCTTTATGGCTATCTTAGTGGGTTTGGAGAGGGAGTAGAGATAAAGTTGTGCAGGGTTAACCTGAGGTTGACAGCTGCAGGTGAGAAGGCGAGCCTAAGTGAGTTCTTATCAGCGCCTATGCGGAGAAGCCTCAGGCTTTTAGTCCACACCCTAGCCATGTGGACTGAAAAAATGAATAGCAAGTTATAAAGACAAACATGAATCTAATTCACAGTTTTATCTGGAGATGCCTAAGCCTAAAGAAACAAAAACCTAAGATACTTACCAAGTTTCCTCTTGAATGACCAATAAAGCAGCTGCAGTTACAATAATAAGAACAATTCACTCTCCTGAGCGCTGTGGACTCCCAGCCCGTGGTCTTTCCAGGTCATTGTGTTTCCATTAGACCCAACTTGCCTCGCACAGATGCTGCTGCTGGTGGTAAAGATGAAGCGGGTGAGGGTGAAAGCTGACACTTCCACAGCGCTTAGTGTGTGCCCAGCATGCTGAATATTTTAATCCTCACCACCATCCTCTCCTACGTTTACTATTATTATTCCCAACAGGGTAGGAAGGCACAGAGCGGTTAAGTAACTTGCACAAGTTCACGTAGCTAGAATAGTTCAAATAGAATAAAGGGTTAATATTTCAAATAGAATAGAATGATGCAAAGCCAGGATCTGAACCGAGGGGATCCTCCTCTAGAGGCTTTGCTTGTACAAGTGCACTATAGATTAAAAAAATACTTGAATTTATGTATCACTTGACAACTTCAAAAGCAATTTCACTTGATTTCGTTCAGTCCCCGCGGTCGCATTGTACAGTTGAGAAAACTGGAGCCCATCTGACTCCAGATAGTACTAGTAAGGTAACTTAACTCTTTTACCTAGGGACACATTTATGTATGTTGTTTTTGAGATTTCCAGAGCACTGTAGCCCTAAGCTCAGCTCTTGCACTGGTTCGTTTTGATGATCATGAACATTCACTTACACAAAATTCCAAGAAGAGGCGCTGTAAAGGCAGTATAGCCACTCGCAGGCAAGTTATAAGTTGCTGGTTGAAGCCTCAGAAGGTATTTTCCCACAGAAATAACGTGAGTCACAGTAAGTAGGCACGCAGGCTAACCCACAAAGGCCAGAATGTTACTTCTGTGACCACCGTTACCGCAGCTCTCTGGGGCCTGGGAGGGAGGAGGGAGGGCCCTGTTGGTGGTGGCAGCGCCCCGCACGGGAGGGATGAGGCGGGGACGGGCCAGTTATAATCTGAGTGCAAAGTGGGGCCACTGGGCATACTTTACGCCTAATGGCCTCACTCAAACCCGTGCCACTGATGCACAAGGGAATAAAATTTGCTTTTCTTTTGGAGTCAAAAAAATTCTTTTATTGACATGTAGTTAATTTACAACATTGTATTAGTTTCTGGTGTACAGTAAAGTGATTCAGTTATACGTATATATGTATATATAGATTCTTTTTCATTATAATTTATTATAAGATATTGAATATAGCTCCCCATACTGTACAGTAGGACCTTATTGTCTATCTATTTTATACATATATAATTTGCTATTTAATCAAAGAGATTTCCAGGAACAACCCACACTCCCCATCTAGGGATATGGGAATCTACATTTCTGTGCTGAAAGAACCAAGGGTGGAGAGAGGTCAAATGACAGGCCAGCTGAGAGCCATTTGTAGAAGGAACACTAGGTCCAAATAAGGCTGATTTCCCGAAAGGATTCTGCTTCCTTCCCTCTAGTTGTTGGGCCCCTAGTGTTACTATTAACCTACAGACCTCGTATAATTAGAGGCTCTGTTGTTCCAGGGTGACATTAGGAGAATCTTATGCTCTGAGCTAATGTAATCAGCCATGTTAAAGGGAGGCTTCTGTGTTTTACAGGCTTCCAAATTAGGGGTCTTTGGCGGATAACGCACTTGCCATCTTGACCCAGGATAAGAGCTGGGCATGATCATGTTTCAATTGATTTTTTAAAATAAATTTATTTATTTATTTTCGGCTGCATCGGGTCTTTGCTGCACGTGGGCTTTCTCTAGTTGCGGTGAGTGGGGGCTGCTCTGCATTGCGGTGCGCATGCTTCTCATTGAGGTGCCTTCGCTTGTTGCGGAGCACGGGCTCTAGGTGCACGGGCTCAGTGGTTGTGACTCGTGGGCTCTAGAGCGCAGGCTCAGTAGTTGTGGCGCACGGGCTTGTTGCTCCGCGGCATGTGAGATCTTCCCGGACCAGGGCTCGAACCCGTGTCCCCTGCATTGGCAGGCGGATTCTTAACCACTGCGCCACCAGGGAAGTCCTGCTTTAATTGATTAATTCTAATATTTATAAAGATAATAATCACTCATTCATTCGGTTATTCATCTATCTCCTCTCATTCTACAAATTATGTGAGGTGAGCAAACATGACGATGATGGTGATGATCTAAGTCCATGGATTCCTTGAGTCTTCCGCAATTGTGGAAGAGTAAACATTTCTGTGCAGGGGGCTGGTTTTTCTTATTGTCCGTGCTGGGAGATTGTTTTATTTTACTTTGTATTTTTTTCCTGAGAGAGATTAAATAGGTTTTACAACCCAAGCTAACTCCTGGCCACAGAGCATCCCCACTCTTTATTATCAGAGGGGATCAGATAAGAGATCAGCCATCTTAAATTCTAGAAGCTTTGTAATGACTAGCGGCAGTGGTCAACACAGCCTCCAGGACCCTGTAATGTTGAGAGACTGTAGTACCTTCTAAAGTCTTAGAATAAGCAAAATCCACTTGAGAGATTTTTCTTATTTTGAGCTCAAGGAAAACCGCAGAAAAATAGATGCACTTTGAATCATCTGCTCCTTGCTCAGGAGTCACACTGAGGGCTCCATGGCCCCGCCCTCCAAGATGAGGATGCTCAGTGATGAGTCACCATTGTGGTCCAGGCCACCCATCCATCCTCACAACACCACCACTAGTGATAGCTGATTGGCAGCCCAAAGGGCGACAAGTTCTCTTTTTATTTTCACTGAGAAAATTGAGGCCAAATTTTACCACAAATTGTTTCCCTCTGCTTCTTATCCTTCCAGAGTCTATAATGTTTACATCTAAAGTCTATCCTGTCTTCTCTTTTGGTTCAAGGACAGCTTTTCCATCTATGTTCTGACACTCTTTTCTTCCCCTCGACTTCCATGACATTTCCTGGTTTATGATTCCTGACATTTATCATTCTTTTTTCTCTTTCCATTTTATAATCTTGAAGTCTTCCACTCATTCCTTAAACTCCAGTGTCCCCCAAGGCTAAATCCTCCACTCTCAGCCCTTGTTACACTCTCTCTAGGTGACCTCATTGTTTCAACATCTATGCACTGATAACTCCCAGATCTGTTTCTCTAGCATTTTTGTTTCCCTCCCCAAGAAGAGGACTCAGATATCCTGTTGCCTATGAGATGGATAGATAGGTAAACATCTCACATGTGCCAAAAGAGAACCGAAACTATTCCTCCCACATTCTTGATCACAGATGGTATCACACTTGTCACTAGGTTAGAAACCTGTGTCATTTTAAGTCTTTCCTGCCTTTCATCATAACACCCAGATACTCATTCAGTTCTGCCCAGCCTCCTGGGTATTTGTCAGGTTTGCCCAGTTTCCTCCACCCTCATTGTCCCAATCCAGGCCTTCATCATTCTCTCTTGGACCACTGTGCCAGCATCCTCGCCAGTCTCTCTTGCTCAGTTCTATTATTACCTAATTCCTTCCCTCAGCTGCCAAAGAGATAATCTTTAAATGCAAATGTAATCACATCCTTCCTGCTTTCCGTTCTTCAGTGGCCGCCTGTCTCCTTCAGCTTCTTCATTGATCAGGTCCCTAAACACCTCCTCTGCTGGCACCTCCTGCCTTTATGTTACAGCAGCCCTAGACTGCGACCATCCCACTGCCTTTGCCACGCCTTTCCTCACCTCCGTGCCTTCCCTTCCCCTCCAACTCCATAGCTCCTACTTACATCATCCTTGATGCCTTTTTGGCCCCATCCTCAAGGTCCCTACCCTAAGCTCCTGGAACCACATGCTTGTGGTGACACCCTTGCCCTGTTCTGTACTGGTCTGTCTCCGTGTCTGTCTCTTTGACTGGTTGGGAAGCTCCTTGTATACTCATCGCTCGCCTCCATTCCTGCCACGTTGTTGGTCCTCAAAGTTAATGGCATGAATGCATGAATAAATGACATGCAGATTTCCCCCCCTTTCTGTGGGAAGGGATTGGGAAAAGAGAAATTAAAAGCGATAATTAGAAACAATTTTGAGAAATGTCTCAAATAGAAAACATTACACTGCTAGTTAATCTGATGTTTTTTATCACGGTATTCAAAGTATTTTTAAGTGTAGCATTTGCCCTTTATGGAATTCTAAATTGGGAGGGATTATCAGAGGTCATCTGTCCCAACCTCCAGTTCTTAAAGTACAATAATATTTTTAGATGGTCATTTTTTTAAATGCCTTTAAAAATAGTTTCATGTGTCTTAAACCATCATTGGACAGTGAGCTTTCCAATATCTGGACCTGCTAAACTAAAACTGTTGAACTCCAATACTAAAATAAGCTCAAAAGGAAGCACTGGACAAGGTATGGCGTGGAGAGGTGGTGTTGCCTAGTAACTTAGAGGCAGCATCTGCTGTAGGCTTGCGCCGCTGCCTGACATTCTAGGAACCTTACTTTAGAGGTACTGATACCTCTGTCATCAGGAGGGCATCAATTTTACTTGCCTTTCTCACTCCTGCTGTTTAATAGATCAGTTAATAATGATTTTAAAATGTTCAGGATTGGTAAATGTCTAACACGTTGGAAGGGCTTTTATTTCAATACATTATGTGGAGATGCAGAGGGTGGAGAAGAAGAGGGAGATTAGAGACAAACAAACCAAATCATTTTCCCCCCTAGTCTGGTGAAAGGAGAAGGAAGAGTGATGTCTAATCCTCCACGGATGGCTAAGAGAAAAGAGCAAGGGGACAGCAACAGGTAGAAAGACACATGACTTGATGCTGCTGGGAATGAAATACGAAGACATACAAATAGCATCACCTGTAAGTCACCAAACTTGAAACAAGAATCGGGCCACTGAGCAGAGCAGCCATCATCGTCATCGTTAGCCTCATCAGAATGAATTATAAACCAAGTCTGCCGGGCTGGCCAGAAAGTCATCTCCATGTCTAAGTAGAGTAGCAGAGGAAGGAAAGCCGTCAGAGTTGGAACTGTGGGGATGGGACTAAAATAGTCCAAAGGATGGATGTAAATAAAAAATTGAAAAGGGTTGAAATGTCAACATAAGGCAGTGATTCTTAACTGGGAGTGATTTTGCCACCAGAGGGACATTCGGCAATGTCTGGAGAGATTTTTGGTTGTCACAGCTGGGTGGGGACAGGGGTGCTACTGACATCTGGTAGGGAGAGGCCACGAATGCTGCTAAACATCATATAACACACTGGGCAGAGAATCGTGCAGTCTGAAATGTCAGCTGTGCTAAGGTTGAGAAACCCTGAATTTTTCAACCTTATAAACAAACCCAGGGAGATTGACTGGATTTACCAGGGACCACAGCACAAGCCCCCTTCTTACTTGACCAAGTAGTGAAGCCCACTTGTGCCACAGATCCTAATTCTGTGTCCTGCAGCCTCACACTGGTAGCTTGAAATAGGTTAGTTCCAACATGGAAGTCGGCAAATACCACAGAGCAGGGCTTTGTGCCTCCACGCTCCACACCCTGGAAAGCTGGTTTTAAACATTTACCAGCATATCACTGCTTCTCAGTTACTGGAGGGATGAGACTAATCCTCTGGTTCTTTCTATCCCTCCTCCTTCCTTTCTCCTCCCTCCTTCCTCCCTCTTCCTCTCTCTGTTTTTAAAGGGCACTACCCTTGGGACTTCCCTGGTGGCGCAGTGGTTAAGAATCCACCTGCCAATGCAGGGGACACGGGTTCGAGCCCTGGTCCGGGAAGATCCCACACGCAACTAAGCCCGTGCGCCACAACTACTGAGCCTGCGCTCTAGAGCCCGCGAGCCACAACTACTGAAGCCCACGTGCCTAGAACCCATGCTCCGCAACAAGAGAAGCCACCACAATGAGAAGCCCGCGCACCGCAACAAAGAGTAGCCCCCTCTCGCCGCAACTAGAGAAAGTCCGTGTGCAGCAATGAAGACCCAACGCAGCCAAAAATAAATAAATAAATAAAGGGCACTACCCTTAAACACACAAGTGCATGTCTCTAAATCCTTAGTCCTTGTGCTCCCAGCCTGAGGCTCTCAGAGGACAGCGTGTATCAGTATCACCTGGAGGGCTTCTTAGACCATAGATCGCTGGGTCCCACCTCCAGAGTTTCCGAGTCAGTAGGTCTCTGAGGCCCAGGACTTTGAGTTTCCCACAAGTGCCCTAGGTGAAGTTGGTGCTGCTGCTCTAGGGACCGTGTTCTGAGAACCACACTCCATGCCATCTGAGAATGGCCTCACTGACTCACAGCACTCTGCCCTTGGGAAGCAATTCAGTGGGATTTAAGGTGAAGTTTCCACGTCTCTCAAATACTCACATAAATTTAACATTGCAAGATGTGAACCATCACCTTGTTTGGGCTGCCTGTATTTTTAGTAGTTTTATTTTTCTGGCCTTGGATCCTTGAAGATGAATCTTGGGATTATCATGTGTGACACTTAGTGAAATGATCTCAGATACGGAATGCTAAGTAATAGGGCAAGTTTGCAAGCTCCAGCCGGAGCCTCCCTATGCATTGTGACCTAGGAACATAGAAACATTTTGACAAGAAAATATGAAAAAATGTTCAAAAGTGGAATAACTAAAAAATAAATAAAAGTTAAAGAAAATTTTAAGAAAGGGAAGACCATAAAACGATGAGTTTTCAAAGTGCTGATGGGAAGCAGCGTGGCTGCCGGTGTCACAGGCACTGAGGCGCCACACGCCCCAGGTGTGGCTGTCTTTATAGGCACACTTGTTCATGCCCCCAAACCAGTTTCAAAACAGGGCTCTGCTCTTCCCTCTGTTCCCCATGGAGAAGATGCCAGCCTGAGGCAGGAGTGAGCCATGTAAAGTGTGCAGGGTGTAAGAAGGAGCCACACCACATGCCACGCAGCATTTCACTCCCCACGTCCCCCTTAGTCATATGTTTCCCAGTTTCTCTGCTTGGCTTCCAGCCTCAGAGCCTTCCTCTCTCTTCAGCCCCTCTCCCCACCTGCAGCTAAGTGCAAATCATGGCTGCCCTTTTCTTTGTGATGCTAAACAGTTTCGCTGGTCTCAGCTCCCTCGAGCCCTGCCACCAGTTGGCCCAGACCCGCAGAAGATTCAGGAGGGCAGGTCACCAGAGCAGGCCACTTACAGAGGGATTTTATCATAAGGGTCCTGGCAGGAACAGATGGGACACTCCACTGGCGTAATTTGAGGAGAATTTAACTGAGGGACCATTTACAAAAGCGTAGGCAGGGTTTCTGGTTAACAATTCCAAGGTAGGAAGAGTGGGCTGGCTTTCTACCCTGTGGCAGGCAGAATTCTACGATGACCTCCAGTGAGTCACAACCTGGTTGAATCTCCTGCCCTTGAATATGGATGGAACCCGCCACTTACTTCTAGCCAACAGAATACAGCGGAAGTGAAGAATGTTGCTTCTGTGGTTGAGTTACAGGGTGTGAGGCGCTGTCTGGCCGATGGAAGAAGAGGTTCTCCTGCTGGCCTGGAGGAAGTGGGCTGCCCTGTTGGGAAAGGGCCACGTAGCAGGGAAGTACAGGTGGCCTCTAAGTGCTGGCAGTGGCCCTTGGCCGACAGGCAGCAAGAAAGCAGGGACCTCCAGTCCCACAACTGCAAGAAACGAATTCTGCCAGTAACCACATGAACTTAGAAGTAATCCCCTAAGCTCCAGAGGTTAACTGTCTGGCCCGTGCCTAAGTTGTTGCCGTGGGAGACCCCGAGCAGAGGAACCAGCCGAGCCAGACCCCTGACTCATAGGAACTGTGGTATAAACTGAATGTTCGTGCCCCCTCGTCCCCCAAATTCGCATGTTTAACGGGATGGTGTAGGAGGTGGGGCCTTTTTGAGGTGAGTGGCTCATGAGGGTGGAGCCCTAATGAATGGATTAGTGCTCTTATAAAGGAGGCCCTACAGAACTCCCTCGCCCCTTCCACCCTGTGAGGACACAGTGAGAAGGTGACCACCTGCAACTGGAAGAGGGCCCTCGGCAGAACCCAACCATGCTGGCACCATGACCTCAGACTTCTCAGCCTCCAGAACTGGGAGCAATAAATGTCTGTTGTTTGGACTTCCTTGGTGGTCCAGCGATTAAGACTCTGTGCTTCCAATGCAGGGAGCAAGGGTTCGATCCCTGGTCGGGGAACTAAGATCCCACATGCCCCATGGTGCGGCCAAAAGAAAAAAAAAAAATTCTGTTGTTTTTAAGCCACCCAGTCTGTGGTAGTTTGTTATAGCAGCCCAAATGGACTAGGACAATGTGAACTAATAAATGTGTGTTGTTTTAAGCCACTACATTTGTGGTAATTTGTTACACAGCACTAGATAACTATTGCATACTCCTAAGACCCCAGAGACAAGGGGAAGGAGCAGTCACCCAAACCCAAAGAGAGGGCAGCCTGACCAGAGCTGTGGCCTTTGTAGGCACAGCCAACCAGTGGTGGCCTGAGAGGGAGGGAGCTGGGGGATGGGGCCCTAACCTCACATGTGCCCCCTGTGAGCGCTCCCATTAGCAAACCCAGCCAGAAGGCAGCAGGTAGGGCCGACAGTACAGTCTGATGGATCAGCTTCTTGGGACATAAAGCCCAGTGGAGAAGGGTGGACCAAAGAGTTAGAGGGGCAAATGGAATATATATCTAGCACCAGGGGATTCTCAGACCAGCTATACGAAAAAGAAGAGTTTTCCTTCATCTTGTTACTTATATAAATGGACAGCAAAAAGCAAAACAAAACAAACAGCAAAAAAACAGTGAGAGTTAAGGTTTTTGGTTCCATGGTAGAATTAGTAAATAAAAGAATGCTAAAAACTAGGGCTTCCCTGGTGGCGCAGTGGTTGAGAGTCCGCCTGCCGATGCAGGGGACACGGGTTTGTGCCCCGGTCCGGGAGGATCCCACATGCCGCGGAGCGGCTGGGCCCGTGAGCCATGGCCGCTGAGCCTGCGCGTCCGGAGCCTGTGCTCCGCAATGGGAGAGGCCACGACAGTGAGAGGCCCGCGTACCGCAAAAAAAACCAAAAAACAAAAAAAACAAAAACTAAAATCACTTAAATCTTGATTTTAGGTGGGCTAATCAAAGCATTATCTTTACACAACTTGCTTTACTATAATCACACTTTAGACCCTAGCATTGTTCAAGGTCTACAAAGAGACAATTCATGTAATAAGGCTAGTTATAAATCAGACAGCTCTGTAATTACTGGGTAAATGAGATGGTCTTTAGAGAACAGTTTCACTGTTATTTTTTTTCCTAGTTATTCCTTAGAAGATACGATTTATTCACTTCTCTGATAAGAATGGATTTGTTTAAACACACTGTATCTTACTTTACAGCTGTAGAGTTGAGGACTTATATTAGTTTCCTAGGGCTGCCATGACAAAGTACCAACAACTGAATGTCTTAAACAACAAAAATGTATTGTCTCACACTTCTGGACACCACAAGTCCAAGATCAAGGCATTGGCAGGGTTGGTTCCTTTAGAGGGCTGTGAGGGGGTGTCTGTTCCATGCCTCTCTCCTAGTTTCTGGGAGCCTCAGGCATTCCTTGGCTTGTAGGTGATGTTCTCTGTCTTCACATTGCTTTCTTCTATGTGTGTCTGTCTCTGTGTCTAAATTTCTGTTTTGTATAAGGACAGTTATATAGGATTAGTGCCCACTCTGATGACCTCATCTTAACCTAATCATGCACAAAGACCCTATTTCCAAATAAGATCACCTTCACAGGTACTGGAGATTAGGATTTGAGTATCTTTGGAGGCGGAGGGTACATAATTCAACCCAGAAGAGGATCTAATACCAACGTACAACTTAAAGGTAAAGTCACGTTCAAGATCATAGATTTGTGTCTTTCTGGTCTGTCTTACTCACTTTATCCGGAGAAGTTGGGAAATATCCTTTCATGCAAACTGTTCTAGGAAAAGCTACTATATAAACTTTAAATAACTAAGATAGTAAATGTGATTGGGAGGTGGGTGAGGAAACCCTATTTATATATTTGAACTCTTTTTTTTTTAGTACTTGCGGGGCCATAGTTAAAAGGGGAAATAACATATTACACTATGTGCTTTTCCTTTTAAGAATGTTGGCTGCTGTGGAGGACACTTATGTTTCTATTCATTGATCTCTGTTCCCTCTTTGTTGTTGTTCTAAGGATAAGAACAGGGTATATAGGTTTTTTTCTAAGTGCAGTAAAATGGCACTTAGAAGAGAGATCTATAATGAAGCAATTGGTTTAAAAAAAAAGGGGGGAGACTAAACTGACCATTCTCAGAATGCTTTAAAGACCCCAAACATATCAGTCATTAATTCTTTCCCGTCCTTTCTATTAGGCTGTGAGGTCCTGGTTGCTGTAGGCTCTGAACAGAATGAGTTCTTTGTAGTCAGGCTCCTCTGCTGAAATAATATTCTGTAATTGCTCAGTCCTCCGTGGCCTGAGAAAACTCACCAGCGTCACATTTGGGAAGCTGTCTCACCTCGTCCAGATCTTCATCGTATCAGGCTGGTCAGTCGAGCAGGCAACCAATAGTCGCTCAGGTCTTTGCACGGAGCTGCTGTAGTGTGCTCACAGAGATTTTCCGGGGTGGCTGGGAGTGGGGTAGGGGAAGGGGATTATTATTTTCTGAAAAATGTATTTCTTTAGATCCAGTACTTTAAAAAATGATATTTTTTATTCAAATTAGCTGTAGCCAAAGGAAAGTACAGGGAAGCATTCATTAACGACAAGGCCTCCTGCTGGCCTCAAGCAAGTCTGTTTCTAAAGCAGGAGGCATAAAAATTGATCCAGCCTCGATGTGCCCCAGTTACATTTACTAGGACATTATTAATTTGCTTAATGATGTACTGTCTACAATTCTCACACGCAGTCACCAAAGAGCAAAGATGCTGCAACTTCTAGTCTGCAATTGTGATTTCTACTTCAGTTCAGGGAACATGGAAGAATAGCAGATCGTAGGTGAGGACGTCTAATCAAGGTGCAGCCTCGCAATTCCTATTTAAGCAGCTTTCAACCTCTTTAAATTTATGCTACAATTAAATGTTCTCTGAATAAGTTGATGTATCTGAATACAGATATGTATGTGTGTGAACGTAATCATCTACTTTTCTATAAAACAAAACATATTGGTAGCTCACATTACCTACTGAAATAGCCTGGTGACGTTGGTTTCAAGTAAATTCCTCCCCAAGTTTTTTCCCTAATACTTTCTGCTCTAAGGATGTTTGGTTACTGGTGTCTAGTTCTCATCCAACAACAGATAACTATTAGCAGCACCGACATAGAATGGGGGGAGGGGGTGCCAGCTCAGCCAGAGGTGTAATTAGATGCACATCTAGCCTTTCCTGCGCGCTGTTTCCAAACCCAAAGTCACGTGGTAGATAAACGTGGGAGGTGAGATTCCAGCTGGCCGTCTTGCACTTGATCCATGCAGTTGACCCCTGCGCTCTAGTGGTCGGCGTGACTCCTTCTCGCCAGCCTTACTCACTCTGGATATTATTATTTTGCCCAATTTTTGCCAAGCTGTGGTGTGAGATGGCAAGAGAGTGGTGCAAAATGAGCGGTAAAAGCATTTTCTCTGTACCCTATCTCCAGGGGAAACACACTGCCTGGTAATTGATGACTAGGAGAGCTCCCAAATGTGACAGGGATGATAAGGGCTCGAGTTGCTTTCCACTGGAAATAGAGTTATAAGTAACCAACAAGCAAAATACTGAGGGATAGAAGTCCTCATCAAGAGGTGAAACTGGGAAGTAATTTCCCAGTTCCAATGCCCTCAGTGGGTAATGGATCACTTAAAAAAATTTTTTTTTGCTATATTTCTTGAACATATTTTGTGCTTTGTATATTCCAGATGAAACCTCAAGATCATTACACGTTGCAGTTTGGAGAAAGTCAATTTATACCCTTATCTTTGAATTTAAGAAGACAAAGAGAAATTTACTGTTAAGAAGACAAAGAGAAATACAGTTATATGAATAATGTGTAGTAAAATACAAAATAAGTGTTTACTCAGGATTAATGGAGCTAATATTTATTCCACAGATCGGCTATATGCAAATTAACAAAAGGCATTTAGGTGAAAGGACTTGTGAATTTGTGTGGTTGATACAATGTTGTTGGTTGTGGAAAAGTTCATCTAATAAAAGTGCTTTCAGTGAGAGAGAGAGAGAGAGAGGGCATGGCCACTATAATCATGTAAAAAGAACTGAGTTTGGTGTCTGCAAAGCTAGGCGATAACAAATTCCCAGAGAATAAACCTCCATACATATTCCAGTCGTTTTCTGGAACACAGACTCTATTGTACTTGAAAGGATAGCTATTGCAATATATTATCTTGTAGATTTTAAAAGAGAAAAGTTGGCAATGTAATGAGCATCAGCGTGGTGTGGTGAAACGGTGATGGTTTTTAGAGGCAGACAGCCTAAAATCCCAAGTCTGCTACTAATTAGCTAGGTGAACTTGGACTCAGTGGAATCTTTCTGAGCCTCAGTTTCCTCTTCTGTAAAATGGGAACATTCATTTCTCACTCAGTCATTTAACCAACAGTTATTATGTGCCACCAACATGCCAGCCGCTGTTCTCGTCACAGCAATGAACAACAACAAAAGTCCAGTCTTAAGGACTATAGATCCCAGTGGGAGAAGAGAAAGACAACAAATCCACCAGTAAATAAATATATAGTATATCAGGTGGTGACATATTAGTTTCCTTGAGCTACCAAGTTTGGGTAACAAAGTATCACAAACTGAGCAGCTTAAAACAACAGAAACTTAATTTCTCACAGTTCTGGAAGCTGCAAGTCTGAAATCAATGCGTTGGCAGGACCAGGAGGTTCTGAGGAAGAATCCTTTCGTGCCTCTTCCCAATTCTGGTGGTTGCCTGCAACCCTTGGCATTCCTGGACGCACAGCTACATCATTCCCATCTCCCATCACTCACAGTCACATGGCCTTCCTGTGTGTATGTCTGTGTGTCCTCTTTTCTTATAAGGACCCCAGGCGTACTGGATTCAGGGTTCCTTCTAATCCAGTATAACCTCATTTTAGCTATTGACATCTGCAAAGACCCTATTGCCAAATAAGGTCACGTTCTGGGTGGCCCTGAATTTGGGGGACACTCTTCAACTCAGTACAAATGCTGTGAAGGGAAATAAAGCAGGGTGAGGGATCAAGCATGAGGGAGGTGCTATTTATTAGGGAGGGTCCTGCAGCAAGTGAGGGAGGGAAACTTGTCACTCCTCTGGGGGAAGAGCACCCAGATTGGGGGGGGCGGCGGTGGACAGCACAGCAGCGCAGAGTCCAGAGGCGGAGCCTGTTTGGTGGCTTCAGGCCATAGTCAAGTGTTGCGTGGCTGGGCAGAATGGGGCAGCAGGAGGTGAGAAAGTTAGAGGGAGCCGGAGAGGCCACCAGAGCAGCAGCACGCTGCTAGCAGTCTAGCCTGCTAGACTGACATGATTTTGGAGTGAGCCTTCCTCCCAGGAATTTTGTCAGCGTGAAGTGAGAAACAATTTGTTAAGCACTTAAGAGGACTCGGCTAAAAGCAGCTGGGGAAGTGTCACTTCTTTCCCATCCTGCTTTAAGAAATTTCTCTTTGTGGGTTTGGTTTGCGTGACTGCTTCAACTGAGAAGTTCTTTCCTACTTCTCTAGTCACCTGATAAGGTATCTGACATTTTTTCCATTGCTGAGGGGACTGCATTTCAGGGCTTGTATCAGTTAAGCTCCATCAAGTAACCTTTCATAAGGAGAATACCTGCTAAACCCAGGATACCTGCCGAGCAAGTTTATACCTGCAAAACCTGCAGAGCAAGGATAGCTACTTGTGTCGGAAATAAACCTCTTGTCCTATGTTCTGTCCTAACCCCTAGTCATCTCTGAAGACTCTCTACACACGCTGGAGAGGCGCATGGCTAGATTCTAGAAAACTTCCTTATGTCTTTTACTTCCAAAGTGGCCTTATGATTGATCTAAGTCAGTGGACCTTGAATGTTGACATATCATTTAAAACCGATCTCATCATTGTACTTTTTGTTTGAAAAACATTTTAATGAGTGAAAGGAGTGTATTGTGATGTTAGGTATGAGTATATTGCCCGTAAACGAATCCTCATTCTATCCCTAGGATTGTTTATCAAGCATCATAAACATTTGGAAATTTCTGATCTGTGTCAATTTCATCACTCCCTCATTTGTGTTCAAAATATGTATTTTGGAGTGATGTTTTGCTGCTCTATGGGAGTTCCTATGATTTGTTTGGGAAAACAGGCATGTACAGTGGTATTAGGAGGCATTCTAATGCTCTCTCCAGAAACTCTGACCCTGGGGACTCAGGAAGAACTGCTGTCCTCACCCCTACCTGCCAAGACTATTCATTTGGTTGACACCTCAGGGAGGAAACTGCTACACATACTGGCACAAAAATGTTTGCTAACCAGGCTGTTTGGGGTGTCGTTAATGGACTTGGGTAAGCTTTTTTGAGTTCTAAATTGAAACCATTCTCCTAACCATTTGTCCCTCTGATATGCCTGAGATGGAAATGTCTGGAAGGCAGCAGTAACTGACACAAGCAGCTGGGAAAACTCAGCAGTAAAGTGTCATGGTAGGCTTCTGTGAAACACAGAACTAGACCTTCTGTTGTGTTGCATCTGTTTGGAGGGTGTGGAAGTGTGTACAGCAATCTCCCCTAGAAGGAGGAAATCATTTGTGGAGCAATTAGGGAACATTTGCTACCAGTTATGCTTTTCGCCGCCAAGCCAAGCCCTGACTTCGACTCAGCAAAATGAAATAGTGAACTCTTTTACCACGTTTGCTTTCGTCCTAAGATGAGATTTAACGTAACATTTGGTTATTTTGAATGTAGCCTTTGACGCGCCAACAAGGAAAAGCACTTTCATTTGATTAGTTTTCTTGTGCTTTCATCTTGTTTGGGACGTCATAACACCGTAGCCTGGGACAGGCAGCCGATCACCGGGGAAGTGCGGCCAGAAGGAAGAGCCCAGCCAAGCCATGAACTTCAGTTCAAATGCTCGTCTCTGACACAGACAGTGCCATCCCTTGTGTGGGAAACAAAACAGGGACAGGGCTTTGTATGGGATTGCTAATGACAATATGCCTAAGATTCACTTTCTTATTAATGCAGGGCTTATGTGACTGCCCCATGAAAGACAACTGTGTACTTACTGAAAACAGGGTCACAGTCATTGTGTGGTGTCCTGGAAAAACACAAGATCCTTCCAAAACCCAAAACCCTTTTTAAATTTAAGGCTCATTAAAGGGTGTGAACATAATCCTTAGATTAGAGTACCCTCTTTAGAAATTTTTCATTGTTAATTCTAATGGTCTGGGCCTCTTTGACCCCCTGAGCACTTGACCTTGATTAAACCGCACCCCCCCCCCCCCCTTATTGAAACTCCTGTTTTCCTTGGTTTTCTTGGCTGCTCTTTCAATGGAGTCCCTTCCTCCACTGACACTGTAAATGGCATTTATAAAATGTTTGTTTTCAAGGCCTCTTCTCTTTTTTTCTCAGGACCTATTTCCTATAGAGCTAATTTTCTTCCAGTCTAAATAATTATAAAATCTCTGTTCCAAACCTTGTCTTGACTCCTGAGCTCTGATTGCCTGAATATCTTGCTTCTCCTGCAACTGCAACTTGATTTTAAATCCAACTTATTTCCCCTCTTCCTTCCTTCCAGCAAAAAATATGGCCCTTCTGATTTTTAAAACTTAATTTTTATCAATGTTATACCTAATGAATCAAAGAGTTTTACCTTTGTAACCTGGCAGTTCCATGCTCCCCATTTCCTTCTCCCTAAAAGCAAATGCTTTCAATCCTTTTAGCTTTTTTTTTTTTTTTTTTTGGCGGGGGGGGTTTTCCCCCTTTTCACAAATAACTTGTTTGTTTTGTCCTTTTTTTCATTTTTCCGTTTTAGGCATCATCTGTCTCACCATCACCACACACGCTTGCACTCTGTCATGCATCTTCCCCAAATACTTAAATCACAATTTTGACCAACTTTCAACAGTTCTTTTGACTATGTACGTGCATACTGCTGAGTAAGGTAGTATTTTTAAGACTATTTTTCCTGTCTTGTAAAATGTCGCTTTAATCCCACCTTTAACTGGGCTTAGTGTCCCCTGTCCCAGAACTCTCTATTTTACCTGCTTTTTCCAGAGAATAAACTCTGAAGTGCAATCAGTTTCACAGAGGGAAGGCGAGGGTTACAGGAGATCTAGCGATATCACTGCTTCCTAAAGGGATTGGCAACCTCCTCTTTTTTTGTGGTACGCGGGCCTCTCCCTGTTGTGGCCTCTCCCGTTGCGGGGCACAGGCTCCGGATGCGCAGGCTCAGCGGCCGTGGCTCACGGGCCCAGCCGCTCCGCGGCACGTGGGATCTTCCCAGACCGGGGCACGAACTCGCGTCCCCTGCATTGGTAGGTGGACACTCAACCACTGCGCCACCAGGGAAGCCCTGACCTCCTCTTTTAAAGTCCCACCTCTACTCCCTTCAAGAAGAGCCTGGGGTCATGTTCCTATGTCTTTAGGAAGTTCTGTACTGCAAAGGAGGCTTCCTCTCAGCTTTCCCCTCTGCTGCCTCAGAATTCCTCTTCTTTGTTCTGCTAACTCAGATACCACTCATGCTTCAGGTCTTCAGCTTCCAAAATTTTATTGCCATCCTTCTTCATCTTTCTGTCTATCTATATATCTCTCATTTTTTAAAGTCCGCTACCATTTTTTGGGAGATTTCTTGAGAGATCAGAGTTAAATGAGTATTTCAGTCTGCTTTCTTTAGCCAGAATTTGGTCTCGTTATTAATAGAAGTTGTATAGAAGATGACTTTATGAATGCTTTTTCTCAATAGTTTCTTCCTTATATTTGTCCTTTAACATTTCTCTTTGGTCTTTTCCTGGTCTTTGCCCAGGTTCAGCACGGTGACAACCAGTTTCTGTGGTGAAGGTACACATGGACAGTTAGACTGTTAGACAGTTGTCCTGCTAAATCGTGCTGCACACATTCAGTGTAAATGACATGTTTTTCTTGCACGTCTGGACTACCTGGCCAGTTTACTGACTTTTGTGCTGTCCTCGAATGACTGGGACCTCATCATTCTTTGAGATGGGTCTTGAACAAACATTGCACTTCTGTGTTAGCAAATTGGAAAGAGAAGATGTAAAGACATATCTTCCTACTAATGGGTAAATGTGCATTGAAGTGCCTTTTATGGTTTTTACTGGATGAGAAGCCACAAGGGGACTGAACTTTATTTTTGGCCATAAGCTGGATGATTTCTGATTTTTTATTGGTGCACTTGGTCACCCAGCATGAAAAACTGAGTCAAGGGGGCTTCTCTGGTAGCGCACTGGATAGGAATCCGCCTGCCAGTGCAGGGGACACGGGTTCAATCCCTAGTCCAGGAAGATCCCACATGCCACGGAGCAACTAAGCCTGTGCGCCACAACTACTGAGCCCACGTGCCACAACTACTGAAGCCCGCATGCCCTAGAGCCCATGCTTCATAACAAAGAGTAGCCCCTGCCCGCCACAACTAGAGAAAGCCCGAGCGCAGCAACGAAGACCCAACACAGCCAAAAAAAAAAAAAAAAAAAAAAAAACTGAGTCAAGGGATCATAGACTTTTCTAGATGAGAAAGTGAAATCCAGAGAAAGAAACCACACAGCAAGTTAGCCGTATGCTCTGCTGGGACGCCTTTCCCTTGACATGACTAATTTCCCTTGTCCCCAAGGACCCAGATCAGCATCACCTCTTCTAGGAAGACTTCCTCCACTGCCAGCCCTCCCTTCTAGGTTGATGTAAGGATCTTTACCGATGCACCCAGAGCAACGTGTGCTTACCTCCATTGTTGAGGAGAACATCTTTTTCCTGGAAAATATGGGTCAATTCTTATTCTTTGGCTCCCTTCAGATTATAACAGTCCTTCTCCTAAAACATCCGTCTTTCAGGCAGTTGTATTACTACACAGTTGGCAAGGTTGCATTACACTGTAATCACTTCGATTGAACTTGGCTAGTTTTCAGGTCTCCGGAGCAGTATATTTACATCTTAGTATGGACTAGTTCTACAAATGTCTACTTTCAGTAATTCTTTGATTTCAGAGACTTTGTCCTCAAATTCTGTGACTGGGAGCACCTAATCAGAGCCGCCTGTATCCTGATGATGTTTGTCATTTATCTACCTCCCAGACTTGCTGGGAGAATTGCGTGGTGATGTCCATGAAAATGCTTTGTCAACAGGAACGTGCTATAAAGATACAAGGAATTGTTTTTGCGGCACATCTATTCTTTGTTTATAGTCCAACCTGAAAAAAAGTTTGGATTAGAAAATGACTAATCTGGGAAAAAATAATAGACCTTTAGATATATATTTAATACAAGCTGTCTTATTATGTATATAAAAGTACAAAGGTGGGACTTCCCTGGTGGTCCAGTGGTAAGGAATCTGCCTTCCAATGCAGGAGACGCGGGTTCGATCCCTGGTCAGGGAACTAAGATCCCACACGCTTCGGGGCAACTAAGCTCGTGCGCACCTCAACTACTAAGCTCCCGCACCTCAACTAGAGAGCCTGCGTGCCGCAAACTACAGAGCCCACGCGCCCTGGAGCCTGCACGCCACAACTAGAGAGAGAAAACCCGCACGCCACAACTAGAGAGAAGCCTGCGCACTGCAATGAAAGATCCTGCATGCCTCAACGAAGATCCCACGTGCAGCAACTAAGACCCAAGGCAACCAAAAATTAAAAAAAAAAGTACAGTGGCTAGAGTTTTATCAGTTTTTCTTTCCTTCCATTTTTTTTTTGTGTGTGTGTGTGATGGGCTTGAGATTTTTTCATTTGAAAGTGCCTCTCCCATTCCCCCGCAATATTAACAAATAAATCAAGCTTGTTTGTGTTCAGTTCTATACAAAAATTATGATCATTTTGCAAGTGTAATTAATTTAAAATAGAACTGAAATAGATTGCAGACCCCATAATATACTATAAATTAATTACTATTTATTCTAGAAATACTATGTAGTTTCTTGAGTCTTTCAGTCATGGATTATGAGCCTCCAACCTTAAAAAAATTTTTAAATACATTAACCAAAACTTGTTTGTTTTCCTCCCTTTTTTTTTTGGTATCACTAGTCACTATAAATCTTATCAATCAACTTTGGCTATAATAGTATTTATGTACTTATACCTGAGTAGGGAAAGTACAGATATGAGCTTTCCCACTCTATTATCCTTCAGTACCCTTTGCCTGATTTAAATCAACATGCATCAATTTCACAGTTAGGTTTCTATATTGAATACTTTTAAGTACCAGGAGCAAAGTAGGTTATAAGTCTAGAAAATCTGTGTTAATATTAGTATCAACCTTCAGAATACAAAAAAGGTATGAGAAAATGTTCATTCTTCAAAATATTCTGGAGGCAAAAAAACCCTGTATTATCAGATTTTGTGTTCCTATTTTTTAATTTAAAAACTTTATATATTATTATATATTCCAATTCAGTGGAATAGTCTGCTCCTTTCTCCCTTCTCTCCTCCTTTCCTCCTGTCTTTGCTGCCTCCATCCTTCTTTCCATTTCCAGATTACGTGATTCTAAAGGAGAGAACAAATTCCAGTTTGAGAAGTTGATTCCTGATGAAGAGTTGAGTGCATCTACTTTTTAAAAAATTTTTCGGCCGTGCAGCATGTGGGATCTTAGTTCCCCCACCAGGGATCAAACCCCCTGCATTGGAAGCATGGAATCTTACCTACTGGATCGCCAGGGAAGTCCCGAGTGCATTTACTGTTGTAGGAGCAATGCTGCTTGGCAGGTGGGCATTTCTTCTTCCAAAGCCATTAGATCCAAGAGGGGAAGGTCTTATGTATGACGTGGTCATCACTGTATTCCTCGTACTTAGCAAACTGCCTGGCACATACTAGATGCTCAGTCAGACTTTCTTGAATGAGTTAATCTGCCTAACTGGACCATCACAATTTGGATCATAATACTGTATTGCCCAGAGTTAATAAGTACAACTCAGATTAAGTCCAGATCTGTACATTCACATGGAGCTCAAATGAGGAGAGACAGGTTCTGGTCCATGTGCTCTTGCACAGAACATTTATCTTACAAGGAAAATGTAGAAATTAAGACTCATGGGCAGAGTTCCAAGTAAATGCCAGTTTACTGTAAATGCTCCTCTTCCAGATTTTGCTGCCAGTTTTCACGTTGTCTCCATGTATTCACCCAGCTTTCTCCTTCCCGGGGCCTGCCTATCCTGCTAGCAATCCCTTGTCTCCTATCTTGCATGACCAGAGCCCAGAGTTTTATGTAATGAATGTGTTAGATAAATCCAATGTTCCTGTGTCTTAAACAAAGACAAAGCCTTTTATTACAAGTTTATGCATAAAGTACTATGAACTTACACACCTTCAAGCCACAATCCAGACTGAGAAATAGAATATTTATCAGTAGCCCAGAAGTCCCCTCCAGTCAGTGTGCCAGGCCAAGGTGAACTTCTGTTGTGACTTGTCAGGTTAGTTTTGTTTATTCTTTTCTTAAAAATTTTGTTAAAATGTACATAACATAGGGACTTCCCTGGTGGTGCAGTGGTTAAGAATCCACCTGCCAATGCAGGGGACATGGGTTCCATCCCTGGTCCGGGAAGATCCCGCATGCCATACAGCAACTAAGCCCGTGCGCCACAACTACTGAGCCTGTGCTCTAGAGCCCGCAAACCACAACTACTGAGCCTGCGTGCTGCAACTACTGAAGCCTGCGTGCCTAGAGCCCGTGCACTGCAATGAAGAGTAGCTGCCACTCGCCACAACTAGAGGAAGCCCGCGTGCAGCAACAAAGACCCAATGCAGCCACAAAAAAAAAAGATAAATTTAAAAAAGCTACATAACATAGAATTTACTATCTTAACCATTCTTAAGTGTTAAGTACATTCACATTACCATGCAACCAGTCTCTAGAACTCTCTTCATCTTGCAGAACTCAAAACTCTGTACCCAGTAAATAACAACTCCCCATTCCCCTCTGCCTGCCCCCAGCACTTGGCAACTACCACTCTACTTTGTCTCTATACATTTGACTATTCCGGGGACCTCGTATGAGCAGATTCATACCGTTTCTGTCTTCTGTGACTGGCTTATTTCACACTTTTGCCTATTCTTTTTTTTTTTTTTTTCTTTTGGCGGTACGCGGGCCTCTCACTGCTGTGGCCTCTCCCGTTGCGGAGCACAGGCTCCGGACGCGCAGGCTCAGCGGCCATGGCTCACGGGCCCAGCCACTCCGCGGCATGTGAGATCTTCCCGGACCGGGGCACGAACCCATGTCCCCTGCACCAGCAGGCAGACTCTCAACCACTGCGCCACCAGGGAAGCCCATTTTGCCTATTCTTAAACTTGATTCGAATACAGGAGTCATACAATATGTGTTCTTTTGTGTCTTTTTCTGTTCAACAAAATGTCTTTAAGATTGATCCCTGTTGTTGTCTGTTTGTTGTCTGTTGTCTGTTTCAGTAATGTGCTCTTTTTTACTTCCATGGTATAGTCATATGCCACAATTTATTACCCATTCTCCTGTTGATGGACATTTGAGTTGTTTTCCAGTTTTTTTGTCTATTTATGAATGAAGATGCTATACGTAGTCCTATTTTTGTACTTATCTTTTGGTGGACATATTTACTCATTTCTCTTGGGGATCGTACCTGGGAGTGGAATTTGGCATATGTTTGGCCATAATAGATATTGTCAAACAGTTTTCCAGAGTGGAATGTGGGAGAGTTCAAATTAATTTTGTGGTATGGTACCTCATGCCTCACCTGGGCCTGTCACAAGAGCCACCTCCATGGGGATCTCAGGAACACAGCAGGGGGCTGGGACTTGGTCATTTTTCCTTGTTTCGGCTCCACTCTGTCTCCTGTACCCCCCTCCTCCAACACTGCCCCCACTGGCACGTCCTCATTATGGGCCTGGGGAGTTCCACCTCCTATGCAAGAGAAGTGGTGTATCTGTGGGTTTCACCAAATGGCTTGTCTGGAAAGAATCTGCGTGTGTCGGGAAGGGGAGCAGTAAGGCTAAAAGGCATCAATGAGGAGAAGCAAGAGAAACAATTCTGGTTGTTCTAGGACCCTGGTTGGTGCCACGCTGTGGGGCTGGGGTTGGCCCTGGATGGGAGAGGATGAAGATAACTTACCCTGTGGTCCTGTTTCCTCCCAGGCTCCAGAGGAACCAGTTCTGGAAGGTTTGCCCTTTGATTACAGTATTTATTTCATATCTAAACAAACATATGACAAAAAAGCCCATCAAGAAACAAATACGCAGGACTTCCCTGACGGTCCAGTGGTTAGGACTCTGCCCTTCCACTGCAGGGGGCATGGGTTTGATCCCTGATGGGCGAACTAAGATCCTGCATGATGCAAGGTGCGACCAAAAAACAAAAACAACAAAAAACACCCAAATACCCAACACTCCTGGGGTTTCTAAGAGCGACTGAAACGAAACAGTCTCACTTGACTTATTTGTCCTCAGAAAGTACAATGGTGGGGAAGGGCTGCGGGAGGGGGTGTGTCAGTGGGAAGCCTCTTTTTCCTGGGCTGCGTTTTCGAATCATGTTCAGTAACTTGACACTGTCACCTGGGTCCAGTTCTCATTTTTTAAAAAATTAGTACTCATCTTTAACATAACAATACAAAGGAGTGATGAGCAATTTTAAAAAAGAAACAATGGCAACAATGAAAACCGGAAACACCCTCTCTCACCCATATGACCCTAGGTCTAGCAGATAGTCCACCAAATTTGTAACCCTAATCTTGGTGTCATAAAGCTGGGGTTTCTATCCTTACTTTGCCCCTTTCTAGCCTTGTGACCTTAGAAAAGATACTGAACCATTCTGAGCCCTTCTTTACAATGAGAACCATATAGAACTCTAAAAGGGGTCGAAGAGATTAAATTAGAAAATATACATGCCAGGCCTGGCAGTGCCCTAACCGTAAACCTAAAATAACAGGACACCAGGTTAAATTCAAATCTCAGATAAATAACGATTTTTTTTCATATAAGTATGTCCAAATATTGCAATTACTGGGTGTCCTGTATTTTATTTGTTATATCTGGCCACCCCATCATGGCATGTTATAGGCACTTGGTAAATGTTTCCTCATTTCCACTTCCTCACAAGCTCATCTAAAAAGGACTTCAGACGATGCCCGATTTATGTGTTGCTAAATTGTGGTTGAAGGATGGGGAGATAAGGAAAGATGACTGTGGCAAAATCAGCTATAACCATATTTTTATTTCCACAAGTAGAATAGTACAAAAAATAGCATAAAATACTGAGGGCCAGCATGGTGTCCTACCTGATCATTAATTCACTCTTTATAGAGGGCTTAAATAATGGTTCTCCAAAACGATGCATTTTTATCTAGATATTTAAATTATGTTTATGGCAAATGTTTTCATGTTTATAGCATAGCTTTGAGTGAGAAAAGCAGGCTAGAAAATGTAATGACATTATGATCTCTACTCCATTAAAATACAGAGAAAAAAGCTATGAGGAAATATTTGAAAATAACTTTGGGTCATTGGATTTTTTTGCTCATCCTTGCATTTTTATGGTTTTCAATATTGACCAAACTTTCTATAATGAACTCATTACTCTTAGAATAAGTAAAATTTAAAGTTCTTTCTTAAATTACATTAGAGTTTTAATTTATCAGTTGTTTTAAATTATAAATAAAATTTTAATGAATTAAGTGGTGGGAAACTTAACATAACTTTAAACTTTTAATTATCAACAAAACGTAGAAATTCAGATTGTAACAAAACCATACAGTTGATCTTAAAAAAACAAAAACGAAACTTTGTTCTGAAGTATAACACAAACAGGAAAGTACATAAAACACAAATATACGACTGAACCCATTTTTAAAAAACAGAGACCCAGGTACCCACCTAGGTCAATACACAGGACACCGTCAGCATCCCAGACACCCCCTTCCCCTGCCACGTGCCCTATTCCCAGTCACAACCCACTCGCTTCCACCTAGTTGGTTTGTGTTAGTTATTTACTTCCTTTTCCTTTCATTTCAATTTTGCCACCTAAATTTTATCCCTAAAACGTGTAGATTAGTTTGGCTTGTTTTTGAACTTGATATAAGTGGGATCATATGGTTAGTATCTTGCTTGTCTGGCTTCTTTCACTCAACATGCTTTTAAGATTCATTCAGATCAGGAAACTTGCACAAGCCTCTTAGATAACCTCATCCACCAAAGGGCAGACAGCAGAAGCAAGAAGAACTACAATCCAGCAGCCTGTGGAACAAAAACCACATTCACAGAAAGATCGACAAGATGAAAAGGCAGAGGGCTATGTACCAGATGAAGGAACAAGATAAAACCCCAGAAAAAGAACTAAAAGAAGTGGAGATAGGCAACCTTCCAGAAAAAGAATTCAGAATAATGATAGTGAAGATGATCCAGGACCTCGGAAAAACAATGGAGGCAAAGATCGAGAAGATGCAAGAAATGTTTAACAAAGACCTAGAAGAATTAAAGAACAAACAGAGATGAGCAGTGCAATAACTGAAATGGAAACTACACTAGAAGGAATCAATAGCAGAATAACTGAGGCAGAAAAACGGATAAGTGACCTGGAAGACAGAATGGTGTAATTCACTGCTGTGGAACAGGATAAAGAAAAAATAATGAAAATAAATGAAAACAGCCTAAGAGACCTCTGGGACAACATTAAATGCAACAACATTCGCCTTATAGGGGTCCCAGAGGAGAAGAGAGAGAGAAAGGACCTGAGAAAATATTTGAAGAGATTATAGTGGAAAACTTCCCTAATATGGGAAAGGAAATAGCCACCCAAGTCCAGGAAGCACAGCGAGTCCCATATAGGATAAACCCAAGGAGAAACACACTGAGACACATAATAATCAAACTGGCAAAAATTAAAGACAAAGAAAAATTGTTGAAAGCAGCAAGGGAAAAATAACAAACAACATACAAGGGAACTCCCATAAGGTTAACAGCTGATTTCTCAGCAGAAACTCTACAAGCCAGAAGGGAGTGGCATGATATACTTAAAGTGATGAAAGAGAAGAACCTACAACCAAGATTACTCTACCCGGCAAGGATCTCATTCAGATTTGATGGAGAAATTAAAACCTTTACAGACAAGCAGAAGCTAAGAGAATTCAGCACCACCAAACCAGCTCTACAACAAATGCTAAAGGAACTTCTCTAAGTAGGAAACACAAGAGAAGAAAAGGACCTACAAAAAGAAACCAAAACAATTAAGAAAATGGTAATAGGAACATACATATCGATAATTACCTTAAACGTGAATGGATTAAATGCCCCAACCAAATGACACAGGCTTGCTGAATGGATACAAAAACAAGACCCATATATATGCTGTCTACAAGAGACCCACTTCAGACCTAGGGACACATACAGACTGAAAGTGAGGGGATGGAAAAAGGCACTCCATGCAAATGGAAATCAAAAGAAAGCTGGAGTAGCAATACTCATATCAGATAAAATAGACTTTAAAATAATGTTACAAGAGACAAGGAAGGACACTACATAATGATCAAGGGATCAATCCAAGAAGAAGATATAACAATTATAAATATATATGCCCCAACATAGGAGCACCTCAATACATAAGGCAAATGCTAACAGCTATAAAAGAGGAAATCGACAGTAACACAATAATAGTGGGGGACTTTAACACCTCACTTACACCAATGGACAGATCATCCAAAATGAAAATAAATAAGGAAATAGAAGCTTTAAATGACACAATAGACCAGATAGATCTAATTGATATTTATAGGACATTCCATCCAAAACAGCAGATTACACTTTCTTCTCAAGTGTGCACGGAACATTCTCCAGGATAGATCACATCTTGGGTCACAAATCAAGCCTCAGTAAATTTAAGAAAATTGAAATCATATCAAGCATCTTTTCTGACCACAACGCTATGAGATTAGAAATGAATTACAGGGAAAAAACGTAAAAAACACAAACACATGGAGGCTAAACAATACATTACTAAATAACCAAGAGATCACTGAAGAAATCAAAGAGGAAATCAAAAGATACCAAGAGACAAATGACAATGAAAACATGACAATTCAAAACCTATGGGATGCAGCAAAAGCACTTCTAAGAGAGAAGTTTATAGCTGTACAAGCCGACCTCAAGAAACAAGAAAAATCTCAAATAAACAATCTAACCTTACACCTAAAGGAACTAGAGAAAGAAGAACAAACAAAACCCAAAGTTAGCAGAAGGAAAGAAATCATAAAGATCAGAGCAGAAATAAATGAAATAAAAACAAAGAAAACAGTAGCAAAGATCAATAAAACTAAAAGCTGGTTCTTTGAGAAGATAAACAAAACTGATAAACCTCTAGCCAGACTCATCAAGAAAAAGAGGGAGAGGACTCAAATCAATAAAATTAAAAATGAAAAAGGAGAAATTACAACAGACACGGCAGAAATACAAAGCATCCTAAGAGACTACTCTATGCCAATAAAGTGGACAACCTGGAAGAAATGGACAAATTCTTAGAAAGGTATAACCTTCCAAGACTGAACCAGGAAGAAATAGAAAATATGGACAGACCAATCACAAGTAATGAAATTGAAACTGTGATTTAAAAATCCTCAAACAAACAAAAGTCCAGGACCAGATGGCTTCATAGGTGAATTCTATCAAACATCTAGGGAAGAGCTAACACCCATCCTTCTCAAACACTTCCAAAAAATTGCAGAGAAAGGAACACTTCCAAACTCATTCTGAGGCCGCCATCACCCTGATACCAAAACCAGACAAAGATACTACAAAAAAAGAAAATTACAGACCAATATCACTGATGAATATAGGTGCAAAAATCCTCAACAAAATACTATCAAACAGAATCCAACAACACATTAAAGGATCATACACCATGATCAAGTGGGATTTATCCCAGGGATGCAAGGATTCTTCAACATATACAAATCAATCAATGTGATACACGATATTAAGAAATTGAAGAAGAAAAACCATATGATCATCTCAATAGATGCAGAAAAAGCTTTTGGCAAAATTCAACACCCATTTATGATAAAAACTCTACAGAAAGTGGGCATAGAGGGAACCTACCTCAACATAATAAAGGCCATATACAACAAACCCACAGCAAACATCATTCTCAATGGTGAAAAACTGAAAGCATTTCCTCTAAGATCAGGAACAAGACAAGGATGTCCACTTTCACCACTATTATTCAACATAGTTTTGGAAGTCCTAGCCACGGCAATCAGAGAAGAAAAAGAAATAAAACGAATGCAAATTGGAAAAGAAGAAGTAAAACTGTCACTGTTTGCAGATGACATGGTACTATACATAGAGAATCCTAAAGATGCCACCAGAAAACTATAGCTAATCAATGAATTTGGTAAAGTTGCAGGATACAAAATTAATGCACAGAAATCTCTTGCATTCCTATATACTAATGATGAAAAATCTGAAAGAGAAATTAAGGAAACACTCCCATTTACCATTGCAACAAAAAGAATAAAATACCTAGGAATAAACCCACCTAGGGAGACAAAAGACCTGTATGCAGAAAACTATAAGACACTGATGAAAGAAATTAAAGATGATACCAACAGATGGAGAGATATACCACGTTCTTGGATTGGAAGAATCAATATTGTGAAAATGACTCTACTACCCAAATCAATCTACAGATTCAATGCAATCCCTATCAAATTACCAATGGCATTTTTTACAGAACTAGAACAAAAAATCTTAAAATTAGTATGGAGACACAAAAGACCCTGAATAGCCAAAGCAGTCTTGACGGAAAAGAGCAGAGCTGGAGGAATCAAGACTCCCTGACTTCAGACTGTAGCTTCAGACAAAGCTACAGTAATCAAGACAATATGGTACTGGCACAAAAACAGAAATATAGATCAGTGGAACAAGATAGTAAGCCCAGAGATAAACCCACGCAACTATGGTCAGCTAATCTATGACAAAGGAGGCAAGGATATACAATGGAGAAAAGACAGTCTCTTCAATAAGTGGTGCTGGGAAAACTGGACAGCTACAAGTAAAAGAATGAAATTAGAACACTTCCTAACACCATACACAAAAATAAACTCAAAATGGATTAGAGACCTAAATGTAAGACTGGACACTATAAAACTTAGAGGAAAACATAGGAAGAACACTCTTTGACCTAAATCACAGCAAGATATTTTTTGATCTACCTTCTAGAGTAATGGAAATGAAAACAAAAATAAACAAATGGGACCTAATGAAACTTAAAACCTTTTGCATAGCAAATGAAACCATAAACAAGATGAAAAGACAACCCTTAGAATGGGAGAAAATATTTGCAAACGAATCAACAAAGGATTAATCTCCAAAATATATAAACAGCTCATGCAGCTCAATATTAAAAAAGCAAACAACCCAATCCAAAAATGAGCAGAAGACCTAAATAGACATTTCTCCAAAGAAGGCATACAGATGGCCAAGAAGCACATGAAAAGCTGCTTAACTTCACTAATTATTAGAGAAATGCAAATCAAAACTACAATGAGGTATCACCTCACATCAGTTAGGATGGGCATCATCAGAAAATCTACAAACAACAAATGCTGGAGAGGGTGTGGAGAAAGGGGAACCCTCTTTCACTTTACTGGGAATGTAAATTGATACAGCCACTATGGAGAACAGTATGGAGGTTCCTTAAAAAACTAAAAATAGAATTACCATATGATCCAGCAATCCCACTACTGGGCATATACCCAGAGAAAAGCATAATTCGAAAAGACACATGCACCCCAATGTTCATTGCAGCACTATTTACAATAGCCAGGTCATGGAAGCAACCTAGATGCCCATCAACAGACGAATGGATAAAGAAGTTGTGGCACATATATACAATGGAATATTACTCAGCCATAAAAAGGAACGAAATTGGGTCATTTGTTGAGATGTGGATGGATCTAGAGACTGTCATACAGAGTGAAGTAAGTCAGAAATAGAAAAACAAATATATTAACGCATGTATGTGGAACCTAGAAAAATGGTACAGATAAACCGGTTTGCAGGGAAGAAATAGAGACACAGATGTAGAGAACAAACATATGGACACCAAGCGGGGAAAGCGGTGGGTGGTGGTGGGGGTGGGGGTGTGATGAATTGGGCGATTGGGATTGACATATATACACTGATGTGTATTAAATTGATGACTAATAAGAACCTGCTGTATAAAAAATAAAATAAAATTCAAAAGAAAGATTCATTCATGTCACCTAGCATTGTAATAATTTTACTCATTGCTGTTGTAGTGTTGGTATTTCAATGTAGGACTGCGCTACCACTTGTTTACCTGTTTTGCAGTTGATGGACATTAGGGCTGATCCCAGGCTTTGGCATTGTGAACTGCTGCTGCTATCAGCATCCTTGTCTGTGTCTCCTGGTGCACTGGGCGGATGTTCTAGATTCTGTGAGCTGAACTTACTTTGTGCTAATGAGATTTCTACCCACTTGTGACCATAAAAGGGAAAACTGATAAAGACCCTGGAGTTTGGAAATCTGAAGCTGTGGATCTCGTTGTCGTGGATTGACTCCTATTCATGAGAAATTTATATTTCAAAGGACTGAAAACCCAGCAGTTTTCTTAAATGTCAGAATAATCCCGCTGTTATTTAAATACATTAAAAATTCTTTTAACTGGCAAGCAGCAGCCTTGAGAGCCTTCTTATTTCAAATTAATATCATCTAAATGTGAAGACCTCTGCTTTGTGACTAACAAAAACATTTGCCAATATTCCAAGTTAGACAATTTTGCTTTCAGCCAAAAATCAGAAGATTTTTGAGCCGGGAGAGATGTTTTAGAGACACTAGTTCAACTCCTTCATTTCATAAATCAGTAACTGACGCCTTCTTGAAGGTCAAATGCCTTCCCAAGGTCATAGTTAACTAGTTAGTGTAGCACCAGGACCATAATGAGGACTTTCTGACTTCCAAACTTATATATTATTAAATTCCCCCAAATATTACATGAAGCCACCTTTCAAACTATGGAATGTGTAGAAGACTGAGAATGTTATTCTGCCATTGCCACCATCATTATATTTGACTATTAATATACCTACCTGAGCGTGATCCCCTCTGCCTGCTTTTCCTGGCATCCCGTTTTTACTAGAGGGATGGTAAGATTATACATATGCTATGGCACTGGTGCAGTGGTCATTTCTTTGGTAATATTTTGATCCATCTGGCAGCAGATGGTTGTAAATTATAAAATTCCTGAAAGTCACAGCTCTGTGTTTACCATAACCATCCATTACTGGCTGCAGAACAGAGGAGCACTAGAGATGGTACCTCTTTGCAAACTCTACCACTGTGATTCCCAAATGCCAAGCCTGAGATGTGGTACTGGTTTGAGATGGGATTTTTCTTGATCTGTGGTAAGGCGAGAAAAACAAAACAGTAAAAAGTTTTTCATAAAATTAATTTTGTTCAATTTAAAGGGAACCTTTTATGCTGAGATTTGTCTTTCCTACTTTTTCTGCGTTAAATGTAGTTTTATGGTATTTATAGTTTAAAATGTTTTTGAGGGCAGTGCTTACAACTGTTTTATTCACTATCATACACTCAATTCCTAGCATAGTGCTTGACATAAATCAGAGACTCAAAAATATTTAGATGAGTGAGTAAAAAGTAAATAACCTTAGTTTGGACATCAGTTTTTTCGGGGAGGCAGGACGGGGGGAAAGATTTTACTAATCCCTGAAATCTAGAAGTCTGATAAATTTCAGATTGTCACTCTTGCGTAGCGATACAAGACATCTAGTGTACTGGATGGAGTGTCCCCCCAAAATTGGCATCTACCTGGAATGCCAGAATATGACCTTATTTGGAAATAGTGTCTTTGCAGATTCAATCAAGTTAAGGTGAGATCATAATGGATTAGAGTGGGCCCTGATCCAAAGACTGGTATCCTTATAAGAAGAAGGATATTTGGACACAGAGACACAGGGAGAAGGCCTTGTGATCTCAGACACCAGAGGGAAGAGATTGCAGTAATGCAGCTCCAAGATAAGGAATGCTGGCAACTACCAGAAACTGGACCAGGCAAGAAAGGATCCCTCCACCCAACCCTCAGCCTTCAGAGGGAGCATGGTCCTGCCAACACCTTGATTTTGGACTTCAGCCTCCAGACTTTGAGAAAATAAATTTCTGTTGTTTGAGCCATCCAGTTCATGGTACTTTGTTATGGAAGCCCTAAGAAACAAATATATCTAGGAGTCCAGCCCAGTGGATTTGGTGGGAAATAGAGGGGAAAAGAGCAGGATTTCTAGGGGTTAAGTGTGTCTCCTACAATCTATTTTGGGGCAAAAAAGAGAATTCCCACACTGATTCTTCAGGGTATAATTAATGACTATAAGTATAGGGGAGTCATCTGGAGGATACTTTTCTATTTTTAGTCATGGAAGATTCAGGGGGAAATGCTTTGGGATGATGTAGGAAGGTTATTTGTTAGACATGAATCTTGATGGAAAGAGGTATTAGGCACTTGTTAGAACCCAAGATGGATTTCTAAAAGCTGGGCGTAAGTCAGTTTTTACAATTAATATATTTTAAATGTATTAATATTATAGGAGCCCAATATTTAAAACAATTTTATGATGAATTCATATAAGAGAAAGAACAAAGAAATATTTATAGCCTAATATATAATTTACACACCTAGATTTTCTTTTGTTTTAAAATTAATTAATTTTAATTTTTGGCTGCGTTGGGTCTTCTTTGCTGAGTGCAGGCTTTCTCTAGTTGCAGAGAGCAGGGGCTACTCTTTGTTGCAGTGGCGGGCTTCTCATTGTGGTGGCTTCTCTTGTTGCAGAGCATGGGCTCTAGGTGCGTAGGCTTCAGTAGTTGTGGCTCATGGGCTCAACAGCTGTGGTTCGCGGGTTCTAGAGCACAGGCTCAGTAGTTGTGGCACACGGGCTTAGTTGCTACGCGGCATGTGGGATCTTCCTGGACCAGGGATCGAACCTGTGCTCCCTGCATTGGCAGGTGGATTCTTGACCACTGCACCACCAGGGAAGTCCCTAGCTAGATTTTCATATATCCCATTTGCCTGAAACAAGAACCATCTATACGAAAGAAGAAAGTAGGTCAATTTTAACTAAAGCTTAAAAAAAAATTACAATGCCTATATGTAAGCTTTCTTAGGGCAAGTATTTTTGTCTATACTATTTACTGAGTGTAAATGGTGCCTACATATAAAAGCTTAATAAATACTTGTTGAATGAATGTTCCAGGTAATTTATATTGTTACTGGAAGTGGTGGGATTACATGGCCTCTATTTTTTGGTCTAATACTTCATTGCTGTGATAACAAACACATCTCGTTTATTTCTGTGAGGCAGGATGTGAGGAATAAGAAAGAGACAAAGAATTACAGGATAAAAAAGTGTGCACTAAAATCTGAAAAGTTATCAAGCCATATCTATAAAATAGACTACCTAAAATGATAGTGGTAATCTAAGCTCTTGATAGAGTTCAGATGATAAGTTTGTGAGGGAAGGGTGAGGCCTTAGAGAGCTGAGAAGGTCTCATCCTGTCAGTGAGTAGGGAACATATGAATTCTGTTTGGTCACCTGGGGCCCATTTAGTGCACTAGAGTACTAATTTGCTAAATGGGTCCCTCATAGTAAAAATGAATGAGTAAATAGTGAGCAATTTAGGGATGGTAAACCACTAGTAGCTCAAGGGATATAGAAATGTGAAACTATAATTATATTCCTTGTTCATAATGTACTAACTAAATGTATTACATTGTATATTGCATCTTTCTGAGTTTATTTCTGGACACAGCTGAGCCCTTTACAATTCAGACTGAAACCAATCCTGCTATCAATTCATGCCTCCATTAAAATTCCAACTGCTTATATTAGAAAAAAAATTCCAAAGATGGTTTCTTTTATCTTGGATCTAAGGATGCAAACAGGATTAACCTAGATGCAAAACACAGCAAGTCAGTTATAAATCACACGGCATAAAATAAACTGTGGCAGTAAATTGAAAATTATGTTCTCTTTTTCTATACTTAGCTGTGAAAATATTTTAACAAGTTGGCTCAGGGTTTGCAACTTTTACATCTGTTGTTTCTTTTCGGGATTATCTTTTAGCATTTGAAGATGTGTTTCTTTTAAAAGTGTGGCTAGTCAGAAATGTGGTATCAGATTGTACATTTGGAACATTTTAAAGGATGGGGGGCATTTGTGAGTTACGTGGTTTCAAGATAGTGGCCTATTCCCGACTCTACTTTTAAGTAGGAGAAGCTGCGATTTCATGGGTGTCTAGAAAACATTTGTCCTTAACTGAAATCCTTTTCTTATTCAGAGAAATTGTACGGCGTGGGTTGGCTCAGACGGTCTGGATGATGTTCCATGATACCAGCAAACTCCAAGTACAAGTTTCATTGCCCTTATCATTGTCTATTATTAAAACTCTGAGGTTCCAGTTGATCTGGTGTTCAGGGGACTGTCTATTTTTATGAACTCTCATTTCTTTCTCTCTCTCATCTCAGCCCCAAGTTTAGTGACTTTACTGAAGGTGTTTGGAGGTGGAACCAGGGATGGATCACACTGTGGATCCTTGGTCTTCTGCTCTCCCCTAAGCTCTGATTTCTATTATTTTGGATACAATGGAATATGACGTGTTTTAGATTATAGACACTATGCCTGAAATAGTTTCTCTGTGTAAAAATTATAATCTGCATTCTCCCCCTGCCCACAAAAAAAGGACCCACGGTTTTTTGTTTTCTTTTTTCTCGGTACGCGGGCCTCTCACTGTTGTGGCCTCTCCCGTTGCGGAGCACAGGCTGTCCAGACGCGCAGGCTCAGTGGCCATGGCTCACGGGCCCAGCCGCTCCACGGCATGTGGGATCTTCCGGACCGGGGCACGAACCCACGTCCCCTGCATCGGCAGGCGGACTCTCAACCACTGCGCCACCAGGGAAGACCGGACCCACTGTTTTTTGAGGCTGGAATGTACTTCCTTTTTCTTCATGTTGAGATACTTGAACATAATTCATTATTCCCTTTCTCCTCCTAATTTAGTAATCCCTCATACCAAGTCTGGCAGGTGTGTATGAAGACTCTTCAACCCCTCCCCACTCCAATACTCTGTATACTGAATTCTCTGACCAGTGCTTTTTCTTTACGTTTTCCCCCTTGGAGGAGGCTTTTTGGTTACAAATAACGTCAAGGGGTAAATACAGTTCCTAGAGGATAAAAAGGCGAGAGTCGTGGTGATTGTGTAAAACTAAACAAGAAGACTCAGAGCTTATTGAGACAGTGCTATGATTTCTTAGGATGCAAATGGACATTGGGCCAATGGTGACAGAATTTCTGATTAGAACAAACTTCCCTTGAGTTTGTTACATTAGCTAAATAAAAATAACTCTAGAAAGCAGATATATGAGAATTAATATATATTTCTTTTTTTTTTTTTTCGGGAAAGCAGCCTCAGAAGAGGTGGTTTTTCTTTATTGGGAACTCAGATGATCAGAGGTCCTCTGTCTCCAGTGAAATACTGAGGCTGAAGGAACATGCCACAGCACGTTGCTTTGCATCCTGTGCTCTCTCCCAAGGTAGAGGGAAACCACAAACACCCACCCTCTAGCCCTCCCCCCTGCCACTCTTAAGGACTTTCCCCAGTACCTCCCAAAAGATGACGCCCACACACACAAAGTTAGGCCTGGCAAAAAGCCAAGCATAGAAAGCCTCAGTAACTCTTCTTGGTGGAACCGAAGCCAGAGAAGCCCATCACAGCTGTCATCTCACCTTCCTCCTCCAATGTCAAGTCCTCCTCCGCCCTCCTTTTCTTCTCCTTCTGTTTCTCTTTCTTGTAGGCTTTGGCCTTTTCCTCCTCTTCTCTGAGTTCCTTCATCCTTTCCTCAAAGTCATAATCCTTCTGCTTCTCTTCCATCTCCTTCTTGTTGACTTCAAAACGTTTCTTCACCTGATCCAAAGTGAAACATTCCACACGCATAGACATACCCAGGTTTCGCTGATGTTTCTTTCCATTACTGTGATCCAGGAAGTTGATGGAGTCTTTCACCACACAGTCACAGACATTGCAATAGTATCCTCCCATCTCAGACTGTGGGGTGGTCTTGGTAATGACGATTGTCTTCCTAAGTTTGGATTCCAGGTCCACCTCGGAGTCCCGATGCCGGAGAAGCTCTCGCGTGACTGGCTGCACTGGTTTTCCATGCTTCTTTTCTCTCTCTTTCGTGAGCCTCTTCTTGGCGAGCTTCTCATATTCATCTTTGTCCCACTTTCGGCGAAAGTCCAAGTTTTTTGTCCCACTGCCCGATGCCATCTTCACTGCGAAGTGAATCTATATTTCTTAATATAGAAAAAATTAAAGAGGTTTATAGGAAATCAGCTAAGGAACTAAAAAATATAAAGAAATGTAAATAGTCCGTGTTTTGGTGCTGAAATTTAACATAGTCTTTGTTTTTTAACCTTATTAAAGTAAGGCTAAATTAAAATACTGTTCATTTCTAGAATAGTTTGTGCTACTCGAGGTACATATGGATTAGGCAGCTGAAATTCATCTTCAAGATCATTACCTCTTTCTCTGCCTCTTTACTTTCTTTCAGAGACTTAGCCTTCAGCAAGTACTCAGCTTCATTTGTTCCAGAAAATTTCATCCAAAGTGAGGTCTCTATTGTTGGACTCCCTAGACTAGGTCAGTTCTCTTGTTTTATTTTTGCTTCCTCCATGGCACCCAGTATTCTCCCCTCGTCCACATCCCTCTCACTTGTTGAACCTCTTTCTTGCTAATCTATAAGCTCTGTGAAGGCAAGGACAGTGTTTGATTTATTCAGTTGCTGTAACAGAGTACCTGGCACATAATATGTTTATAATTATTTGTTAAATTAATTGACTTGACTATCTTATGTCTCTTGGGAGAACTTGCATTCTTCCTAATTTAAAAAATGTAACTCTGTGCTGTTGATTGAATTGAAATGGAATAAACATTTGTTTCATGAGACTAAGAGGTAATACTTCAAAAGAAAAATATAAAAAATCATTTTCAGGAATTTCAAGAATCAAGATAAATATATATTTTTTGGTGCTGTAATTTCCTCCATTCCTCTTCAATGAAACTGTGTAGATAACCCAAGTACAACTTTCCCTGCCCTTACTAGTTTCTGTTATTTCAGGTACAAGTTCCAGTTTCTCTGTTTCTCTCTCCTTCCTCTTTCCTCAAACCCCTCACCCCCAATTCACCCTCAAGTTTAGTAACTTTGTTGAAGTTAAGGCAGGCCCTGGATAGTATGAAGTTGAAAAAGTCTCAAATGTGAAAATCCAGATTTCTAAAACAATGTGGGGGAATAGTAATTAAATTAAAAATTTTACTAAATTCTTTTAAGTAGTATGCTATTCTAATCTAGCCTACAATATTGTTTCAACTGACAAGAAAGTGCAACTTTTCAGACCACGAATAACACTGTAGCCGTAGAGTATAACTTTTTCTGAATGTTGAAAGAAGAAACAAGGGAAGGCGTTAAGAGAGAACATACAGGACCAGCCCATCTCATATCCCACCGTGTCTCCATTCCAGCGTTTCCTCTACTTTCCATCGCTTTCTGTGTCATTAAGTTACTTCAAACCTTAAGACCAACAGGGAAAAATGAGATCTCAGCCCTTTGCCTTTTTCCTTCTCAGATGTACGAACTGGAGGATCGGGTCGGGGCTGCACGATTTCCACTAAGCACGTTCAATGGGTGGTGGAGGTGAAGACCAAAGGCTGGGGACCTTTGTACCGTTTAGAGTCCCTTCAAAGCCCTCTCTTTCAATTAGCCGGGAAAACGAAAGTCTTCTGGGAAGCGGGAGTGGGCGGGCTAAGTACAAGTTAATGAACAAGAACATTCCCGGGCACGGAGTTCAACAGCAGAGGGCAGAATACCCACTGTCCAGGGCACACGGCTGGCTGAAAGGAGGGGCATAGTTTAAGGATCTCTGGGGCTTGTAGTTCACCACGTTTCCTTCGGACAGGCCCGTCCGCGCACTGGAACTACAACTCCCAAGATGCACCGCGCGCATCTGTCGTCTCTGCCTCCCCCTCTCTGAGGCTCGCGCCGGAACCTCCCGGGAAACTGCCCCCCCCAGCCCCGCCCTCGTACGGCGTCCCATTTGTTTACCCTGAAGCCCCGCCTCACCGCCGCCCTCCTGCTCTCCCCTCTTCTGCCTGGAATGCCGTCATGCAGGTGATGCATATTCATGAGGCCCGCCGAGGAGCTCCCGCCCTGCCTGTCTCCCGCCTTCCCGCTGCCGGCGCGTGATTAATATTCAATGAGCCCAGCTACGCGGCGGGTTCGCCGGGGTGAGGCGGGGGAGTGGGCGGGGCTTGTGCTCGGCGCCCGCGACCCGGGCGAGGAGGGCGTGTGTGTGTGTGTGTGTGTGTGTGTGTGTGTGTGTGTGTGTGTGTGTGTT
>NW_021703765.1:12608878-12657684 GCF_005190385.1 Monodon monoceros | reverse complement strand
GGGGGGGGGGGGGGGGGGGGGGGGGGGGGGGGGGGGGGCGGTGGCGGCCAAGCGGGCGGGCGCACGGGATGGAACACCGAGACACAGACGGAATGCTCCGAATTGCCACATAATCCCCTGGAACGGCCGTGCCGAACGTCATTGGCTTCTCCCTTCTCCCCGCGCCGCCGCCGTCTCCCACCTTCGCCTCCCCGCCTCTCTCTCTGCCCGCTGTCTCCGGAGCTGGGGGGGAAGCGCGAAGTCCCACTGCAATGGAGCCCGCCGCCGCGACTACGGCGCAGCGACTCCCAGAGACCAGCAGGGAGGACCGAGCTCCGGCGGCGGCTGCAGCCGCGGCCGCGGCCGCGGCGGCTCTGGCGGCGGCAGTCGGGGGCGGCCGGAGCCCGGAGCCCGCGCTGACCCCGGCGGCCCCCAGCGGCGGGGCGCGGGAAGAGGCCCCCGGCGAGGCGCAGCTGGGATTGTTGCCGGGCCGGCCGGGAGGCACGGGTCGCAGGAGGAGGCGCGGCGCCCCCCAGCCCACCGCTGGCGGGGCTGCCCCGGTGTCCGGGGCCGGCGGTTGCGCCAACTCCCTGCTGCTGAGGAGAGGGCGGCTGAAAAGGAATCTGTCCGCGGCCGCTGCTGCCGCCTCGTCGTCCTCGTCCACGTCGTCGTCCGCCGCTGCCGCCTCGCACTCCCCCGGCGCCACCGGCCTCACCGCCTCCTGCTCGGCCTCGGCTTCGCTGTGCGCCCGGAGCCTGGACAGGAAGACGCTGCTCCTGAAGCACCGGCAGATGCTGCAGCTGCAGCCGTCGGACCGGGACTGGGTGCGGCACCAGCTCGAGCGGGGCTGCGTGCACGTCTTCGACCGCCACATGGCCTCGACCTACCTGCGCCCGGTGCTGTGCACGCTGGACACCACGGCCGGCGAGGTGGCCGCCCGCCTGCTGCAGGTGGGCTACAAGGGCGGCGGCGTGGTAAAGGTGCTGGGCAAGGGGCACCCTGACGCCGGTCCCCGGCTCCCGCCCGCCGAGCCGCGGGACTTGGGGCCGCCACCCGGGAGGAGCGGACTGGCCGCCGTCGGGGGGCCGCAGCGCGCTCCTCCCGCCGACCTGCCGCTGCCCGGCGTCCCGGACGGGTGGGCGCTCCGCGCCTCCCGCGCCAGCCCCGCTCCTTCAGACTCCAGCCTGGGCGAACCGGGCGCCCCGCGGCTCCTGGACGGTGCGGCCGCGGGCCCGGCCTCCGACACCGAGAGCTTCAGCCTGAGCCCCAGCGCCGAGAGCGTGTTGGACCGGTTGGACCCCTACAGCAGCGGCGGCGGCTGCTCATCGTCGTCCGAGGAGCTGGAGGCTGACCTGGCCCCGGCCCGGCCCCCGACGGGGGCTCCGGGACAGCCCCGCCTGCCCCGGCTTGGAGCGGGCGCCCGGCCGTCATCCCCGACGGCCTCCCCGCCTCCGCCGCAGCCGAAAGCCCAGAGGGGCGTCGAGGGCCCAGGCGGCGCGTCCCGCGATCAGCCTCGGGAGGAGAAGGCGGCGGCAGCAGCGGCCCTTGGCCGTCCTCCGTCGACCCAGGATGGGAACGGGGCGACCGCGGAGCAGGCGCCTCCACCGCCCACCCTGTACGTGCAGCTCCACGGAGAGACCACCCGGCGCCTGGAGGCGGACGAGAAGCCGTTGCAGATCCAAAATGACTACCTCTTCCACCTGGGCTTTGGGGAGTTGTGGAGGGTGCAGGAGGAAGGCATGGACTCGGAGATCGGCTGCCTCATCCGCTTCTATGCAGGTAAGGAGATCACCTGCACTTTGACGCGTGGGGAATAAGCACTTCCAGGTCCCGAGAAATGTTTGGCCACCCCGAGAGTCAGCGCGGGTCCTCGGGAGTCTTTTACTTCTCTACAGCTTTCAAGTACGATCTGTGTGATACTAAATTGAGCAGTTTTAAAATCCGCGAGCTTTTGTCATTCTTGGGGGCTCCGAGGTTGGGAAGCAAGCTGGGAGAGGTGGCAGGGCCACCAGGAAGCACAGGGAGCAGGCACTCCTGAAAGAAGCAGTGGTGTCTTTAACAGTGAAGTGCTGCCTTCGGACGTCTGTTCACTGGTTTGTTGGGTTTGAGGCAGTTTGGGATTTCAGGTAAACATCACGTGCACGTGATACCTACAGAGGAAAATGACCTTGAGAAATGCGCTGGAACACCCGCCCTCCGTCTCACTGACCGCGGCCTGCCCTTCCAGCCCGGGAGCTCGCTCCGCATCAGCTGGTGCTACTCCTTTGCCCACTTGGTCCTCGATGGAACCCAGCAGCTGCGGTCCTCTTTAGCGATACTTTTCCTCAGCGCTTTTTGGCTTTATTTCAGTTTCCTCTGTAAGTTTGATTCTTGCGTCAAAAGTGGTTTTGCCTATTTCTTTCTCTCAGTTTCTTACTTCTAGTCTTTATAGCCAGAACTGCCCATTGCGATGTGACTTGCAATAGGGATATATAGGAATCACAGTACGACTTGAGGGTGATCTAAAATCTTCCTCATTCTTTTTTCATTTCTAGATTAAAGGTCTTAAAAGGAGAGTTAAATCTTCCCCAGATTTACTAAAGTACTAAATTACTTCCCCACCTAGGTTGTATGTGGTGGTGGAAAAATAATCACACTTGTAATTTCATTAATCTGTAGCCATTCTTTCTAACTTAATATGTTTTTGGTCCAGCCTGTGTCCCAGTAGCAGTTTAGTCGGTTTGAATGAAGAAATTACTCACACATTGAGATATGCAAAACTGGTAGCATTCCTGGTGAGATGTTCCTTTACGTTTAATTGAAGTTTTTCTGTAATTCAAGTGGATTTCTGATGGATTTTTACCTCGTAAAGAAAACCATATCATAATACAATAGCATTTGTAGTATCTGAAGATAATATCCCAACCGGATGACAAGCCTTTAAAAGCTTATGGCCTAGAAAATAGGTGATTTTTTTTTTTTTCATGTAGGAGCAACAGCTATATCATTTTCTCCTGTGGCTCATGTAATTTGTAAAATACTGTTATTTTACAAAAGCAGTAAATGGTAATCACACTTGGAATGAGAATATTTTCTTAACATGAGAATGATAAATGCCCTTATAACCAACCAATTACATTAAAGGAAATATATATAAAGCAAGGGATATATTAAATAAGCAGTATTGGACATATTTCGTATGGAAAGAGCTCTGCATCCTTTCTTTTTCTCATGACTGAATTGTTGATCACAATAAATGTCCATGGGAAGGGTTTTAGGTGTCCTAGTCATGACATTTAAATCTTTGATTCCCCTTGATTGTCTTTTCACATGTGTCTAAAATGTTCTAAGTGGGTGATATATAGTTTTTTTAAAAAAACTTATCTCAGTATAAAGGTGACAAATTATCTTTCTGGTAAATCGCAAATTTCTGGTGTGCTCATTTTAATCTTTTTGTTTCGTTCGTTATGAAAAGCAGGAATTGTTGCTTCATTCTGAACTTATTTGCTTTATTTCTATATGCACAGTATAAATACATATATACCCCTGTGAATATGCTTGTAAAAGTAACTAATTAAATGAGGAAGCCATACAGAGCATCCAACCTGTTCTTGAATATGAAGCTGGTATGCAGGTGTCCTAGAAGGAAGATGCCTGATTGTTAAAAAGATATAACAGTCTTTATAAAGATATTATAAAGATGATATAAAGATGTCTAATTGCTTATTTTATAGCAAGTTGAGCTTATGTTAAGCCTAAGAACATAGCAAACGTCTGTGTTGATATTCATTTGCCATAGAACAAAATTTACTATATAGTGAGTCCACTTGAACTTTTGCAAGGAAGTTTAGTTACTGATGAACAAAAGGGCCTTGTTATAAGGTGGTCTCACTCATCACCGGAACATTACCAGGACTTCACATGTAGCGCAGGTTTGCACCAAGCTGGAGGAGATTCCTAGAAGTTACCCCTGTGCTGCAGTGGAATGTAGGACACCCAACAGGAAAGTGGCATGTTTTGGTAGTAATTCGTTTCCATAAGAAGAGAATTAACGTTTGTTTTATATGAGATCCTTTGAGGGTGTGTTTTCCACCACATTCGTTTTTATAATGTTACATGTAACTTACTCTTAAATTTATTGCTGTGTATCTTTTTGTTTATCTGTGTATGTGGAGTTGAGGATAGACTAGGAAATTGCTTTTGAAGGCTTTTGAATATTTTCCTATATTTAAATTGAGCTCATTATCTGTTGTTTATCTAGTTTATCTGTTTATAACTGGAGAAGTTCTTGTCCAGTGGAGAACTTTCATTCTCTTGAGGTCACCTTTCAGTTGAATTTTAGTATTTATAACCTGGCCTAAGTTATTCTTAAAAGACTTTGAAAGCCATTTGTGGTTGCTTTGAATATTTAAATATTTATTTAGGTAAAGTAAAATGGAATCTTTAATGAGCTAAAAGGCTTTGGACAAAAAGGTACTATCTAATTACAGAGTCGTTGAGAAAAACTTAGTTTGAAAATTGTTGCTCCTCTGAAGCAACCATTCTCTTAGCTAACTTTAAATAAGAAAAAATTTAATTATGGCTCTATCTGAAGTAACTTGTGTGAAGTATTAAGTATATTAGGTACATTAACATTTAATTTTCCTTTAAGATCAGCCATCTTAAATTTTACCTGAGAGTAATTTTAGGTGAAAAAAAAATTCAAGAATTTAGGTTACTCGACATAGGTTACAGACTTAAAAACGTTAATGAGGTTATGTTTTGGACTCCCTGGGGGCGTCTGAGTCATTAATCAAGGGCAGTATTAAACTATATTTTTAATATTTTTGACTCACTTCTACTGCCTTTTAGCTTTAGTCATCTGGCTGTTTCAGCTTAAATTGTAATAGTGGGAAATTATGTTGACAGAATGGAGAGTGCACCCACTGTGGCTCGTGAATCTCGGACAAGATATTTTTATGTTTGACTTTTTGGGATTGCTCAGGAGAACGGACTCCTTACCCGCTCATATTTCTTCTCTTTTTCTCTTCTGGGATGATCAAACCTTACATGGTTTCCTACATGGAAACCAAGAAGGGGTGGTTCGGCATTAAGCTGTAATATTGACGAGAAGTCTCTTATTACTATAATTACAGCAGTATTGAGTAACGTGGTATGAACATGTGACACCAGTGTGTGCTTAAGCAGTCCTTTTAAGAACAAAGGGTTTAATTTTATTTTTGTTGCTTTTTGTATTTAAAGTTTATACTTGTTTTTGATGTAAAGTGAGTGCTGTCTTGTCCTTCATAACTGTGGTTTGATAACGTCTATTAATATGTTGGGTTTATTATCTTCAAAAATCTTAAAGAGCTTTCACATAAATTATCTCATTTGTCCTTTCGGAAACATTACTAGGGAGGAGTGGGTGTCAATCCTCTTTTCAGATAAACTGATGCATAGTTTTGATTCTTGCTTGTGGTTTTTCAGTTCTTGGCAGAGCTGAGAAGACAGAGCATGCATATTCTGTTTTACAACTCATATTACTTTCCATGAATCGAAGTTGAATTTCATTTACACTTGAATTTTTCACTTGGTTAAAAGCATTCCGAAAATATTCTATTTTTGTTGGTAATGAGGTGATATTATCCTCTAGTCCAAAGTGGTATTCCTTGTGAAATTTGGTTGGTTCTATTTCTATCATGCTGCCTTTAACATAAAGAAGCAAGACTGGCAAATAAGTGGACAATACAGAAAGAGTACGAAAGTGTTCTAAATATTCTGGTTGTAAATAGTCTTACATGCATTTAAGTTGGCATGAAATAAAGTTCACCTAATGATTCTTTTTTTTCTTACACATGCCTCATTTGTTAAACTGTAAATCTTCATTGGGTATAGAGCATTAGTAACACTTTATCTGAAAAGTGGATAACTTTTGAGGGTAGCGGTGTGACATTTCAGTTCCTTTAAAACATAGCTTTACTTGTAAAGTATGGAAAATAGCTATCATGAAAGGTTTGCATAAACCTTTATATAAACCTGTTATATAGAGTTAGAGAGTAAGCTACTCTGCCTGTTTTTATAGTTATTCCTTAAGTGGTGTGTTTTTTTATGCTTATTGAAATAATTATAGGGAGAGGAGATGAGTGTAAATGAGTTTATGAAGTTTCTGGGTGAAAGTTTTATCTTTTTGTGGCTATAAGATTGTTAAAACAGCCACCTTAAGTGACTGGTTATCCCAAGATTCTTATTATTTTTTAAAGAGTAAGGTGTTTTTGATTCTCTTTATAGAATGCTGAATTTGATTTCTTGGTAACATAACATTCATTAATGTTGTATATGGTCCAAGACTAGTATAATACTTGGCATTTTAGTTTAAACATTTGTTGAATTGAATTTGCGGAATTTTGTTAAGCAGCTGGTGGTGTATGTCCTGAATCTTCAGCCTTCCTTCCTGTTAGGGTCCCCAGGGGTTGTGTTAAACACACATACACACAGAGGCATTTCTCCCATGGCAGAAGGTTTTAGATGTGCCACACACTGTTAATATCTTCTATTTTCCGTGAGTGGAGCTCTATGTGGATTTTGAGAGAGTTCTCTCTCAAAGGTTTCTTAGAGTTAACAGGTGTTTTTTTTCCCCCCTTTTCAAAGGCATCTCTTACCTAAACTTTAAGATGAATTTAATGAGACATCTGTCAAATGAGGCGTTTTAGATTTAATGATTTTGTTATGTGCCAGGGTTGAACACGGTTCAGTCTATCTGGACAGGAGAAGGGTTTAATTGTACTGTGAAAGTCGAGAAAAGCCACTCAATAGAAAAGCTTTTCCTTTAAAGATGCCTGGCATTTTGAAAAAGAGAAAAAGATGTTATCAAAATGTCCAAAATAGTCTGGGAAAGTGAAGGCTTTTTTTAAAAGTCCCACTTTCTAAAACCCACTCCACCCCTTGATCGCAGGCGTCTGGTACAACACTGGTAATGAGGGGTTTTGAATCTACCTTCATGTCCCTCTGCTTCTTGGGCAAACTCTTTTTAATACTTACCTTTGGTTTTCTAAAGATAGTACAATTAAAACAAAACAAAATCGACCATTTGGATTCTTTAGACATATTAGGTATTTATAACCTAAGTCTCTGTGATGGGTTGTGTTTGGATTTGTTATGAAACTTTAACTCTAGGCTTTGGAAAATTTTGATAAACTGAAACTCAAGGGTTGGAAAAAATAGACTTTAATGGTACTTTGATTAAAGAACATTAGGATATTTGGTTAACTGTGAAATAGCAGCTCTTTCAAGTTGTGTGATAATCGTACTTTAGAATCAAGAATAACAGTTACCGGGTTGCTGAAGTGTAATTACATGTTGATTTAGAGATGGAATGGTTTTGTTATATATATAATATATATGCCGAATATTCCTTTTAATATGTTAAGTGAAACAAAGCATAACCATCCCATAATGCCACATTCATGCTGAAATAATTGTTTCCCTGTTGTATTTTTACATTTGAGATTGCTTTAATAGGTTGTAAAATGTATTTAATGATAGAGTGTCTTATTAAGGTACTACTAGTCCAATGACCTTTGAGTTTGGAACCTAGAAGTTCTCTTGGAAATGGAGTGAAATACTCTATTTGTAGGTTGTACATATTCTGTGAGTTTGTAAATGTCAATACTTTAGCAAAAAAAAAAAAAAATCCAGAATTTATGACATGTATTTTCTCAAATGAAGCTTGCTAGAAGTAAATTAGTCTCATTTCCAGTTATGTGAAAGCATTCAGTTGAAGACTGAATAAAATTTGAAATAATTTGGTTTTGGACCATTTCAATTAATGAATGAAAAAAATCTAATTCGAAATTTGAGATACTTTGAATTGGTTGATTTTGTTTTAGTTTTTTCCCCTGTATTCTTTTCAGGCAGGAAGAGCTTTGAATTTGTTGCTGTCTAGTTCTACTGACTCATACATCTGATGATGAAGAGCAGGTGGAGAGTGAATCTTTTCAGATGTCTGCTTTCATTAATAATATGTTAGGATGCTTGGCGCCTTCTTTTCCAATACGAGGCGTGTTTTTAAATATAGCAAGAGAAAGTATGAACTGTATTTGTTTTCACTGTCTATTTAATAATTATCTGGATTTCACAATCAGTTCACTCCTGACACATGGTCCAAAGAGCGAAATTTTATGCGTAGAACCAGTTTTTGACCTTTTTGTCATGTATGAAAAATATATTCCTATGGAATTCTTTCTTTGTTCCTATGCATATATTTTGAGAGCTTTTGGCTATACTTTAGCACTTGAAGGGGTGCTCCATCTTATGGTTTTTGAGTTTGGCTGATGTATCCTGGGGTCAGGTGAAAGTAACTTTGTTATGGTTTGCAATTTAAAGAAATGGGTCTGAGAGTTGGGAAAGTTGGTATGACTTTGGGCATTCATTTTAACTTATCCTGGGCTTTGATTTCCTCATCAGTAAAATCGTGAGCTTGGAGTAGAATAAGTCTAAAATCTCTTCCAACTCTTAACATTCTGGGGCTTCATTAGAGAGACTGTTCTTCAAATTAGGACTAAATGTTGTAGTTGTTTTAAGTTCTGTACGACCTATCCATGGGTTTAAAAACAGCCAAATCCCCAGCTTTTTGTCATGGAGAAAGGAACAGGCTTGGACCTAATACACACAAATCAGCCTAAGGTTGCCAGCCAAGGAAGAATACCTTTTTGGAGTCGATTAGGACTAATGATGGAATAGATAGTGTTTGATTACCCTCTCCCTGCCAGCTCTACTCTTCAAAGTAGAATTCAGCACACTAGAGATGAATTTAAAGAAATACATCCTCTTAAAAGTTGAAGTAAGGGCTTCCCTGGTGGCGCAGTGGTTGAGAGTCTGCCTGCTGATGCAGGGGACACGGCTTCGTGCCCCGGTCCGGGAAGATCCCACATGCCACAGAGTGGTTGGGCCCGTGAGCCATGGCCGCTTAGCCTGCGCGTCCGGAGCCTGTGCTCCACAACGGGAGAGGCCACAACAGTGAGAGGCCCGCGTACCGCAAAAAAAAAAAAAAAAAAAAAGAAAAAAGTTGAAGTAAGATTCTGTTCTTAAGTTGACTTGTAAAGTAAGATACTTTTATAATCCAGTTTATAAACTTTACTGTAGTGATAACTCTGTATTTGAGGGATCCAGATATGGGAAACTTAATGGTTCATTAGCTTTAATTCATGGTGAGCTGTATGTGCCTATCTACTTGTGCCTAGAGTCAGTAGGAGAAAAAGCGCATAAAAATTTTTTTGTGTGTTATTTTTGATTAGATCATAGAATTTAGGATTCTGTAGAGATCCTAACATCTGTATTTTTATAGATGAGGAAAGCAAGCCCTGTAGAGGTTGAGTGTCTGGTCCAAGATCGGTGATAAACTCGGTCTCAGAATTAGGAATAGCACCCAGGATTTTGATTATCTGTCTAGTGTTCTTTTTTACCCCACACTGAATTTATATACTTACTATCTTTGGATTCTCCTTTATTTAGTATTCAAAATGAAAGCTTAAAAAATTGAGTGTGCTTCACACATTTGGTGCTTTCTCAATTACTTCAAGGTGTTTCTAGTTTCTTTTCATTCTAATCAGTGCTTATGAGAGGTTACATATCACTTTGACAGATTATGGGCGGGCTTCTAATGGAACAGTTGGATATTTTAATTGCAGAGAGTGAAATTAGATTTCATCAGTGATGTTACCCTTTGGGGGTTTTATGATAGAACTTTAAAGTTGACAGATGGTTGACTGAAAAGAGTTACAGTGCTAGAAAATCAATGGTTATTTGTCCAGTCCTTTAAAGTTGAAATTGTTAGAAGAATGGAAATTTGCAAAACCACTGAATTTTAAAAAGATATTTGGAAGAAAAATTTAAGAATAGATCTTGAAAAAAAAATCCCATTCAGACGTGTTCATTAAAAAGATTCAGTATTCATAATATTTATTTCACTTTTTTTAAGAAAAACGTATCTTCTCACAATTAAATGCACTTAGTTTATTTAGGTACGCATACACAACCCTACTTTTATGTGATATAAATTGAAACAACTTAGTTCAGGAATCTTTGGGCTTTTGCCGTTTGCTGGTTTTGGAAGTCTGTATCATGAAATCTGGTACTGCTTTGAATATCTTTGAGAGAGGGAGAGAAATGTCCTGCTCCTGTTAGCAAAAAGACAGTTTGTGAATATTTGTAGGGGTGAGAGAGAGATTCCCTTTTATATTAGGTTCCATTTAAATTTAATCATTTACCTTAAGTAAAAGTTTTATATGGAAATTAACCTATGGAGTCAATTAATTCCTCAAAGATGACTTCAGTTTTTACTATGAGGAAGGGAACTTGTAAAGTGCAGAAGTACAAATGGGTAAAAATACATTGCATCTGGCATATGGAATATGTACTCTAGCTGCTGAAGCAGAAAAGAAATTTCTCTTGATGGTCTCTGAGAGAGGTAGTATGGCTGGGGGCAGCTGATGTGCAGGTTTATGTAATAAATTGAATCTCTCCTTCTGGAAAGAAGTAAACATCACTGTATTTGGAGGAGACGCACTCTCTTCCTTACACACATCCCACACATGCGTACATGATACACTCACACATGCATGCCCACATGTTCTCCACTGAGTGCTGAGGTAGGATGTAATGGGAGGTGGTAGCAGGTGGGTGGGGTAAACAGTATTGGGGGGGGAAGTCTCAATTTAAAAAAAATTATAGTTCTTAATTACGTAGATCATTTTTTTTCACATTTTAATTGGTAACTTATTTCTCCCATGAATGGCCTGTTCCTATCCCTTGCCCATTTTTTTTGTTTGATATTTGCCTTTTTCCTACTGGCTTATAGATTTGTTTTGGGGGCGTATATCTAGGGAAACTAGCTTTGTTTTGTAAGTCACTATTTTCTTCATCCATCTGCACTTTTATGTCAGTCTTTTCCTCTAGGTAGTCAGGGTTCTGTGTCATGCTTAGGAAGTCTTCCCCCTCAAGATTTAAAAGAAATTTCCCATATTTTCATGTGGTATATTATAGTTTTATTTGTATGTTAAAAATTTTAATCTATCTGTTGTTTAAGAAAGATAGGAACGGGGCTTCCCTGGTGGCGCAGTGGTTAAGAATCCGCCTGCCAATGCTGGGGGACACGGGTTCCAGCCCTGGCCCGGGAAGATCCCACATGCCGCGGAGCAACTAAGCCCGTGCCACAACTACTGAGCCTGAGCTCTAGAGCCCGCGAGCCACAACTACTGAGCCCACGTGCCACAACGACTGAAGTCTGCGCGCCTAGAGCCCGTTCTCCACAAGAGAAGCCACCGCAATGAGAAGCCCGAGCACCGCAATGAAGAGTAGACCCTGCTCACTGCAACTGGAGAAAGCCCGCGTGCAGCAACGAAGACCCAACACAGCCATAAGTAAATAAGTAAATAAATAAATAAATAGATTTATTTTTAGAAAAAGAAAGACAGGAAGTAGGAAAGAACAAATTATCCCCACACTTTTTATTCGATAATTGAGTATTTCTTTAGTGACTTAAACTGTCACTTTTCCTCAGTTTATGCCTTTTTTAACTGATAGGCATTTATATCATCCTTCCTATGTGCGAGGCACCGTTTTAAGTGCTTTATAAGTATTAACTCATTTAATCCTCATAACAACCCTATGAGGCAGGTAATGTTACCACCCCAGGGTTACAGATAGGGAAACTGAGTTACAGAGCATTTTAGTACCTTGTGTGGATTTGTCAAGCGAGCAAGTTTCAGGTAGAGTGCAAGCCCCAGCATTTGCTGCCAGAGTTAACTAGTGTGTAATAGCTTGCTTTGCCGAATGTGGAAAACTTGTCCTTGATAACCTTCTGGGGCCAGTTTGGGCAGATCAGCACTTGGGAAGCATGGACTTTGAAGTACTTGAGGCTGGAACCTGCATTCTGGCTGTGCCCCTGAGCCCAGAGCTCTGCCTCCCTCTTTCCTTCTCTGTGGAAATAGGCAGTACCTGTGAGCCGCAGAGCGTTGTTGAGAAGATCAAATGAGATGAGGGAAAGTGCCTAGGACAGCAGGACTCGGTGTAAACCAGGCCCTGGCCTTAGGATGCAAAGAGCACTGATGGAGGATCTAGGACCTAGATTTGACTGTGGGCTGCTGCTTTACTTGGGGGGAAACCTATAATGAACCCTGTAATCTCTTTAAGCCTCATTTATTAGAGAGATTTAAAAAAAATCCATCTCAGAGAACTTTGTGAGGTTCAGATTTGATGATATATGTGGAAGTGCTTCGTAAACTGTGAGATGTTCTACATCTCACATGTATATGTAGTGTGGTAGTGTTATTTTTAGCAATAGTAAATTGCCACAAATGTTAACTCGAGGTAATTAGGGCTCATTAAGGAAGATGGGATATGCTGTTGCTCAGTGACACTGGCAAACTATACACTTTCACTCACTCATTCATTCAATCCAGTAATTACTATGAGTACCTACTATATCAAAAGTACTTTTGATTCAAAGATGGCTAATTTTAATTTTCTAGGATCCCTTGAAATACTTATAGCTCTGAGGGCATGTTTGTGGAAACAAGCGAGCCAACATTTAGAATACAAAAGTGGAAAATGTTCTAATAGAGGCAGTGGGGTCCACAGATGACTATAGTAGCAGCAAAGGAGAGGCTCCTGACTCCACTGTGTGAATCCCGGGAAGGCCCTTGAGCCATCTTGAAGGACCAGAGGGAGTAGACTCTTGCCATAATTCTGGAATACTGAATTGTTTGAGGAGCAGCCATAAATTACCAGTAGTTCAAAGTCCAGTCAGACTGAGTTTAGGATTAGTAATTCCACCTTAATCCTTTAAGATTTACCAACCCTTTCTGTCTAGGCCTTTTTATCCATTTGAATCATTGGGGCTTCATTTGGTATCATACTTTGTGAGGATCTAAGTTCTGGGTTAAGCAAATATTAATTTTGCTTTCTTGAAAAGAAAATGCAAATGTGCACATGCTCAAGGTTGCCTTGAAGCCTGGCAGGGGGCCTACAGTACACTTGAAAGACGTTCTCTTGTTTCTTTTTGTGAAGCCCGTGAGGGTTTTGCTTTCCTCGGATTTATAAAGTTTATGGGAAATGCTGTGTTCATCTTCCGGAGGCAGATACCTTCTTTTAGTTTAATGTCATGTAGACCAACCACATTAATGTAAAATTTGGAAGATGAGGAATTGGTCATAACCTGAGGGTATTCTTAATTTTTTAAAAATAAAATTCCATTTTTTTGGTATAAATTTATTTATTTTATTTATTTTTGGCTGCACTGGGTCTTCGTTGTTGCACGTGGGCTTCCTCTAGTTGCGACGAGCAGAGGCCACTCTTCATTACGGTGCATGGGCTTCTTATTGCGGTGGCTTCTCTTGTTGCGGAGCGCGGGCTCTAGGCTCGCAGGCTTCAGTGGTTGTGGCTCGCAGGCTCAGTAGTTGTGGCTCGTGGGCTCTAGAACGCAGGCTCAGAAGTTGTGGCGCACAGGCTTAGTTGCTCCGTGGCATGTGGGATCTTCCTGGACCAGGACTCTAACCCGTGTCCCCTGCATTGGCAGGCGGATTCTTAACCACTATGCCACCAGGGAAGCCCCGAGGGTATTATTTTTAACTTTGCCCATCTACTGTCTGGATCTTCATTGGTGAAGGAATTTTTTTTTAAAGCCTCTTGTGTGGACTAGGAGGAAACACAACTCTTAAGTGTTCATATAAGCAAAAATAACTATTTTATCCATGGCTGTAAAATCTGTACTACACTACTATGGTAAGTTAAGTCTTTACTAATGGCCTGTTACAAATTTCTTTTGTTTTAAGTGGAAGGTAAATGTCTCTGTGATATGTTGTCTCATGTAGTAATGTGAATGACAACACTGGAAAAGATCTTTATTTTGCTTTATATGTTAGTTTTAAAAGTATGATAGTAGTAAGGTAGATAGCTAGTGGGAAGCAGCCGCATGGCACAGGGATATTAGCTCCGTGCTTTGTGACAGCCGGGAGGGGTGGGATAGGGAGAGTGGGAGGGAGGGAGACGCAAGAGGGAAGACATATGGGAACATATGTATATGTATAACTGATTCACTTTGTTATAAAGCAGAAACTAACACACCATTGTAAAGCAATTATACCCCAATAAAGATGTTAAAAAAAAAAAGTATGATAAACACCCTGTTTTTAAAATAAGTTATGCAGATCCTGTCTGACTAAAATAAGTCATGCTTCTAATTCCAATGAAAATACTTCTAATTCAGACTAATCAACATTCAGGTTAATTACCTGCCATTGTGTATTTTCCACTGTCATTTGCACCTTTCTGCCCTCTGTGACAGATTTTTACAGAGACCTCAGTTAACTCATTAGAGCAGTATCAACACCCGACAAGCTGATTTTCATGGGGGATATTAACAGAAATGTTAGCATCAATGTAGCCATAAGGAGAATACTTAGCCCTTGTGATTATAAAGTAGACGCTAAAAATCCCTTGTAACTAAGTCGTAATAGAGACTTGGTGTTTTTAACCAGAATCTGAGTAGTATTGTCTCATTGATAAATACACAATGACAAAAGTTCTATAAACAAGTATCTTGGAACTGCTAAAGATAATGTCATTGTGAAGATACCACACAAAAGTCCATTTCTGAGAGTAGGGATCATCTTGTAGTCAGTACATTTGGAATGCTTGTTTTATATCTTGAATTGGCTTGCAGCTGCTAATAGAGAATTGGGAGTCCTCATTGCTTCCTGCTTCTATAGATGTTCATAAGATCTCCCACCCCACCCCCAACCAAACAAAACGGTTGATAGCCTCTTGGTTCTAAGAAACTGATAGAGTAATGCAAGTGGTATTAACCTCTAGATAATACTGATGGATAAAGGGAAGTGGTGGTGTTCACTTTTCTTGAAGGTACTGTCATAAGCACAACTATATATACCCCCTTGCCCGGTATCTTCTTTATCTTTTAGAAACGTTTGTAATACTGGAGTAGACTAAACCAGAGCTGTCGGTAGATAGTTACTACTTCAGAAGCTGGTGAATGTGATAATTGAAGTATTACCTGCTAGGGAATAGCTTTGCCAAGCTTCACAGGTGAAAAATGGGTGACAACGTCATGGATATCTCAGGGAGAGCATAGAATCAAAGCATTGGAAAGGACCAGGGGCATGTAGTCCAGTTTCTTACCTAGCGTAGAAATCTGTGCTTATCCAATCCTGATTGATGGTCGTCTGGCTTCTGCTTGTTGACTGCTTGCTAGATACATTATTCCAGGACAGCACTGAGTGGAGATCTTGCTACTTGAAATGTGATCTGTGGACCAGCATCGTTAGCATCTCTTTGGAGTGTGTTAGAAATGCAGACTCTCAGGGCTTCCCTGGTGGCGCAGTGGTTGAGAGTCCGCCTGCCGATGCAGGGGACACGGGTTCGTGCCCTGGTCCGGGAGGATCCCACATGCCGCTGAGCGGCTGGGCCCGTGAGCCATGGCCACTGAGCCTGCGCGTCTGGAGCCTGTGCTCCACGGTGCGAGAGGCCACAACAGGGAGAGGCCCGCGTACAGCTAAAAAAAAAAAAAAAAAAAAAAAGAAAAAGCAGACTCTCAGTCCTCACTTCAGACTTACTGAATAATTGGCATTTTAACAAGATCCCTAGGTGATTCGTTTGCACAATACAGTTTAAGGAGTGCCAGTGTTGGATGAATCGGGAGTGGGAGAGATTACAGTTGGAGGAGGGAAACCATCAGGGGCTTGCATGGTTCAGTAAGATACTGAGGGCTGGAACTAGAGGAGTGGAGAGAGAAAAGCAGGCAGATGTAGATGTTATCCTAGGACTCAGTAGCTAATATTGAAGCTCAGAGATGACAAGTTTGCACTTTGAGTGATGGGAGAATTGTGGGTCAGTTCATGAAAGTAGGAAGCAAGAGGTTGTGTGTGGGTATCACTAATTAATTCAGTCAAGCTGGAGGACCAGGCATTCTAGTTAGGAGTTGGTGATGTGAGAATGAATGAAGTGTCTCCTGCTCTTGATATTTACAAATATTTTGCAGTTGAGGATGGATTTTGCTGAGGGTGAGTTTGAAATGGTAATACACTTCAAGCTGACAGTAATCATTTGTTTAGCTGGTAAATGGACCTGACTCACCACCCAGCTTCCAGATCTCAATGGACCCTTTTGCCTTCTACTGTTTATCAAATAAACAATTACAGTAAAACTTGAAATGCCTTAATGAAGGCATTTACAGAGTGCCAAGGGAACCCAGAAGCCTGACAAACCAATTCTCCCTGGAATGCTCTGGAAAGGCTTCCTGAGAAGGACTCCCTGTATGAATGGGGGACTAGCATTGCATGGAAAGAGCATGTCAGGACCTAAAGCGTGAATGAAAGGGCAGGATGTGCGTAGGAAATGGGGAGGAACTGGCGTGGTGAGGTGTTAGGTGATGAGATTAAAAGTGGTAGGAGATGAGGCTAAAGAGGAGGTTGGGGCCAGATGATGAAAGGCCTCACCTGCTAAGGGCTTGATTTGATAAGCAGTGGGAGCTACTGAGCATTTTAAAGTGGGGAGTGACATGATTAGATTTGTATTGTAGGGTATTAACCGGCAGCCAGCTGGAGGATGGACTGGAGAGAGGCTAGAAACTTGGAGACTGCCTTAGTGGGGCATTTAGTAAACATTTAAAGCGCTCTGTTAGGAGCTGGAGATCTAAAGAAAGAATGGCCTTGCCTCAGGGAGTTCAGCCTAGTAGGAGAGAAAGATATCATTGCAATATAGAGTCCCCTCCTTTGAGGTTTTGTAAGTGTGGTTGCTTACCAAGTAGGGAGTTAATCAACTCTGCTGCAGGTGGGGTAGATGAGAGATGGTTTAGAATATTAGAAAGAGCAGGCCCAGCAGTAGGAGTGGATGGGATGGGCATTTCTGGCAGGGGGACCAAGGGGCTACCTGGGGGCTAGATGGGGGAGATCTAGACTAGGTCAGTGCAGATGAAGAACTGCAGATGTGGGAATTGTTCAGAATGTAGAATTCTTGGATCTTATCGAATGATTACATGTTGGGGGAGAAAGAGTACTTGAGGATTTATTATTCATTCCTGAAGTAATTTGAGTATGTCTTCCACATCAGGAAGTGTGTCACTATAATCCATGCCAGGGATATAGTGTGAACAAGAGCGACAGGGTTTTGTGTGTTAAGATGACTTGGAGGGTTCTAGTTTGGTTGACTCTAATCTCATCAACCAACATGCAGAATGCAGGAACAGGAATTGGCTTTAGTGGGAGGGGGAGAGATGGTGAATTACATATTGGATGTGTTAAATTTAAGGTGCCTGAAAGACATCCAGGTATGTCTGAAGAACTCAGGGATTATCTATGTTTAGATAGTTGTTAAAGTCTTCAGATCGAATGAAATTGCTAGATTAAATGGGTTGAGTGAGGAGAGGGTTGAGGAAGCAACTCTGAGGACTGCCTGTATTTAAAAAGTGGTGGTAGTGGATTATGTTGAGTGAAAGAATTCAGGTATAAAAGAGAGACTATATGACATTTTTATGAAGGTCAGTTAACAGGCAAAACTAACTTTTGGTGGCAGATCATAATAGTTGTTACCTTTCAGGGGGGTTATCGATGGGAAAGGCTTGAGCCATCTGCTGTTGATAATGTTATTTGCATTTTTCTGGGTTTTATTTTCCTAGGTATATGCATACACAAAAATTTATTGACTGTACACTTAAGGTTTATGTGCTGTACTAGATGTAAGTTATACTTCAGAAGAAAGAAGGGATGTGGTCGTGAAGGAAGAAACTTGAACATTGTTTTTTGTATCCTGAAGAGAGAGAGAGGGGAGGGGCTAAGGGTGATGGATGAATGGATGGGGGAAAGTAAACAAGGGAAAGTCCTGGAAGAAATAAGATGGGAGGAATCAGGAACACCCAGTGGAGTTAACCGTGGGCGGGAAGAGGGCCACCTGTTTCTTTGAGACTGTTAGGAAGGGCGAGTAAAGATAAAGATTCATTTAACTGACACTCAGGAAGTTGAGCCTCGGTTTTGTTAGCGAGAAGGTAAGGAGAAGCCAAGTCTCAATATTTACTGTAATATGCTTTTTCTTGAGTGAATCAATCAGCTACTCATAGTTTATACCCTCTTTGGGGAGTTTATGACTGTGATTTCAGTCTACACTGAATTTTCTGTAGGGTGATCCTCTCTTAACTGTGGTAACACATCTGCATCTTACTGCGTGGGAAGGGGAGGGGGGATAGTAAACAAGAGCTGGAGGAAATGATTGCCAGACTCAGGTTTACAGGTTTGGCTGCGCTTGGCAATGGGCAGGTTTGTTTTGATGGCACAGTTTGGGTTCCCTCCTCCCAATCTCTAAGTGTGTCTTTGGGGCAGGAGTTGGGGAGTGGGGTTGGGATGTGTAGGTGTGGAGACATGATGGTCAAAAACCTTCAGAAAAGTTGCAACTTTGACAAAGCTGGCATCGTACCTTCCATTATGTCCTGTTCCCTTTCTGTTTAAAAATCACTTACGGAGTAATAAAACTCCTGAGGTAGTTTTATTTTTCTTCTCATGGCCTACTACTGATACTTGCAGACATAAAACCTGGTTCTAAAGAATGTGCTTTCCGTTCCTAGATTGTCGGATTGACTTGTGGCTTGAATCTGTTTATAAAGTGAGCATGAAGACGTGATACATTATAAGTTTAGGTAGATATAAATCAGATTGTATAGGGGACAATTATTCTTAAATAAGAAATACTGTTAAGAAACCATGTTAAACCTATCATTTTTCCTCTTGTTAGTTGTAATAAGTGTTGAATTTCTGTTTTGTGCTCAGTACGGGGCTAGATGCTGAAATTTCAAATTGTGGTTATTGAAACAAATGAAAAACACAGTTAGGTTGTTCTGAAGAATATAATCGCCCCAATATTTACTGAAGTATCTAGATCATCTGATTATGTTATATTCCAGTTACGAAGTTGGTTTCTGTAAATTTTTAATAAAGATGTTTTGGGGAATAAGATAGAAAGTCTTGAGAAAGAAACATAATTGTTAACTCTTCATGTCAAACATGGTGAATTGCCCAACAGCAAACTCCCTGAGGTAGGGAGCCCAGCATGTTTAAAGACCTGGAGGAGGGGCTCCTGTGAGCATAGTGTAGGGAGTGTGAGTATCACGAGGCAGGGCTGGAGAAATAGGGTCAGATCGTGGGTGTGTGTGCCGAGTTCTGCCAAGTTCAGAGTGCTTTGGTCATCATAGTTCCTCCCCAACCCCCCTCCCCCTTAAATACAAGACAGGTAGATATGCACTTTTGGTTGTGTCTGGCTGTAAGGGCCTTATAGGCTACAGTTAGTGTTTTGGAATGGATTTTAAGAATAATAGGAAACCATTGCATTGAGTTATCAAACATCATTTAGATTTGTCTCTTTCAAGGTCAGGTGCCATGACTATCATTTTATAACTTCCTTTCATCTTATCAGTAAGAAGGATAAAGGCAGGGTAAAAGTAACCCTGTCTTTTCTATATTTGCTAAGCCTTCTCTTCTGGACACCTAAATAGCCACTTCTCTGTTCTTCCTGTGTACACTCCCCACATGTGCTTTCTTCATCTTTCTTACTTTCCCTGGCCACCCAGGGCTACACAGTCTCTGCACTGGGAACCCAAGATGCTCCCAAATTACATGGGGCCATGGTCTGATAATGAAGGCATAGCCTTTTTTTTTTTTTTTTTTAACTCGTCGTGCATTAATTTTTACAGAAAGCTTTATTTTACCCTCTTTTTGTTCCACCCCGACCCACTTGTTTTCCCTTTCTTAGAAAAGAAAAATTAGTATCTCTCAGTGAGTGAGTATGTAAACATTCCCTGTTGTACACTCTAACTCCCCCCAACTCACCCCAGTAGTTAAGCTGTGCTAAACATCAGGCATGTTTGATTGGGGAAATTAAAAAACCAATTCAGTGTGTTCTCTTGGCACTTTAGCAACAGACTTTCATTTTAATGAAAATGGGATACAGTATCCTGTTAGGTATACATTCAGTGAGATTATATCTGCTTAGGATTTCTTTTTCGTATACTTTTTATCCATAAGCGAGAGAGGTCCCGGGGTCATTTGTGCGCAAAGTCAATTATTTTTCAATTAAGGGCAGGTTAATTAGTTTCTCTATAGTTATTATTGAAGCTGTTATTCTGTGTTCTCCCTTTTCACTCTCTTGGTCGTCGTCTTTTGAATCATGTTCCTACTTTTTATGAGATCAAGTGATAGTATGTACACAGGAAAGATGGAAAACCAGTTCTTTATTTTAGGATTTTGTTGTCATTATAGAAAGTGTAAAAAAAAATTGAGAAGTAGACAAAATAGTGTCATGACCTCCTGCCTACTCATTGCTCAGCATCAACAATCAGCCACCTACTCATGGCCATTCTTGTTTTACCTCGAGCCCCTTCTTCTGCCTAGATTACTTTGAAGCAAATACTAGACATCATATCTTTTCATCTGTTCATTTCACTAAACTTAAGTATCTCTAAAACATAAGCACTCTTTAAAAACAACCATGATACCGTGATTTTATTTTAAAAAATTAACGCTAATTCCCATTTTTCAACGGTGTTCAAATTTCCAGTTGTCTTAAATTTTTGTTTAAATTATGATCCAAATGTGGTTGATACCTTTGTGATTTTTGTCTTTTCAGTGTCTTTTCATTTTAGGTTTCCTTTCTCTCCCACCCTCCTCACCCCCCTTTCCCTTGCAATTTACTTGTTGAAGAAACCAGGTTATTTGTTCTGTAGTGTTTCATGTTGTCTGGATTTTTGTGACTACATTCCTGTGGTATTAACAGGAGTATGTTGAGGGTTTGGATATATACTTTTGGGGTTTCTTTTTCCTTTTGAGTTTTGCTTAACATTTATGATCTTGATCAGGTGAGTTAAGTTGGATCATCTTTTGGAGGACTTAGAAAAGAGGTCCACAACTAATGCCATGTGTCACGTGTGGCTCACATGTGACCTGTTACGTTTGGTGACATGGTTTGAAATTTTTTCAAATTAATTGCCATCAGTTCAATATTTTAAAGTTTCCCATAAAAATCTAGATTTTTGTTTTTCTTCTTCTTTTTTTTTTAAATCAGAAGATCTAGATCTTTTAAATCAGAAGTCCTGGGCTTCTGCAGCGATGCCCACAGGTGTAGTGATGAGTGGTGGCAGCTCCCTCCCTGTCCTCTCCAAGGTACCCTGAGCGCTTCACTCATGTAGGTTTCCTGAAAGGGCTGGTAGGGTTTGTGAACCCTGACTTAGAGCAACAGGAATTACTTTTATCTGCATGGTCTTGCTTAAATTTTATTCATGATATTGATAGTTTACTTTTAATCTTTTGCTACATGTTTTACTGTAAGCTGGTGTTTGGGCTATTTTACTAACAATCCATGTTTATTCAGATAAAGGTCAGAGCACCAGCTGATGTTCCCATTGTACTTTGTATATCTATCAGAAGACTCGTTCAGTGCATTGTATTCTCATGCCCTGTGGAAATTGGTGTTTATAGTTTTAGAACCTAACAGAATGCTTGGCACATAGTAGGTACTCAATAAATTCTTGTCGAATGAGTGAAGGAAGAAAGGACCAGTAAATAAACTACCAGATAAAACATAGAAAAAAAAGAAAAAGAAATCATGTAATGCATATCCGAGTTTGAGTTTCAGTGGTATTTGTACCTCTGCTTCTTTCATTAGCATGTATTATCAGAAAGTGGCTGTAATTATGGTGTGTCATACTACACAATACAATTTAGAAATAACTTCTATATAGATAATAAGAGGTAAGTTGGGGATAGATTTCCTAACAAGAGATTTCAATTTATTTGTGCTTTGAAGAACAGACTAGCTGGGCTTTCCTATTTTGCTGTAAGAATTTGGAATTTAATTTCTCCTTTGGTTTGTGTCCTGTGTTAACAAGGACTTGTAGCAAGTGTGCAAAAGGAAAGTTCAGCATGGACAGCGCACACAGACTTGAGGATCCTTTAGGAGGTGTATCTGGCATAATTTGGTAAGGTTTTTAAACCTGGCATTTGAATAATAATTTAAAAAATACTGTTGTGTTTTATGGTTTAATAATCTTACTTAAGTTATACATCCTTTAAAAATTATAAATGAGGTTTTTGTCTCTTTCTTGGTCTGTGGTAAGCCTGCCTGAACTTTTCCTTGCTTACTGACAGACACCTTCTATAAAAAGTGTGGGTGAGGTCACGTTCTGTACACTTCGACTCCAGGAGGATACTTAATTTATCAGGAGTAAAAGAACAGGAAAAATTAATACATGTTACCCAGTAGCATGCTCTAGCACAGTCTAAATTCTTAGTACCTGGTGGTAATGTGTGAAAATGTAGTTTGGATGACCCCAAGCCATCAATAAACTGACCTTTCACTAAGAAATCTAGCTCATTTTGCTCATCTTTAATTGTGAACTGAAAGGAACAACTAACACTATTAAAAGTAAGGAGTTTCAGTTTTAAAGAGCCCTTCAGTGGTATTTGTGGGTGGTGAAAAGTGATAAACTCTTATTGAAAGTGTGTGGTATCTTCACATAGTGAGGTTGAGTATTACAGGGAAGTGCTGTAATACTGAAAGAAATTAGAGGGTTTTTCCTGTTAGATGATTTTAGTAAGAACAAACAACAACAATAATATCACCATCCTTTACGTACAGAGGCTTTACGTTTTTCAAAGCACTTTCAATATTGAAACGGTAATCACTGGATCAAATCTCTGAGACTTTCCCGATTAAAAGGAAAGTTCTTAATGTTACCGTTGTCCCTTTAACTCCTGTGTTTTTTAATTAGTCACTGTTATTAAATGTTAGCCAATGTTTCTTTTTTACATAAAGAAGAATCTTTACACTTTGGAGGAAAACTGTGGTTGAAATTGAAGATTTGAAACTGAAATCATATACTAATTTCCAATGAATTGAGTCAGAGACAGACTGTGAGAGGTGTTAAATCTAGACAGCTGACCACCGGTTTTATTCCCAGGCCCCAGGGGAGACTATGTGCATGCCTAATGGACTGCTTTATGTATCGATAATTGGAGGAACGTAGTTGGAAGAAAAACTAAATTTTTTGTGGTGAGGCCTCAGATGTTACCACTTTCCTGCTGTTGTTAAATAGTTACTTTTTTTTAAAACGCAACTTGATTTTCTTCTTCCTTTTCTACATACTGCCTGTAACAGCCTTTGAAAATTGTAAGGTAAACATTATTTGAATGATGTGCTTAAATAACAATTAATTTAGTTTAATTTTGCCCAAATAATTTTAGCTTTGCAGTTTTTTTCTTTAAAAATAAAAATTTCTTGTAGCTACTTCAAGCCTGACGTTGAGAGTAGTATAAAGAACACCTGTGTAACTGTCTCCAGCCTTGTTGAATCAGTTTTACTTTATTTGCTTCACATGTGATGTTTTAAAGATGTAAACCTGCGTACACCTCATGATGTCAGCAACCTGGCACATGCTTTGTGAGATTCATTCCTATATGTCGTACGTTTTAAAAAATTACTTATTATTTTTAAAATTGTTATTTATTATAAGTGGTGAGTTCAGATTTAAAAATATTGTTTGGTGGTACATAATGATGCAGTTTATTTTTGCATTTTGGTCTTAATGTAGCAACCTTGCTGAGATTTTGTTAGTTTTAGTATTTGTATGAATTGTTTTGTGTAGTCACCCATATCTCTTGGAAATAGTGGTGGTATTATTTTGGGTCTTGTATGTGTAATTTCTTTTTCTTGTCATACTGTCTAGAACTTCTAATACAGTGCTGAAAGAAAGTGGTGATAGAAAACTTTGAATTTTATTCTTTACTTTAAAGGGAATATGTTTTGTCATTTAATTTGATTTGTTTCTAGTTGATAAACTTTATAAGGGTTAAGAATGGTATGAGAAGTTTGTTTTTAAAATCATGAAAGGAGTATTGATTTTACCGATTACTTTTCTGTAACCTAGGGATCTTATGGTGTTTTTTTGTTCCCCCTTTAATCTGTGGAATGTGATAAATTATATATTTAAATTTTTCTTATGTTAAGTGATCCATGCATTCTTGAGATTGAAAAAATTACCTTGCTGAATTTAATTAGCTAATATTTTATTTAGTAGTGTTTTATTTATGTTATACAAGTAGAATTGGCTTAAACTTCCTTTCTTGAACTGCTCTACCCTGTTTTGGTTTTACTCAGAAGGTGAATGTTCCCACTTTTTTTTTTTTTCTGGAACAGTTTGTATAAGACCTGAGTTATCTGCTAGGTCCTTGAAGGTTTGGTAGAATTTGCTCAAACTTTCTGGACCTGGTAGCTTTTATAGTGGTGTTTCACTTTATCTAATGGTTATAGCTATGTTGAGGTTTTCTAATTCTTCTGGAGTCAGTTTTGGGAAGATGCATTTTTCTAAAAAAACATTTGACATCTGTTTTTCAACATTATTGAAATCTCTATCACATTTTGCAGTGTGCCTTCTCTTTATTGTTGGTCTAACCATGGGTTTGTAAATACAATATTATTAGTGTTTTGAAAGAACCAGCATTTGGTTTTATTGAAACTTGTGTTGTTCCCCTCCCCCATATTTAATTAATATATGCTCCTATTTTTAATTCCATTGATCAGTTTTTTAGAAGTTCTCTTTCCTCTTATTCCTAACTAAAGTCAGATGCTTAGCTTATTAATTTTCAGCCCTTCTTCTAAGACCATATTTTAGTCAGTTTGGGCTGCTATAACAAAGTACCATGGACTGGGTGGGTTATAGATAACAAAAATTTATTTCTCATGGTTCTGGAGACTAGAAGTCTCTGACCAGGGTGCCAGCGTGGTTGGGTTCTGGTAAGAACCGTGTCCCAAGATATAGACTAGTGACTTCTTCTTGTATCCTCATACATCTGAAGGGGAGAGGGAACTGTCTGGGTCACTTTCTATAAGGGCTAATCCCATCCAGGAGAGCTCTACCCTCATGGCCTAATCATCTCTCAAAGGCCCCACCTCCTAATACCATCACATTGGGGATTAGGCTTCAACATAGGAATTTTGGGAGGACCTGTAACTGTCTATAGCAGATCATAAATATCTTTTAATACCACTTCAGTGGCATCCCACAAATTTTGATATGAAGTGCATTAGTTTTCATTTGATATATAGTTCTAAATATTTTGTAATTTTATTGTGCTTTTTTCTTTATTTTATGAATTATTTTGAAGGGCATTTCAGTGTTTTCAAATACATTAGAATTAAAAAAATCTAAATTGTATCATTTATTTCTAATTTTTTGGCATAATTGTCAGAGAAAGTGCCTGTATGATACCGATTCTTTGGTATTTGTTGAGGTTGACTTTGTGCCCTGGTATGTTTTTATAATTGTTCCCTGTCTGCTTGAAAAGATATATTCTACTTGTTGGGTGTTGGGCTATAATATATGTTGTTAGATCACGCTTGTTAGTTATATCATTCAAATTTTCTGTAGCCTTACTAGTTTTTGACTGCTCAATCTATCGAGAGTATGTAAAAATCTTTCTCAATAATTGTAAATTCATTAAATTCCCCCTTTAATTCTGTTGATATTTGCTCTATGTATTTGGAGGCAATGTTGATAAATTGCAGGTAAATACAGAATCTTAATCTCATTGACTGCATCTTTTTCTCATTGTTGTATAATGACTATTTTTGTTTCTAAAAGTGGCTTTTGTCTTAATGGATATTTTGTTTGATATTAATGTGATTATATTAGCTTTCTGTTGTTAATATTTACTTTTTTTTTCTTTATGTTCTTTCTGTATTGCTGCCCTTCTAAACAGCATGTAGCAGGCTTAAAATTTAATCTGATAGTCCGATAGTCTATTTACATTTCGATCTATTTATTTAGTTTTAATTTTGTGCTCCCCCCATCTTCTTTTTAGCTTTTGATTTTCTCTTGACAGGGTTTTCTTTAGTTCTCATTTTACTTTTTGTTCATCTGGAAGTTTTATAATTTGCTTTATTATTTTAGTGATTATCTTAAAATATTTAACTTGAATATGTGACCTAAAAAGTTTGTAGTCACCATTTCTTCAGCATCCTCTCCTTAAAAACAAACAACAACAACAAAAAGGCTTTATAGTAACTTTTATAATTAACCCTTCTCCTGTCATAGGTGTTATTTTTACTAGTGTTTTTGTTCTTTCTTAACTTTTTATCCCTGAAATTAGATGCTACTATTTCTATTTAGTCAGCACATGTTTAGATTTACCCATAGTCTTACTGGTATTCTAAATATATGCATACATAAGGGGAATTTGTTTTAAGAATTCAAGCTTTACAGCCTCATATTATCAAACCCCAGACTTCTTGGGGTTACTTCTTATCAAAAAATATTGGTTACAATATGAAAAAGTATATAGGAGAAAGTATAAGTTCTGGAAACTTAGAGATAACATTTTGGTTAACTATTTAACTTCTTCCTTTCAACTTCTTTCTTCCCTTCCCAGTTTCTCTCTTCCCTTCCCAGTTTCTCTCTTTCCCATTGTATTAGTTTCCTAATGCTGCTATAATGATACCACAGACTGGGTGGCTTAAACAGAAATGTTTTTTTCTCACAGTTGTACAGGTTAGAGGTCCAAGATCAAGCGCAAGTTTGTTTTCTTCTGAGGTCTCTCCTTGGCTTACAGATGGCTGTTTTCTCACTGTGTCCTCACATAAGTCTTTCGTCTGTGCACTTGCAACCCTGGTGTCCCTTTGTATATCCAAATTTCCTCTTATAAGGACACTAGTCAGGTTGGATTAGGGCCCATCCTAATGGCCTCATTTTAATTTAATCACCTCTTTAAAGGCCCTGTCTCCAAATAGTAGTCACATTCAGAGGTACAGCAGTTAAGCCTTCAACATATGAATTATGGGGGAACACAGCTCACAATACCTGTAATACTCATCTTCCAACTTCTTTCTTTTGGCAAATGGTTTTTTGATTGCCTCTATGTGCAGATGTGTGTTCATTGGGGATGTAGATGTGAATGAGGCAGAAGCAGTTCACATCCTCCCAAGACTTCGTCTTAGAGAAGTCTAGTGATAATTTTTCTCCTTCACTCCCTCTGCCCTCCCTCTCCCTACACACACACACACACACACACACACACACACACACACATACACTATACTTGTTTTGTGTTCACTAATAAAACCGCTCTGTTTTATATACATTGAGGCACTGAGGAAAAATCCTTTATAGTATTGAAAACCTGGTCCTTACATTTTTATAGCTTTTCTTAGAGCTCTACTTAGATTCAACTTGTCTCTAGATTTCTGACTACTGAATTTTTGTCTTTTGAATTTATTGTTCTCTTTTCTTTTTCCTGTACTTTCAGCCACTTGTGTGACTTACTGCTGTCATGTAAAGAATATTCTACAGTTCTAATGTAGGAGGGCGAATTTCATAGGGTTTTACAAACTACTGGGGTCTCTACTTTCTTCTGCAGTTCATTAATACATTTTTTTTCTGCATCTCAAAAAAAGCTGTTTCTTCCTCCCTTTTTAAAGTTTTAGATCTCAAGTCACCCCATTTTGGTGGAGGGCCTTGGCAGAAGAATGAAAAGAAAGAGAATGAAAGGGTTCAAGAGTTGATTGTTCAGTTTAAATACTGTTTCTCAGGTATCCCTGGTTCCGCAGGTACCCAAAGTGAGCTCTACATTTTTTTGTTTTTGTTTTTTTTCGGTTTGTTTGTTTTGTTTTAATGCAGTGTTAACTTCCATTTGATTTTTGAGTACTGCAACTCAGGTGAGGGTGATCCAGAGTGAATCTTGGATTGATTCTTAGAACAGCTGCACATCTGACTGAGGTGTGTGATAAGTTTTCCCCACTCCTTATCATAAGTCTAATAGGCAGAGTTGGTATTATTATTATGGTTTTAGAAGTAAGTGTGAAGCATAAACGTGTTTGTGGGAGGAAGGAGGTAGTCTTTCTCTGTTTGAACACTGTCTCTAAAATAATTTATTTGTATAGGAATCTATGAAGGAGTAAAGCTTGAAGGTACCTCAGAACTTGACCTCTCGGTAAGAGAGAATTTGTACTTCTTAAGAGTGGGTTAAATTATTATATCTACCCAGCTTCCTCATGAAATGTTTGTCTAAGAGTAAGAACAACATCAACTCTAGGGACGAAATGGGGAGCATGTAAGGGAGAGTCAGCTAGCCTTGTTAGTGCAGTCCTTGGGAAAGGCTTTCATTTGTGTGCTGCCTAATTATACTGTAAAATAAAAGACTGAATCCATTAAATAGCCAGGCCCTTTGTGTAGCTCCTGAATTCCTTTAATTTAGTGGCTGCATAGAAGCTTTATTCAGAGTATTCATAGTCCTGTACTATCTTTCCTGTCTAGATGCCAGGTCCTATTCATGGTGTCCTCACTGCAGGAAGTTCTCACATTCATCTGGGGGTGGCTGAAGGGGGGGAGGGAAAAGATGGGGCGGAGGCAAAGGACTGTGGATCTTTTTCCCTCCATTTCCTGCTTTGCTCCTTAAAAGCAAAACAAAACTAAACCCCAAACAAAAAGCAAACTCAAGAAGATAACTATAAAGGAAATTCTCAAGTGACTCAATGGATTGATAACTCCTGGTATATCACAGAAAAGTTGTGTCTGCCTCTGGTATCTATTTACAAATAGTACTAGAACACCCAGAAAAAGCATTTCAGGTCAGATGAGGGTAGGAGGCATTGGAAGAATAGATGGCAGTGTGTTCCAAAGGATTTATTTCCTTCAACTGAATGCATTTTAAAGGACTTTTTTTTTTTTTTTTTTTTTTCCGGTAAAGAATAGCTCTAAGGTTTGTATTAGCAGTCATGTTGGGCGCTGACACAGAGAAACCAAGAGGAGTTCAAGTGAACGCCTGAAAATCTAAATGGGGGAATATAAAGAGGCCAAGGAATGCTTTTTATTGCCTCCTTCCACAGAGTTTTAAAAAATAAGTATTATTTTAGTTTTGGTTTTGAATATGTGACCTTTGATTAATAGATGCTGAATTGCTGCTTATGTTTCCAATTTTTAAAATAGGTATGTATTTAAGGAAGAGAACTAGACCGATCTGGATTTTGTTTTGTTTTGAGAGGCTGGTGGTGGTGGAAAATAAAGGAATGATGAGTGTAGATGGACTCTTGAGAGTAAATAAACAGTGCACCAGTTTTGAATTGCCGGGATGTTATCTTGGTTAATGGGTAGTTCTGTAAACCAAGGGAAGTTCAATTTTGTTGAGTTTTTTTGCCTAGAAATCTTGATAAATGGAGATGTTAGCAGAGGGTGATCCCTGTTAGAGTCTATTCTTGCTACATATTTACTGTCTTCTTCAGGACTTTCAGGTATGTGGTGTCATTTCCAGTTTCTGATCTCCTGTTGTCTCAGTAGATCCTTATTGTAGCTGACTATGCAATTAAAAAACAAACCAAAATCAAAGCACTGCTCATCTCTGTAAAACCTTCAGAGAAAAGTAAGGGGTGAACAATTAGATGAAAACTAAAGGAAAGTGAAGAATGTAGTTGCATGTTGTGCCGTGTTTTGTACTGTGTAATAAATTTCTAAAAATTACAAACGCAGAAAAAATAGCTATTTAAGGGGCAGGGTAGGAAGAATTCCTGATATATGGAGGCCTTGACTAGGATGCATAGGAAACCAAGTAATAGAACCAAGACAAAGAATTGAATATTCAGTAGTTTTCATTGAGAGAAATAATGCAGAATTTTTGTTTTCACTTTTTGGTGAGATGGGAATGATAATGTGCTGCAACATTGTATTACATTTAAGTATATAGTTAGATAACACTGTCTTTTCTACTATGGGAAGCTGATAAAAATGTTTCTAGTTGAATTTGAAGTAAATGTTGCACCAGAGATTGTCTGCATATACTAATGAGTAGGTCTTAAAATAATTTACAAAAGAGAAACAGGTCATATTTTCATACGATATGCCCAAGCATTTTTATTTCCATGCCTCTGGAAAGTAATTTCTGAGATAAAACTGTAATGTTTAAATTAGTTTCTTTCTTTTTGTCATTTCCTCTTTCTTTATATCATATTTGCTAACAAATATTATAATTATTGAGAAACTAGATCTCAGCTAATGTGTATATCCTTTATAGCTATTCATGATGTAATATTTTTCTTTAGGTTATGTGCACGTATGAATGACATGTTAAGTTTTAGATGAGTAGAGGCCAGGGATGCTTCTAAACGTCCTATAAAGCACAGGACAGCCCCCTACAACAAAGAATTATCTGGCTCTAAATGTTAATAAGACTGACGTTCAAAAGCCTTGATCTAGAAAATGCCTAGATCTGCCTACCAAGAACTTTAAAGGAAGAGGCAGGCTTTTATGGGAAGAACACTGCTAATCCCAAGACTAAAAAACAAACAAACCATTAACTGGAAAAATAATGCCATGTGAGGCACTTAATTAAACTGAAACAACCTGCAGAGTTGGAGTCTGTTTTTATTTGTTTCTCATACATGTATGTACCTTCTACTGTGTTTCAGGCATGGTTGGGCACTGGAGAGAGGATGTAAACATGTGAAAGACGGGGCCCTTGCTGCACAAAAACCTTCATTGGCAGTACCTCGTACAGGTGCTCTAGTAGTGGTGTGTACCAGTTGCTGTGGCAGCACAGAGAAGGAAGGATTCACTCAGCATAGGGAGGCAGAGGGACCATCTTCCTAGAAGACGTGAAATTAAATAAGTGAAAGATGTGAAATTAAACTCATAGAAGATGTCTAGAAGATGGTAGGATTTTGCCAGGTGAAGAAAGTTGGGATACCAGCAACATTTTAGGTGGAGGGGGAAACTTGGGGAAAGTGGTTAGTGTCGAGTGGCTGGAATGAAGGCTGCGCTGGAGGAGATGGAAGGAGATGGCGATGGAGTCAGCTTGGTAGAAGCACTATGTGAAGGACCCAGTCTGCCGTGTTATGTTGAGTGTGGACTTTATTTTGTAGGCGTGGGGAAACATAGGTGAGTGACAGAGGGTATTCATTTCAGAAAGATGACTTTAGGGCAGAATAAGAGGGACAGAAGCAAGGAGACCAATTAGAATGTTGGTTGTTTAAGTTAATTTGAGAGAGAATGAGGCAATGAGAATGGAAAAGGGGATAAAGGAGATCAAGTTCCGAGTTGCTTAGGAAAAGAACCTACAGGTTTTGGTGAAACTAGGATGAGGACTTAAGAGAAAACAAATGAGATTGAATTCTAGCTCCAGTGGAAACGAAGAAATAAAAGACGCAGGTTTGAGGGGGCAAGAGGGAAGTGACTGGTATTAGGGAACTCTGTTTTCACTTACTGCTGAGGCCAGCAAGGTCAAGGATCTTATTTAAGTTCATGCAGGTAGGTTTGTGGCAGTGTGGGAATGCTATTCTGCTCTTTTCCCAGAATATACTGTTGAATGTGGCTTTGTGGGCTGTGCACTGCATGACTGCGGGGTCGCCGATCACGTGGATGAGGGGGTAAATCCTGGGATTGGGCTGCTCCACAGTATTTCCTCCTTATGCCTAAAACAGAAGCGGCATGGGTGCTTTCAATAAAATTTCAATAAAATGCACTTTTATTTAATTCTTATAATAACATGTTTAGATGGGTATAATTATTTTGAAGAACCTGAGATGTTAGGAAGTCCGTGCTTTCCATTTTGGGTATGTTGAGCTTGTTGACCACAATAGTATATTTGGAGTTGATCTTTTACTGAAGAGGAGAAGGTACATTATTAGGGACTAGACCACATATTTTATCATCTTAACTGGTCCAGATAGATATTGTTTGAGGATTAAAAAGGAACCATTTAGCAAATTTATCCTTAGATGAGGCAAGGTTTGTTTTATGTAAAAGTTCTCTTAGTTGACCTCTGTCCACGCTCTGTAACATCGTCTCAGCAAGGCTGGGAGGCTGTTTTCTAGTATGTTTGTATAGTTCTCTCCTACCAACTGAGTTGAATACTTTGTTGGCTCCTTCTTCAAAATATGTCCAGGATTTGACTTATCTCCTCAGTTCAAGTTCCATTGTCTCGATCCTGGATTTATTATAATAGCCTCTTAATGTCCTATCTCCCTGCTTCCCAACCAAATGAACCTGGTAGAATCAAAGTCAGATCATGACACTGTTCTCAAAACTCTAATGGTTTCTGTCTCAGAGTAAAGGCCAAAGTCCTAACTAATTCCTAGAACAGTGCTTCACTTGAGTTGGGCAAATGTTGAGTTCAACATTTGTTGAACAAATGAATGGCTCCCACTTTAAAGAAACAGAAACTGAATGTTTTAGATAATGCATTATGAGTTTATACTTGGCTCTGCATCAAAAGATTGATAAATGAATACACATTTATGTTTTATGTAATGTAGTTGTTGCAGGTATTTATGTTCATGTTATGCTAAATGTTTTATCATTTTAAAACATTTTATCACTTAAAAGACTCTGATTGTTAATCATCTGGGTCTGTATAAGTCATATAAGAAGACATGATATATATGGAGAGTTTGATTAGAGGAAAATAATTGAGGCCTTGTTTTAATAATAATTAATATGATAACTCTCATGTATTGAGCCTATACAGTGTCCCATAGGCTGTATAGACACTTTGTGAGTATTGTACATCTGCTTCTGTGCCCTGACAGAAATCGGAATCCTCTATTCACTGCCACGAACAATTTGATCATTGTGTATAGATGCATTCAGGAATGCATGTCAGGAAATGTGTGTAGATGCATTCAGGTGCCCTGCTAAGTAGCGGGACTTTCGAAGTTCATTAGTTACTGACTGCAGCATAAACATGGAAACGGGACACGCCATACCCATGTTACTGACTCTCTGGAAGAACTTCACCTTACTCAGGATATGACATTCGTGGTGTGACTGTTGTTTACATACCTTTGAAACAGATTAATAAGAGTAGTTTCCTCAAGATAATGACTTTAAAAGTTTGGCATTTTCTTTCTCTGTGCTTAGAGAAATTGACTGTTCTATAAAATTTCTTATCATGGGCCAAAGTAAAAGATACCAGAATGATATTTTGATGCTCTGGGATTGAGGCTTTTGCTTTTTCTCAAAGTCAGCTCTTTTGGAGTTGAGCTGATTTCCTTGAGTTGACCCCTATTTCTTTCTTTTCTTTTTTTTTTTTTTAAATAAATTTATTTATTTATTTTTGGCTGTGTTGGGTCTTGGTTGCTGTGCGTGGGCTTTCTCTAGTTGTGGTGAGCAGAGGCTGCTCTTCGTTGGGGTGTGTGGGCTTCGCACTGCGGTGGCTTCTCTTGTTGCGGAGCACGGGCTCTAGGCGTGCGGGCTTCAGTAGTTGTGGCACTCAGGCTCAGTAGTTGTGGTGCACGGGCTTAGTTGCTCCACGGCATGTGAATCTTCCCAGACCAGGGCTCGAACCCGTGTCCCCTGCATTGGCAGGTGGATTCTTAACCACTGTGCCACCTGGGAAGTCCTGTCCCCTATTGCTGATTCCCCACGAGGGCTGTGGTGAAAGCTAGTTATAGTCGTGTAACTAGCCCTTCAGCCTGCTGGTCCGGCCCCTCCTGTCCTAACCACTGCAGTTGTTCTTCTGAACGGCTTTCCCATCTCACCTTCTCCAGGGAGAGCGTGCGCATTGTGCTCTTCCTCAGATAGGGCCTCTCCCTGTGCCTGAGCTGCTTGCTCAGCTGTTCCTGTTCTGCCGTGGAATTCCTTTCATCCTTGTGCAACAGGCATTCCCTGTCACCTGTCTTGTCATTCTGGCAGACTGTGCTTGGGGCCAGGGCCAGGCAGTTGTTGTGTGTAAATGCTGGGGTAGCAGTAGGGTGTGTCCGTGCACACAGGAATGCGTGGGGCGTCCTGTCTATGGGTTTGGCCACTCCTAGAGGTGCAGAGGCTGCTGCCTCCATGCTTTTCTTTTCTGAACTGTTTTTCTACCAGGTATCTGTGTAATAAAATGTGTTTGGCTGTCAAAGAAGGCTTTCTGGTCAGAGGGATGAGTTTTGCAGTTATGCCCAGAGAAGGGAGGGTGCTTTGGAGAGTGTGACCGAAGGGACCAAAAGGTGTCTGAGAAAATTAGCCTACTTTGTGTTGACAGTATCAGAAGTAGGGTCCTCCTGACAGAAACGTCAGAAGGCAGGGCTGCTCAGCTGTTGCATCAAAGGGTGATGGATGTTGTCGTTTCTCCTCTAATATGCTGTAAGGGTAACTTAATGACACACTCAATGTACCAAATTCCATATGTAAATTAAGAGAGGAAAAATGCAAGTAGAGGTTGTCATTTTTGTATTGTGTGACAGAAAGCATCAAATTGCTATAGTCTTTCTAGGATCCCTAATTAGTGTCTCTAGGACTAAAATAGGCTTCTTGAAATTAACAACTCACAGATTCTTGTGTTTGAGTTAGCCAGCTAGCATTTTGAAATAGCTGATGTAGTCAAATGAGCTAATAATTATTTTTTGTAGGCTATAAAGGCTTAGACATTTTATATTCCTTTCTCTGTTGTCCTTTGTATAGCTGGTCATTATAATCCTTTCATTCTGTGTAGATATGGAAAAGTTGAAAAGCACTCTACTTTTGTAACTGGCCGGAATGTCCAAAATCTGATCCCGTCATGCTCTGTCAGCCCATTGGCCCATTCTTTTCTTTTCTTCAGGTTCTTAGCAATACCAGTCTTCTCCATAAGTAACTCCTTTCCCTGGAATGAAGAGGGATACGTTTAGATAGGAAGTTGCTTTAATATTATACTGGTAAGATAGTTTTTAACTACTTTTGTTTTGTTGAACTGGGCATTTACTGCTAGGGGTTTCTTAGAAGGTATTATTCTCTCTTCAGGTACAGTTCTCTCTTAGTTTCCCTTAGCCAACTCTTTTTGCCATTTCTTCACATCTGGGTAAACAGAAACATGACTTGTGAGATTATTTTCCTTTTTATTTGTGTTAACTGTGTTAATGTTTCTTTCATTTGTTTTTATTTTTATTTTAAAATAAAATGTATTAGACCAGCTTCTGTTACACTACAAATTCCCAAAAGATTTTAGTGGCTTAAAATAACAAAGGTTTAATTCCTGCTTATGTTATTCATTGTGGATTGCCAGTGGGTGGGGGTGAGGGGGGGTGAGAGGGGATCTGCGCTTTATTACTCAGGGATCCAGGCTGATGGAACAGACGCTGTCTGGAATGTTGCGAGTTGCCATGCAGAGGGAAAAGAGAGAGTTCCAGAGGACTTCAGCTCACATGGCTTAAGTGACACAGCCCCGCCCAACCATATGGAGCTGAAAGAGCAGTCCTACCGAGTGCCCCGAAGAGGGGACCCACACCATGGTGTGGGTCACTTAGGATGCCTCTGGCTGCAAGTGATGGACAGCCTGAATGAAGCACGTGTAAATCATGAGGGAATTTAGTATTTCACAGCACTGAGAATCTAGAAGTTGGTGGAGTCCAGACAGCAGGTGGTGTGATCAGGAACTCAATGACATCACCAAGGACTTGAGTCCTTTCTGTCTCTCAGCTCCACCAGGTAGGCTTCCCTCTTGGTCAGAAGCTACTTCAGCAGTTCCAGTTAACACTTCCAGAAATATTAATGTCTACAGAAGAAGAGAGTGCAGGAAGAAACATAATTTTTCTTAGGAGATCTTTCCCAGAAGCTCCCAGTTAGATTTCTCATGTTTCATTGGGAGTATTGTCACATGTCCATTCTAAAGCAGTTACCATGATTGCTTTACAAATTCCAGTCTACTTGTTGGAGCTAAAACTAGAATGAACTTTCCCCTAAAGCACATGACTGTGGACGGGAGAGGTGGGTACTTAAACAGAAGTGGGGTTCAGTCAAGAAGGGTGATGTAGAATGAGCCACCAACAGTGTCTGCTACACTCTGTGCAGCATGGGTGCTTATGGCTGAGGCTTTCATCTCTAGAGGTGATGAGTCATTTATTAATGGGTCTAAAATGGTACATAGAAGGGAGATTTGAGTGAACAAGGGGTAACCTTAACTTTAAAACCTCTTTTTCAGATAGTTCAGCAGACACAGAATAAGACTGTTTTTACAAAAGTCAACATTGTATGCGTAGCACTGCAGTAGGTGCCAGGTAATGCATTATATGAGAAAGGACAAGGCTTCAACTGCATCATCAGTTTATATAATGTCGTCAGTTTATAGAACTCCTACCTGATCAGCCACCTACAGGAAACAAGCCAGAAATGGGCCATTGCTTCTAGTAGCTCTGAAACAGTTCAGTTTTTGCTTAGATAAGATAAAACTCCAGTGTGAATTTAATTCATTTTTATTTCATTTCTTGCTCTTTATAGAGTTACATCAGTAATGTTGTAGTGGTTTTTCCTGCTGTGTTTCAAATAAGGCTTGGTGTGTCTTTGAGGTTTTGAAAAAGGTGTGTTCCAGTTTCTCCTTATCTCTCTAGTGCAGGCTAGACTGGGGATACTTTCCACGCATTTGTATGGGGTGGCCACATTTTAACTTCTGAAACCCTTGTTTCTATTCTTTTCTCATAGAGTTGAGCTTCACTCTCTAGCCTCTGAGATACCCAGAAAGGGTGGTGATCCCTAAAACAGGCAATGTGCTGGTGGAGGTGTGCTTTATCTCATTATAGCTTTATATTTGTTGTTTCTCTTTCTGATTCTTTAGCAGGACTCCAGGGGCCAGCCCAGAAGTTCCTCTGCTGGAAAGAGGATACCTGATTGTCGTGGTGCTTGCTCTGGGCCACCCCGTGCTTTTTTCCATCTTTGCCTTTTAGCTTTCAGCCCTCCTCCCTGGCTTACTCTTTCACCTGCTTACAGACCTGTATGAACAGATCAACCTCTGAGTAGTACTTCCTGCAAATACCTTTTCATCTTGCCTGTTTGGCTCTAAACCCTTAAGGTGTCTGCTTTTATGAGCGAGGCCTTTTTCATTCATGTGTTTAGGGTTTGAAAGAAATATGTTCAATTAGTTTTCATCTGTGGAAAGTTCCAGATTATGGATACTTCTAAATAAATCCTCATAGATTATAGAATGGTGAAGAAAGCTTGCAGTTTGACCCCCATGAACTGGTTTCCATGGGTGTAAAATGCCTTTCTTCTTCAAGTACTTGAAAAATATTCTGCGATTGTAAGGTCCGTTATTATCAGAAAGCTGTTATCTTTTTCCCTGTTCTAAGAAAATGTATTACTTGGATGGTAAAATTACTTGATTGTAGTGGTGAACTCTTTTTTTTCTTTTTTTTAACCTTTTAGGGTATGTTTACCAGAGTAAATCATACCCTTGTGATCCAGTAATTAATACATAGCTTTTTTTTTTGAAAGACAAAATGGAACACCTCATTCAGAGCCAGTAAACTGACATTTCCAAGATGAGAAAATGGGCACCAGGAAGCTGAGTAACTTGATTAAGAATACACAGCTAGTAAAGGGGCACCTTTCTGTACTCAGCCATGCTGTTATGCCGCTAGTCTCTCCTTCATCTTTTCCTTTAGCTTTTTCTCTTTTCTTTCTGTTTTTTTTTCTTTTGACATAGTTCATATCTTGCTTAGAAAAAGTGAGAGGAAGGTCAGAACTATTAATTTCTTCCACATTTTTATTCTTTTAGGCTGATGACCATTAGCACTTATTTTTTTTAAGAAAAAAAACAGATGAAACAAAAGCAAAACCTTTATTCATCTGCATTTTTGGGTAGTTATAGAAACCCATAATTACCCAACAAAGAAAAAAGTCTAATTTCTTTTTGCCGAAGTGAAGAGCCTCTGGTATCTTAACTTTCTAAGTGTTGTTTAGTGAACTGGTCTGAGGCAGAGCTGAAACATCTTGTTAAGTTTATTACTTTCCTCAGTAAATCCATTGCAGAAAAGAAAATTTCAGTTAATGTCCGTACTTGAATTTTGCATGTAGAAAACCTTTACCACTGGAATGAACTATTTCCTTAAGAGTTGGGAAAAAAAAAAAAAAAAGTAAGATCTCTTTTTTTCCAACTCTGAAAATTCTTTCCTTCTAAGGATAATGAATGCAAATTAACTTCTTTTCATATGGTGACTTTCGTGATGGGAGGGTTGTAAGGTTAAATCTCTGTGCAGAATGGAGGCTCTTGTTGAATCCACTTCTTTATAAACCAAGAAAAAAGGAAAATTTTGTGTCAGATACCTATGCAATTGTTTATTAGAACCGACTGTGATGTTTGTGAGTCAAAACAGGATTTATATGGAAATGTTTATTGGTTGAATTTTTGAATTACTCTGTGGGAAATATTGATGATGGAGAGAACAGCCCTTAAGGCAACTTATAGCTGCTTTTTAAACATCACCTAAATATAATAAGTGTTTTAGTTGATGTGGTGTAGGATCCAGTGCTTGTAGGTTTGAGTGCATGTAATGATGTGGAATATATTAAATGGCCATGCCATTTACTGAGAACATTGCTGTAGAAGAAGCATAGGTAAAAAAATTGTCTTGAGGCCTCAAATAAAGCTTGGAAAAATGTGTTCTTTGCAAGCTTAAAAAATCGCCATTTACCTGTCAAATGAAAACACTTTTTAACTCTTAGGCCACTTTATACTTCCTGAGATTCTGTTGTGTTTGCAGCTAAAATGTTTTGAATTTATTCACAAACATGTTTCTTTGAAGATGCAACAGATTAGGAATGCACTGAGAGATGAGAAGAAGTGGCTATACTGGATATGTTCTCATTTGTATCTTTCGCTTAAATAATCCTTGTTAAAATCCTTTGAACGTATGAAATATTTCTGTTTTAATTTCAAGATCTTGCTTGAAATGTAACACACTGATATGCTTACTTTTCCTTGGCTATGCTTTGTTGGCTAAGATCAAGAACTAATAGAAAATGACTAATTGTATACTTGGTTGGTAAACCCACAATGTAGTATACTGGTTTTGGAGATCAGTTTCTTTCACCCTAATGTGTGGACCCCACTGATATTTGTTGGTTACTGGGTCTTTTATGTCTTTCCCCATTTATTTGTTTTCTAAACCCCAGACTGCTTTCCTTTTCAGGTCTACAGGAAGGATGAGTTGGACTAGTGATCTTCCCATTTTGGTTTTAAAAAATAAACCACTTCCAGTATGTGTGTTCACAGTGAACAGCCATCAAAATACTGAAATAATTGGGAAAAACATAAAATTAATCGTTCAAAATTTTCTCTTATGTATCTACCCTGCTTGGTAATTAGATTTTTAGGTTGTCAACATCCAAGCCTCCCCAGTATCTAAACGTAAATTACAAAATAAAATTTTTTTTCACATACTGGAAATTTCAGCTTTATCTTCCTGTTTACATTTTTGATGTTGCTTCAGAACTATATACTATATGTATATACATATGTATCTTTTCAGGAATATCAGTGTATTTCTGAAACATGTTAGCAGTTTATTGAGAAGGTGGTATGAGCCTGGGATTGCCCACCACTACCCAAATAAATATTAACTGGGTCAAAATTGGTGATATTGCAGAGTTTCTGTAACTGGTGGCTTAACTGACTCACTTGAGAGTAGGTTGTGCCTGGCATTAAATTTGTTACTATAAAGTTGGTTTGTTCTCCCTCCCTCTCTCTCTCGTGCTCTCTTTCTTTCTTTAACTTTGGGAAATTCAAAACCAAAAAAATTGAGAATGAAACATATTGCTAATAACTAATTTCAGTTTAGATTAGACACATGATTCATCCCACTTCATAGACTCCAGCTGTTCTCAGACCTGTGCCTCATTGCCCTTTGGGTTCCATACTTGTCTATTTCTAGTTCTGTCAGAAATGATAGTAGTGCCTCCAGGTAGTAGTTGCAATCTACCAGTTTCAGGGGCTGGATGCTAGTGGTCCACGGATTTATATTGTTTGAGCAGGACATGTTTAATTTTTAAAAGTTAGTTGTCAATATTAAAAAAAAATGAGTTTATTTTCAGTATCTCTCGAAAAGAAGCAGAAAGTCTGGCAACATCAGGCCCACGTTTCTGTGTGAAGTGAAGCATAGCTGCCTTCTTAGGATGATACACACCGTCTCCTTTTACCTAGTTCCACCGAGTTCCCTTCATTTTCTGTTACTTGCCTGACCCCCCAGTAGGCATTTGCAACTTGCAGTCCTGCTCTGGAAGAATTCTTGGTACAGGTACTTCCCCATCTTTAAGGCATTTTCTGCCTTTACTGCTGCTGATCCTGTGCTTACTATGGCATGTGAACTGGTGAAAAAATGTATGATTGGGGAGGCAGGTATATACTTGGTTTTGAAACCTAGCTTTACCTTTTTCTGAGCTGGGCATCTTTGGACAAGTCTTCTGTCACACACAGACCCCTCGTATGTGCACGGCTACAGTTGCTGCCTGGGGGGTGGCTGTGGTGCTGTGTGCCGCTCCTCCTGTTGCCCCCCCCCCCCGCTTTTCTTCCTCCACTTCCACTCTCCTGAAATGCTGTGTTCTGTATTATTTTTGTTTGTTATTATTAGTGGCCTGCTTCACAAAACTTAGTGGAATTTGCACAGTGATACCCTTGAAATGGGTGTCCCTCTGGTGTTTTTAACGAGGACATATGTGCACATTCTTTGGAGATGAATAAATCCTTTTTTTTTGGGCCTTGCCGCATGGCTCGAGGGGTCTTAGTTCCCTGATCAGGGTTGGAACCTGGGCCCTGGCAGTGAAAGCACCAAGTCCTAACCCCTGGACCGCCCGGGAATTCCCAGAGATGAATAAATCTTAAGTTAAAATTTAAAAGCAGTACACCAGTGGAATTCCCTGGCAGTCCAGTGGTTAAAATTCCACACTCCCACTGCAGGGGGCCCGGGTTTCATCCTTGGTCAGGGAACTAAGATCCCACAAGCCGCGTGGCGCGGCACTCCCCCCCCAAAAATAAATAAAAATAAATAAATAAAATAAAAGCAATACACCATCTCTTTTAATATTCTAAGAAGTGATTATTGGTGATTATTAAATAGTACAATTTCCTAAGCAAGGTGCTAAAAGAATATGGTTTTTTGAAAATATGAGAGTATCAAAAATACAATGAAAAAAATACAAGCATTCTGCAAATCTGAAATAGAGATACTGATTTATGATTCTATAAGCATTTTTTAAAGGTTTAGAAAATACTAGGTTCTATTTTCATTTGTAATCAGATGATCTAAGGCCTAATAAAGATCGAATAGTTTTTGCTTAGTATGCGATGACTTAAGTGATAGCATTTATTATCTTTAATAACAATTAATATTGCTTAATAAATTATAGGTGCTGTGAGAGTGTTCCTGACTGTCCAGCTAAATAGAAGCCTGTATTTGTTCTAGAAAATTAATTATCTGTGTTTGTAAAGCTGTGGTTTTGATGCACTTTGAATCTGGTCCAGCTTATTCATTGACAGTTGAAGAGATGGGAACTTAAAGAGAGGGGCTTGATTGTTTAGGGTACTGCAAGTACATAGTGATCGGTTGAGCCTGTGACTGTGACTCACGTCTTCTCCGTTCAGTTTATATTCTTCCTGTAACTCCTCCCTAACTGGAAAAAAAACAAGTGTTTTTCTAGAAGTCATTTCCATTCTCTTGATGTTACATGATTTTCATGTAGATTTATGCTTTGAAATTAAATTTTAGACATTAGAACAGTTCTTTAATTTTATGACTGGGTTTTATGAATGATCCAAGTAGGATATAAGTTGTTCAAAGGAAATGTCTATATTGCATATCTGTAATTTGTTTTAAGATATTGACTCTTATTCTGACTTTGCCATAATGGTTTTGGTAGAGGTGTCTGTGGGAAAGTGTTCTTAGTTTTTTTATTCTGGAAATATTAATTGTAAAATTAGGTAATCTAAAACACGGTTGTTACTTTTTAACACCCTTTAATATACCACCTTGCAGCTAAATCCACAAAACGTACCCACCCAACTAGAATTTCCATCCAGATATTTTCCCTGTGTGACTAAGTTACCTCTTTTTTGTTCTCTAACAATTGGTTCTGGCTTTGGAGCACGCATGAGCTCCCAGCTACTTAGGGACACGCTGGCCCCTGTAGCCAAACTGCTGCGCTGAAGGAGCTGAAGGAGCTTGTCTGCCACCCTCCTCCACTGCTCTTTGGGAATCTTTTCTCTCTGTGCCTCTGACTGCTTGTGAACTAATTGTAGTGTAATGGCCTGTAGCCACGTTATCTGACCTCGTTTGGAATTCAGGAGGAAGCAGGGTGCCAGCAAGGAGAGGAGGAAGATGATGAGTGACTTCCACGTAGGTTACAAGTGGGGCTCTGAACAGCTGCCGTCCTCAGCCTCTGCCTCTGTCCTTTGGTTGGGTACACGCATCTCACCTGCAGGAACCCATGGGCACGCCTCATTCAGCCTCATGCAGTCTGTACTGAACCAGTGCTACCCACCCCACCCAAGGGCTGGGGCAGAAGGAAGATAGAGACTGCTCCACAACTGCCGTTTCTGTCCCGTCCCCTCTTAGATCTTACTCTTTCTTAGTCCCTTCTCTTTGGTGTCTCTGTTTGCAGAGTCGGCCATCCATGGCACTGTGACACTGTTTTTTGGTAGCCCTGTGCCAGTCTCTCCTGTGTGTCCTTCCCTACCTGCTCCCTGGACTCTGGATAGCATGCTCCTGCCCTCTAAATGTGACTTTTCCCAGTGGCCTAGGACATTTTTCCTATTGGGCAGACCTAGATTCTGTCACTTCAGCCGATAAACATTAAAGTTTCAAATAGCCTTCATCTTAAAACAAAACAAAACCCAAAACAAAACCCCTTTCACCTCTAGCTACTGTTCTATCTTCTCTTCCTCTGTTCTTTTACTAGCAAACCTTTTTTAAACTCTTCTTTCTCAACTCTCATTTGTTCTTAACCCCATCCAATCTGGGCTCTGCCTTTACCTTATTATGGAAGTAATCTTCTCAGTGGGGATGGTAGTACTACTTACCTCACTGGGTTCTTGGGAGGATTAATTGAGTTAATACTTGTGAAACTCTTAGGACAATGTGCCCAGCATACACTCAGTAGATGCCAGCCTTCCTTATTATTAGTTATTTGCCACACCCACTGTCTCTGTCCCTTGTCTCCTTTAATTATTGACAGTATTTGACACAGAAGATCATCTCATCCTTTGAAAATGCTTTTCCCTTTCCTTGGCTGCTAAGATACTTCAGTGTCCTTGTTCTTTTCCAGTGTCATATTGACCATTTTCAGCTCCTTCATTAGTTTCTGTTCCACTTGTCCTTTTTTTTTTTTGAGAGTTTTCATTTGGGAGTTTCTTTTAGTAGTTCTTGTTTTCTGAAGAATAACCATTGTAAAATTTCCTCTTTTAAAGAACAGATCACAGTTCGAGGAAATGAATAAATGAACACCTATCTGATTTGGTTACAATTCGAAACCAGTAATCATTTTAAGAATAGATTAAATGGTGACACGATTCACATTAGAGCAGCATCTGGTCTGTAAAGGAAAGTAATCTTCTATACTCATTCTCATGGCCGTGGCATCCTCTCACTTCATTACTATTGGTCATTCTCCTCAAGATCAGAAATGAGTCTATTTTCTTCTAAATGTACTATACTAAAGTTGGTTGCAGGATAGTAAGGATTTCCAAACTGTGCGAGTCTCCTGAAGATACCACTCTTGTGCTTGTATATGCAGAAGGAATGTGTGGAAATTGCCAGAATTACTATCAGTGTCACTGCTACTGCAAGGGGTATAATGCTGTGGCTTGGTCCTTTTCCTGGATGCTCCTTCATTGTGTGAATATCTAAGATCAAATACAAAAAGTACTGAGATGAAATTTTCCTTTTAATCAGCAAAGGTATGTCATTACTTATAGCAGGGCTCAGCAGATAATGACCCATGGATCAAATCTGGGCACCTGTTTTTACAAGTAATGTTTTATGAGAACTCAGCCACACTAATATGTTCTATTGTCTATGGCTGCTTTTGTGCTACAGTGGCAGTGTGACAGAAACCATATGGCTCCTGCAGCCTGAAATAGTTACTATTTGGTCCTTTAAAGAAAAGTTTGTTGACCCCTGATTTATAGTAATCATTATTAGTGCTCACAAACACATGCATTGCTTTTTTTTTTTTTAAGCTGAAGAATCCCCATCCAGTTTCAGCACTGTGCTGCGATAAAAATATGAGTAAAATATAGTCCCTGCTTGCAAGAAACTCAGTTTTGTTGGGATCTGATGTGGAGTTAGTCGAGCAATGATAACCTCCCTGGCTTTTTGCAAAGATTTAAAAAGTCAGCACCCTCTCACCTTTTAATTAATCAATTAATTAAACAATATACATTTAAAAATTATTTATTTATTTATTTTTGGCTGCATTGGGTCTTCGTTGCTGTGCGTGGGCTTTCTCTAGTTGCGGAGAGCGGGGGCTACTCTTCATTGCAGTGCGCGGGCTTCTCATTGTGGTGGCTTCTCGTTGCAGAGCACGGGCTCTAGAGCACAGGCTCAGTAGTTTTGGCACATGGGCTCGGTAGTTGTGGCTCACGGGCTCTAGAGAGCAGGCTCAGTAGTTGTGGCGCACAGGCTTAGTTGCTCCACAGCATGTGGGATCCTCCCGGACCAGGGTTCGAACCCGTTTCCCCTGCATTGGCAGGTGGATTCTTAACCACTGCGCCACCAGGGAAGCCCCCCTCTCACCTTTTAGATCTCAGGAATCTTGGGAAATAAATAATAGCTCCTCCATTCAAAAAGTTAGAGGGTTTCTGTTTGAGCATTTTCTACTGTAAGAATATGTCTTTTCCAAGTAGACTCTATATGAAAATTTGAGCTCTGCTATTTTTGATCTAAGCAGAGATCCAGAGAAATATGTAGGGAATGACCCAGAACTTGTCTTTTAAATGTAAATATTTCTCAAGGATCTCTCCATCTAAGTGTCCTGCACTCAAATTGCTGTTGGTGCATTTTTCTTTTTGGTTAATGCTATTACATTCTCTGAGTCATTCAGGCTTGTTACCTTGAAATCATCCAAAGTTCCGTCTTCTCCTTCACTTACTTTCTCCAGACCACCCCCAAATCTAACCTTTTTCCAAATCCTGTTGATTGCACCTCTGTCATTACATGCGTAACCTTGTCATGTTCATTGCCACCATCCTGTTTTGGGTCTCAGGTCTTGCAACTTTTCCCTCTCCACATTGCTACCAGAGTTATCTTTCTTAAAGCTCAGTTGTGATGTCACTCCCTCTTGCTGGAAGTGGTGGTCTCTGAAGAGGGGTGCTTGCATTATAGGGAGAATGCAAATAGTTACATTTGGATATGGGAAGTAAATGTGAAAACTTGTGTTTATGCTTAAATTAAGCTTTACTAATATTTGATGTGTGCCTTGACATTGGTACCGTCATTGGATCTATAAGTCATTGGGTCATGTGTCTTGAAATATCCCAAGGGAAGAATGCGGATGAGTTAACAGCCCTCCATTGTTTGCTGCTTTTCAGCATATTGCAGTCTATTACAGATTATGTGCCTGTGTAAGTGGATTTATAGAGTATATCACTTTAGTTTTCAATAAGCAAATGCTCTCAAAATGGATAAGTGACTTACAAAGATTTCTACAAAATAGGAGGATTGAAGATAGTATTAATACTGCACAATGGGGGCTTCCCTGGTGGTACAGTGGTTGGGAGTCCGCCTGCCCATGCAGGGGACACGGGTTCGTGCCCCGGTCCGGGAAGATCCCACATGCCGCGGAGCGGCTGGGCCCGTGAGCCGTGGCCGCTGGGCCTGTGCGTCCGGAGCCTGTGCTCCGCAATGGGAGAGGCTGCAGCAGTGAGAGGCCCGCGTACCGCAAAAAAAAAAAAAAAAAAAAAAGCACAATGAACAGGTTTTGGATGGGGGCGGGGGAGGAAGAGTGTTTCACTCAGAGAGAACAGTGTGGAGGAATTTGGGAACATCATGCTGGATTTAAGGGCATGGTCCCTTTGGTCCTGCTTGTTGTATTAGAACCTATTTTCTTCTGGTTCTGTAATTGCTGGTGTGGGATGGGCGTTCATTAGGGTAATACTCCTGGCCTCGCTAGGAACCTTCACTTACTCTGCCCTAAGGCAGGAGAAGTGACTTATCTCTCTGATGTTTGGAAAAAGGAACGGGGCTTGTCTAGTTCAGCTCATCATTTCCTGCAGAGAGCCTGCATTCTGCCCTGCCTAGTCATGCTCTCAGTTTTCCAGGGCAGGCCTCTGCAGGAAGCCCTGTGGCTGTTGAGCTGTACTGTACTGTTTGCTGGAGGGGCGGTGTAGGACAGGAGTGGTAAGTACTGAATCTGTTTCACCTCAACACCAAAGCCTCCGTTCTAAGTCACTGATCGCTAACTCTGAAGATTGTTTTATGAGGGTAAAAGACAGCTGTTTTTGAAAACTAAAGTGTCTACAAATGTATAGATTTATGAATATTCTTGGGAGTGGAAGTAGAAACAAGCTAGGACCTGTTGCTTTTACAGTTAACTGCCGCCCACAGGTAAGATCCTAGCTACTGCAGTCACCCTGCCACGTCCCTGGGCTCCTGGAAGTGATGGTGGTGGTGATGGCGGGGGAGGTGAGTGGAAATAGCAAATAAAAAAGATCTCACTTTGAGTACAACTTAGATATCAGGCTCTTAAATTGTAGTACTATGATATCACAGAATATTGAAATGAGGCAATATCAGATTAAAAAAATAATTTTCAAACAGGAGTGGAGAAAGTTAAAATTAAAATAAATAATTTCAAAGGGAGGCACTAAAGCAGAGTTTGCCTCAGCTTTTCAAAAGTACCACAGTGTTATTTGGCCCTCTGTCTCACAGTGGGAAATGTGCTTGCATTGGATTATGGGAGCAAAACCACAACGGCTCCCACTTGAGAAAGTCCTAGAATTTGAGCAAATACACCTGTTACTATATAAGACTAGAAAGAAAATCATTTGCAGTTTTCTGTTGGATTTGATCCTTTCGTCTATATGGGAAAGAGACAGCCTATACATGGCAAAACCCAATTCAGTTTTTGAGAGTTTTAAATGAAGTGATTTAATGGTTTGGGGCACGACTCACCTGTGGCATAGGCATGAACTCCGCAGTAATGACTCGTGAGAGTTGCTGCTGCCACGGGGTTTTGGAACATAGGGATGACTGAATTCTCTGAAAATATTTGTATGTAATTTCATTTCTGACTAGGTAAGTAGGTAACAGCTGTTTGAATCTGGTGGTAGCATGTGGTTGGTGGTAGCATGTGAGAAGGTAGAGTGTATGCTTTTATGTCATAGAAATTATACCCCCCAACCCCAAATCTGGTCTGATGGAGCACAATAGCAAAAAAACTAATCAGCTCAAGAAGTGGCTCTTTAAATCTGGCCCCTTTATCCAAGAAGTGGTTTGGAATGAAAGATGCTAAGATGCAATATTTGTATGTCACTAATTAACTGCACAGAATGTAGAAAAGAGCATTGGATGTGAGTGAGGCTCAAGGTGTCTTAGGGCTCCTAGGAGAGGGGTGAGCACCACTAGTGCTTCTGTATCTGGGAAAAGGGGTGTTGCCAAGAAGCCCTGTTTTGTAAATTTATTTAATGTCTATTTTAGAAAGAAACTACCCAGAGAAGGCTAAAGTTAAAAATTTGAGAAGCCACAGCTTTTATGCAATATTTAAGCTGCTACGATTAAAGAAAAACAAAAATGAAAAAATATTACAAAGACAATATTCTGTCCCGTTCCTCAAGCCCCAAGTCAGTGAGTAGGCACCTTGAGAACCAGAGATTGAATACAATGGAGAAGATCCAAAAACGGAACCAGACCTGACCTGTAAGGCAGGAAGTACAGCCTTTTTGAGCCTCTATTGAAAACAACTCAACAATGATATAATTGCTGGGGCCGGAGGAGGCTATATTTTATAACACTCTGGGATATGAGTTTAAAAATTGTATTACTCTGTAAACAGGAAAAACAACAAAAGACTCTGTCACAACCTCATGTATCTGGAATATGGGCAAAAACAGGAAAATAGGCAGAAAAAATTCTTTGGATATCCCAAATTAATGCCAGTAAGATTTCATTTAAATATAATTCTGCTAATGTTGGTTACGTGGTTATATTAGAAATATGCAATTGGGAAAGAGGCTGCTATGGGCATTCACAGTGCTAGTATGAAGCAAGTATGTGGGTAGGGATGAAAAATTATATGATTACCTAATAATGAAAAAGGAGATAAAAAATACTATAGAAGCAAATACAAGGATATAAAATCTCGGCAGCTGGTTCTATTATGATAAAACAAACAATTTATATCTTAGTAAGCCTTTAAGTATCAGAACTACAATTCAGTTACTTTATAGGCATCAAGACAATGGTTTATATGCTGTATTCTCTAGGGGGGTGGTGTTCGTGGGGATGGCAATCTACTAGTGATGTCTGCTACACTCATTGATCATCACTGCTGAATAGGAGATAAACTTTTGAAAGTTTAATTTATCAGGTATAAAATGATTGCTAATAATAATAAGGATAATGATAAAGATTGAGGGAAAAAACTCTGTCTAGAAAATCATTAAGAATTGCACATTCAGCTCTATTTACAATAGCCAGGACATGGAAGCAAGCTAAGTGTCCATCGACAGAGGAATAGATAAAGAAGATGTGACACATATATACAATGGAATATTACTCAGCCATAAACAGAAACGAAATTGAGTTATTTGTAGTGAGGTGGATGGACCTAGAGACTGTTATACAGTGTGAAGTAAATCAGAAAGAGAAAAACAAATACCATATGCTAACACATATATATGGAATCTAAAAAAAAAAAGGTTCTGAAGAACCTAGGGACAGGACAGGAATAAAGACGCAGACATAGAGAATGGACTTGAGGACACGGGGAGGGGGAAGGGTAAGCTGGGACGAAGTGAGAGAGTGGCATGGACATACATACACTACCAAATGTGAAATAGATAGCTAGTGGGAAGCAGCCACATAGCACAGGGAGATCAACTCAGTGCTTTGTGACCACCTAG
>NW_021703765.1:12587945-12608778 GCF_005190385.1 Monodon monoceros | reverse complement strand
AGCAGACATAGAGAATGGACTTGAGGACACGGGGAGGGGGAAGGGTAAGCTGGGACGAAGTGAGAGAGTGGCATGGACATACATACACTACCAAATGTGAAATAGATAGCTAGTGGGAAGCAGCCACATAGCACAGGGAGATCAACTCAGTGCTTTGTGACCACCTAGAGGGGTGGGATAGGGAGGGTGGGAGGGGAAGAGATATGGGGATATATGTATATGTATAGCCAATTCGCTTTGTTATACAGCAGAAACTAACACAACATTGTAAAGCAATTATACTCCAATAAGGATGTTAAAAAATAAATAAATAAATAAATTTAAAAAAAAGAATTGCTCATTCACTTAGCATTCTATATACGAAGTTTCAGAGATGATTATTTAGTTTAAAGAAACAACATAGTGTGATTTGAAGTTGTAGATTAGAAATACATTTGAATTTTAATAGGCTGTTGGATGTAAACCTTGACTAAAATTTTCAGTATTGTGGAATCAGAAGCCTGGAGATAGGAAGGGTCTTGAAGATTTCATATAATCCCTGGTTTCCAGGCTGTTTTACAGAGTTTTGAAGCCTATCATAAAAATTATTGACCAGTTGATAAAAATGATTTCTGATTTTGAAATGAGTAATTAGCTTTGATTGCTATGGGGAGGGAAGATAAGCAACCATAATTTTCAACAAACTCTTGTTTAGTGTTGCTAGGATTCAAAAGTGTATATTCTGTCTTTCCAAAAGACATCTTTTAAACTTTCACAGAGCTGACTCAAAGCTGCTTTATCGTCTATACATCAGGAAAAATAATCCATTACCATTTACTATCTGGGATAAATGGCTCCTTAAAAATTTGTCTTTTTAAGCCATTTTACAAGTAATTTACAGAACAATAAAAGGATAGTGAAAAACAGCTTTATTAGGACTTTTAAATAAGAATTTAAGCATAGCAAACCCAAATTCTTATTCCATGTTTTCTAGGCTTTTAAGGTGTGTACATCCAAAGTGGGTAACCTTCTCTGAATACAACTAACTGCTGACCATCTGTTATGCAGAAGCTAGAAATATTCATCTTGTAAATAGGGATTCCATATTTCAAATATATCTCTAATGGCTCATCATTACTTCTTGTTCTTCTTGCACTTGCATCATCAAAGGCCATGCTTGAGGAATTTTTTGAAATCGTGGACAACTCATAGTTCTGTTGAAAAGAAGGCGGCCATCATCTTTGCTCCATAATTGCAAAACGTTTTTATTCCTAGGTTTGTAAATGCTAATTAACATGGTCAATCTAATAAATATTTTCATTTCCAAAGATGTATCACATATTTCCTTTCAGTACTGTCTCCAACCTGTCAACTTGCAGTCTACTAACGAACCATATGAAGCAAGTTTTGACATATAAGCATTGTAATAGATGAATGAATACAGTCACAGGCCCTTTTAGCAAAATGATATGGTCCAAGTTCTTGTTGTAAAATACTGCATGATGTAGTCCTTGCTGTTGAATGACTTATTGGATGGGAATACTATGCTCTCCTGTTGTACTTAGAAATACATTGTTCATGCATCAGTTCTCGTATTTGAGAAAAATTCATCTATGCTGTCTTCATTGGAAGACTCATAGTCTGAGAGCTTGCTTATGGTTAATTTATCATCATCATTAGAATCTACAGTGTTGTCGTCTGTCTCTTTGCATTATCTCCTGATTTGTCGAACTGTGACATGACTACTTTTATCAGTTTTTTTCTCTTTGCCATTATGGGCAAAAAATGAAAAATTCGGAGTTCTCAGTTGTGTTCAATGAAAGCTAAAAGCAGATGACAAAGTTAGTGTCTTTAGTCTGAAACTTTCTTGAAAAATGATGCAATGCTTTGGACAATGCAGTAAGAAAACTGAAGGATGATACAGTAGTAATAATTTTCTTTCATTATTATATCATCCTTCTGTAGGTGATTCCACTATTCTTCTGTTTTCTTAGTCTTTTTTTTTAACACAGGAGTAATTTTGTTTTAAAAATCTTTTACTTTAAAAAAAATTATTTAATTTTTGGCTGCATATCGGGTGGGTCTTCGTTGCTGCATGCAGGCTTTCTCTAGTTGCGGCGACTGGTGCGCGGGCTTCTCATTGTGGTGGCTTGTTGTTGTGGAGCACGGGCTCTAGGCATGTGGGCTTCAGTAATTGTGGCACCTGGGCTCAGTAGTTGTGGCACACGGGCTTAGTTACTCCACGGCATGTGAGATCTTCCTGGACCAGGGCTCGAACCCGTGTCCCCTGCATTGGCAGGTAGATTCTTAACCACTGCGCCATCAGGGAGGTCCAAGTTGGGAATAATTGATGAGTAAAATATAGAATAATCTCAGGGTGATTTGTAAGCATGAAACACCTTGCAAATAGCAAAGTGTTTCAAGATACAGGAAAAATAAGTCACGAAGATTCCATAATGTATCTTAGATTTATAAGATAGTCTCTTGGACCCATCTGGTAATTGCAAGATAGAATGAATTTTATTGTTTTTTAAAATAATCAGCTTCTCTGTTTGTTCTTTGGAAGACCCCTAAGAAAGAATAAGTCATGAAATGCAAATAAAACTGCTTGAAAAAGAAACTCAGAAACTAAAATTGGGCACAGTGGACTCTGTTGGTATAATAAGGGCCAGTTGAGATGGTAAGCAGTATGTGATGTTTTAGAGATGGGTGCTAGAAACAGCATGAGCAAGGAAGGTCTGGATGATTTGGTCACACCGGAAATCCTGGGCTGTTTGGGTTTAGAGAATATCCTTTCAGCATTAGTTTCTGTGGTACTGCTGAATTGGATCTACTCTAAGATGGCTCACCCTACCTTTTAATTAAAAAAAAAATTCTTTTTTGATATTTCCTAGGTTTTAGTTGCAAAACTTTAAGAAATACAATGGGACGTTTGTGTTAGCAGTCCAGGTATCTATCGGAATTAGGTAGAAGGTGGGACGTTGTCAAAGGCCTTCAAGACCTGTAATGTACTTTGGGGCTTTGTGCATCAGGTTACTTTTTTGGCACTTCCTATCGACCTTGATTTAATTTGCCTTTTTTGCCTCTCTGTGGTAAAGTAGTAAGCTTGAGACTGGTGTTGGTAAGAACTTTGGCTATGTGTAATGTTTTCTTGTTGTTGGTTTATTTGTGTGTCCTCCTTATTTGTACTTCTTTGTCACCACAAGGTGCCAGATTTGGGGGAAGGACTATTAAATATTTTTCGGAAGGGTGGGAAGGGAGGAGGATATTCTGTTTGTTTGTTCTTAGACAAAATATAAAGTATTTTAACTCTGAGGAAGCTCAAAGAAATGAAAGGCTGTTCTCGATGCTGCTGTGAATTTGATAGAAAAATGACACAACCTTCTTGTGACATAAGTGTTAATTCATTGGTTCATTCTGCCTATTGTACAGAATCTGATTCGCTGGGCTAGATTCAAGGCCATGTAAGTTGTGGTCCTAGGCAGTCTTTTTTCTCTTCCCACATATTACTCACTGCAGCTGAATGAAACTGGCCTTGCTCTCCTGGGATACTTCCACACTGTTGGGCACATAGCATGGCATGGGGAGGTGCAAGGGGATTGGAGTCAGATCAGTTTCATTTCGAACCTTACTCTGCTGCTGACTGGATTTTCCACATGAGGGAAGTCACTTGACTTCTCTGAGCCTCTCATTCTTCATCTACAACTGAATTGCAAAGTTGTGATGTTTCATGCGATGATAAATGTGAAAGCTTTTGATGTAAAGGTCACTTAGTAAATTGTCTCTTTCCTTACCCTTAATTGAGCTAATATCATGAGGATCCCTACCCCTTCTTTTAAAAGAGGCAACACACACACACACTTAAAATTGTGGTAAATTTGAAAGTTGTCTTAACTAGTTGAGATGATTATTTAAAGTAGCAATTCCAGGGCTCTCCAGAGAACGAGAACTAAGAGGATAGAGATATAGATATATAAAAAGATTTATTTTAAGGAATTGGCTCACGTGATTGTAGGGGCTGGAAGGTCCAAAATGTTCAGGGCAGACTGGCAGGCTGGGAACCCATGGGAGAGTTGATGTTGCAGGCTTGTGTTTGAAGTCTGCAGGGCAGCCTGTTGGCTGCAAACTCAGACAGGAGTTGATATTATAGTCTTGAGTCTAAAATCTGTAGGACCGGCTGGAAATTCAGACAGGATTTCTGTGTTGTCCTAAGGCAGAAGACCCCAGTTTTTGTTCTTATTCTTTCGACTCCTTATAATTGGATATCATCATGTGTTGTAAATTTCTTCTTCAGAAAGGGCTTTTTTTTTTTTTTTCCTTTTCCTGGAGTTAAGGACTCTTTCTGTTAAAACTCTTTTGTCTGTGTTCAAGCCTTCATTGTCTTTGACCTTCATGTTATTCTTCTCATTGACATCCTGGGTATGGTGTCTTCCTTCTTCAGTCTGTTTCTATAATGCCGTGGATTATTATTCTAAATCTCAGTCTGTTCACGTTATTCCCTGCTAAAGAATCCTCGGTAACTGTCCATTTCCCCACAATTGCCTGAGTCTAGGTAGTGTCTCCTGATGAATTTCCATGTTATAGATTATGGCATGGAGAGAACACATCAGCCAGTTTGCTGTGTAAAGGGATAATCCCCAGCTTCGAGGACTCAAGTATGACTTCTGTTATTATATTTAACAGATTCTGTTGTTATTATTTATTTTATTAGCCTGAACTCTTTTTAACATATTGCCTTTGATATCCTCCTTAGCTCCTAACAGACCATTGTGATGTAGGAGGCTTTCATACCTCTTCTTTTGAGGGAATAATCAGAGAGCGTTTGGGAATTAAAACACCAGTGGTGGAAATCATTGAATTGAAGACTAGGCAGCCAATAATTTTTGGATGCTATATATATATTTTTAATTTTGTAGCTTTATGTTTAGAGGCCCTAATCTAAAGAGAATAATCTGGAAGAGTAAATATAGTCTTCAGTTTAATTAGGAAGTAACTTTCGTTGAACTAGCAGTGAAAGATGTGTTGAAGAGAATGATGACAGTATCATTGGTTGATTATTCCGAATTTTTTTTGACATATTGTATACTGTGGCTGTTCTATCAGGGCCTTGTTGTTTTGGTTTGAGACATAGCTTTCTAAGCAGCAAGATTACATATTTTTAGAAATGTAGAAGCATGTGTTCAAATTGAGTTTGTTCTTTGGAGGATTCTTTTTTTAATGGAGGTAGCATTAGAGTTCTAACAGGAATCTCCTTAAACTGTTTTGTGACTGTATTCTAGATAGTACACAAGCTAAGTATCCAGGAGATAGAATAATTTAGCCTGTGGAGTAACTGTGTGTCAATGTATTGATTTAATGTCTGTAGCTTGATGATCTGGTGTAGATTTCGAGTCATTCCTTAGCATGTCTGCTCACACTGTGCTATGGAAATATTTTAAATTAAGCCTTCTGACTCCTGTGGTCCCATGAGAGTTGCTGGGGGTGATAAACTCAAAGGTGTATTTAGAATTTGTAATGACTCTGTTGTGTTCATAAGTAATCAGATCCTGTTGTGCTCCTATTAAAAACCTCCCAGAGGTTCCCATTACACTTAGAATGAAATCCAAACACCCTACTATCCCTACAAGCTCCTGCTTGCCTCTCAGCCTTACTCCTCTTCCCCTCATTAGCCTGGACCCAGCTACTCTGCCCTCTGAGCACGCCAGCTCATTCCCTCCCTCCGCCTTTGTACTTGCAGTCACCTCTGCCTGTATTCTTCTTCCTCCAGATATTTCAAATGCCTTTTCAAGGTCTCAGATCAAATGTCACCTCCTCAGAGAGGTCTTTACCAGTGTCTCCTCCTCCCCCGTCACCCTACTCAATTACACTATTTTTATTGTCTCCACAGTACTCATCACTGTCCCCCTTGTTGGTCAGTAATCCTCAGGAGAGCCTGCACCTTGCTGTTTTATCACTTCCCTCACTGCTGTGTCCCTGTGTGTGGAGATACATAGTGGGTGCTTTGTAAGTGTTCAGAGAGATGAATGGAATCCTTATAATTATCCTCACTGAATCAAAGTGATAAAAACAACATGTGGCTAAACAGGTACTAATTCATACGATTGTCTGTTTAAATTACTCAACAACTGATTTATCATTACATAGTACAGAATTCAATTATGTTAGAAACAGATACTGTCTCAGGGCTGGAGCCTGGTATGCAGATACAAGAATCTATCTTTTGTTCAATTTATCAGGTCATGATTTCTGTCAATTCTTTAAGAGAGATAGCTGAATAATATATACTTTTAAAGTTTTATGTTCTAGAGGCTTTTTGGAAATCGCTAAAATGTCATTAGATCTTTTTTTATTAAGTTAAATCATGGCTGAGGCAGGGTCGTAGATTGAGAGCATTCTGGACTGGAGGTCGGAAGGCCCAGACTCTCGTTTTAGTTCTGTCAGTAGCCAACTCTCCACATGAGTCTTTTGGCCCTCTTTTTCCTAATTTATAAAATAATAGGGTTGAATGAAATGATCTTAAATGTCTGTTCTCTTTTAACAGTGTATAATTATCTAATTTCAAGCATGAACGAGTCATTTTTTCACTTTTGGGAATTTTTATAGGTTGTATGTATATGAGATAGTTGTCCAGATATCATTAAGCTTTTGCAAGAAGGGAAAGTCAAATTTGTTTAGTTTATCAGAACAGTAAAACATCTGAAAGATTCAAAAGCGGTCTGGTTTGTTTCACTTGCATTTTTTTTTTTTTTTGGTAGCACCTGCGGTAAGAAATACTGAATATGATTTACGGGAGGTATTGATTTTAAAATTAACCGTGTTATTTAAGTGGATAATAAAGATTTGTCTGTAAGATGCTGATTTTGGCTTTATCACTGTTTCAAGGATTCCAATCTTTTTCTTCTTTGGAGATCATCTAAGAATTTTACAATTGACTTGGCCTAATGTGTCTACTTCAGCATGTCAGTTTTACTTAAAGTCCATATAATTCTTCATTGACATTAGATACATGTCAGTTTTAAGAAATACTGTAGAATACTGTGTCCCATTCTGTATTCTGTAGTTCACTGGTCCTCAGACTTTAGCAGGGGAGTCAAAATTGCCTCTTGGATTGTTAAAACACAGATTACTGCCCCATCCTGAGTTTCTGATTTAGTAGGTCTGAGATGGGACCTGAGAACTTACATTTCTAAGTTCCCAGATGCTGCTGATCTGAGACCAACACTTTGAGAACTACTGCTGTAGTTTGTCAAGTTCTTTATTTGTACTTGCTGCCAACATCTTGATCCAGAGGAGTGTAGGTCCTTCCATACCGTATAGTGATGCATCTCAATAGTACTGGCCCCCTTTCCCTCTTTACCTTGTGGGCCCTGGTATTATAAGGTATCTCACATCCTTTCCAGTCTCCTGGAAAGTGTGATACATAACAAATGGTCAAATGCAGCTGGAACCCTTAAGGCAACATACTGCTAGTAGCCTAACCTTTTGGATCCTGTGTTTAAATGGGGAAAATGTGCATTTAGAGGTGATAGGCAATTTATTCTTGTCAGTTTGACAACACTGGCTTTAGAATCAGAAATACTTTGGCTCAGAGGTTAACTCTGCCACTTATTGGCTGTTTGAATTTCGGAAAATTATGTAACTTTTCCGAATCTTAGTTTCCTTATTTCTAAAACGGGTTGATAATATCTGCCTTATAGGATTTTTGTGAGGACTTAAATAAATAAGGTACATAAAGTACTTTGTAGGTACTCAATAATTACAAGAACGGAAAGTCAAATTTGTTTAATTTACCAGAACAATAAAACATCTGAAAGATTCATAAGTGGTGTGGTTTGTTTCACTTGCAAACCAAATGGTCATGACTTCTTTTTTTTTTAAAATAAATTTATTTATTTATTATTTTTGTCTGCGTTGGGTCTTCGTTGCTGCGCACGGGCTTTTCTCTAGTTGGGGTGAGCGGGGGCTGCTCTTCGTTGTGGTGCGCGGGTTTCTCATTGCAGTGACTTCTCTTGTTGCGGAGCATGGGCTCTAGGCACATGGGCTCAGTAGTTGTGGCGCATGGGCTTAGTTGCTCCGCGGCATGTGAGATCTTCCTGGACCAGGGCTCAAACCTGTGTCCCCTGCATTGGCAGGCAGGTTCCTAACCACTGTGCCACCAGGGAAGCCCTGGTCATAACTTCTGGGTAGTTTTCTATCAGAGCACTGTTCATGGCTGCCCTGATGTGGGTTGCTCCCCCAACCTGCTTGCAGGAGGCTGGCCATGGGCAGTAGATGGGTAGCTGTCCACTGTGTTTGCACAGATCCCACTTCTCTTACTTGTTTGGAAATGCTGTGTCTTGTTCCTGTGTAACCTGGCTCTGTATCCCTGGTGCCCTAGCTCCGGCTTCTGGTGCCCGAATCAAGCCCTTCTTGCTCTGAGAACCTGTTTCTCTGCCTCTGCTCTTCACTGTGTTCTGAGTGATCTCATGCTCCTCTTTCTGGCTCCACGTGAAAACCAGTGTATTTGGAGGTACGTAATTCCACCCCTTCCTGGGATGGGATGACTTTTTTGATCACAAAAATAACTGTTCTCATCTTTAAATATGTCTTTCAAAATGTGTATGATTTTAATTTTACTAGATTCAGAGGACACGTTTTTCTTGTGCATTTGAAGCTCCAGTTTTCATACTGGATGTTCAGTAGACACATAGCCTAATGAAAAGAACTTGGATTTACTGTGTGTCCTCTTAAAAAGTATCTATATTCACTGGATTTTAGTTAGTTGGGGATACATTGGGGAAATTTTCAACTATGATTTCTGTTGATTGGGATGGAAAATCCCCTAAGAAACTGCTTTGGCCACTAACAGATGTTTTGTGAGAAAGTGCCAGTTGCTCCCATCACAGATTTATGCTTGGTGGCAGTGTTAGGGGTTCAATGGCTTTTCATTGTTTTTGGATATGACCATGAATTCTCTTGTCCTAAGGTCTATTGTGATAATGTATTTTCATCCGTATTTATGATTTCATGCTTTTCAGACACAGAAGAGGTTTGTCTTTGTTGCGTATTTACACAAACACTTTGCTTCCTATTTCCTTTTCAGTGTACCGATGCTCATCTAGTCACTGGCAGCAGCAGGGCGTCTCAGCAGATATATGTGTCTGACTGGGCAGTTGTCTCCTAAGCATGATTTTTGCTTGCATTTGCAAGTATGTGTAGAGAGAACAGAAGCATCAGATAGACTACCATTTATTTATACTCACAATTACAAAAAAAATATGATGGATGTAAGGAACAAGATATAGCAGTTTTACTTGATTGAATTGGGATATTTGAGTATTGGTAGAATAATTCAGAATTGGGACACAATATATATATATTTTTTCAGTACAAGGGTCTCTCACTGTTGTGGCCTCTCCCGTTGCGGAGCACAGGCTCCGGATGCGCAGGCTCAGCGGCCATGGCTCACGGGTCCAGCCGCTCCATGGCATGTGGGATCTTCCTGGACCGGGGCACGAACCCCTGTCCCCTGCATCGGCAGGCGGACTCTCAACCACTGCGCCACCAGGGAAGCCCGGGACACAATATTATTACCTAAAAATTTATCACTTTCTATAGTCATACCTATATGATACTAAAAGATATGACTTTATAGTATGAAGGATTGAATAATACATAATGGAGCTCTCCCTGCCATTTGTGTATTCTTGCCTAAAACTGTTTTATTATAGTATAGGCATATCATATACAGATTTAACTTATATGAATTCAGCCATATATGCACTCCATCTTTTGGATGAAGTATACATTTGTATATGTCAAAGAATTTACAACTAAAGGAATTTACAAGGATAATTTCAGTAATATGTGATTTTTATCCCATTCTTCTATCCCTAAGTAAGATGCAACCAAGAGTAGGAGAAGTAACAATGATAATAATTTTCAGTGCTGAAGGTTGTATAGCAGAGAGCAATGTAGTAGTAATTTTTGACAGATTAGGATCAGATGTTTTTGGAGCAAAGCAACGTTTGTTTTTTGACTTCCAGTGTGCTTTTTGGCATCTATTTGTGTTGGAGTAAAATGAATTTATTTGCTTTTATAATGTTTTGAACACTTACCATGGTTTGGGTTGATTTCAGCCCTCATAAGTAAATAGCTTCAGTGAAAGTTTATGAGACTCTCTTAAATAATTTAGGGACCAATAAAACATCATTCTTGCCGGAAGATGGAAATAGTACCTGTAAATGGTACCTGTGCTAAATAAAACTTGGTGAGTTAGAATATTTGTTTTTGGAGTTCAAAAAAATTAACGGTAAGGTGAGTCACCTGTGTAGTTACTAGATTTTGATACTAGTCCTCACAGGCCTTTAGATAAATGCTGTATTGTAATGGTTATTGCAACAAGAAGCTATTGTGCTGCACTCGTGAAATGAATATCTTTTCTGATCCATGAATACGACCATTATCAAGGGGATACTTGAAGCCTTGAAGAAAAGTTTTTCTTTTGCCCTTTCTTCTTCATGCACTTTTTTTTCCCCTTTAGAGCAGCTACCAGTTTATATTTTTGAATACAGCCTAATAACTTGTATCTTAATCTAATTAAATTGTCTTTCATACAGGGTGAAATGAGTGACTGTAGGCATGACAGCCTCTGTAATGGGAAAAAAAAAGGGAATATTTATATTTTGTCTTTTAGGAAACTCATACTTCTCAAAATCTAAATCTGATTTCTCGAGAAGCAGGATGGCCACAGCGAGGAGGGGCCTCCTGTCTGCCAGCCAGCTAGTCAGAGCCTAAGCAGCTGGGTGCCCTAGTAACTCCAGACCCAGCCTCATGGTCTTCAAGGTTTTTAATCTTTAAAATTTGAGACAATGGGAAGAATCTTGAAGGCATTCTCATTCTCTGATTACACTGTCCTCATTCTAGACTTGTATAGAAGCAAACAGTGGAATATCTCTAAAGCAGTTGTTCTTATTTGGGACAATTTTCCCTATCAGGAGACTTTTTTGGTTTCATACTAAAGGGATTGTTCCTTGTCATTGGACAGCTAAATGCCCTATAATACACAGGGTAGCGCCTCAAGAAAGAATCATCTAGCCCCAATTGTCAGTAGTTTCATGGTTGAAAAACCTACTGCTAAAGCATCATCTCAAAGAGAGAACAGAAATTTCTAGTATAATTAATATTCTCACCCTGAAGGGTAGTTTTAGGAAAGAAAACAGGAACAGGTTCTAATTTTAGTTCCTGCCTTAGAATGATGGAATAGAAATTGGCGAACTATGGTAAGTCATGACACAGGTTTTGTGGCCTCATCCACAAGTCTTCATCTTTAGAGGGAAGAAAAGTTTATGGTCTAATACAGTGCAGGCCATCTTGCATTTAAGTGAGTGGTGCAAATTCAGAGACTACTGAAGCCACAGATTGGTCTGAAGAAATGAGGAAATCATCACCAAAAACCTCTCACTTGGCTTGCAAAATGGGATATAGCCTGCATCAGTATGTGTTACATTGTTGGATCTACATTTTCCTGTCATTTCACTCAGTCTTAATTTGACTTTTTCAGAGTGAATTGTAACAGAGCACAAGTCTACTTTTAGTGACACTTGAATCAACAGAATATTATTGGTATCTTTTTTTGGAATTTAGTAATTGTAGCTTCTTTTTTGACGTAGTTGCCATAATCAAGAAGTTGAAGCATGGTCTCTTCAGGGCAAAATGAGTCATGAAGTCAGAAAACATATAGATACTTGTGGAAAAAGATTAATATGATATAAGTAAGTGCTAGAGGAGGGGAGAATAATTTGAAAAATCATTATTTATAACGAAGCAAATAAATCATAGTTCCAAAATTATGTTGTTATAAAACACGGAAAACCAGATAATTGGTACGTTTTTCTGTTTGACTCTCAATTTTAAAGGACTCTAATTGATGTATTGTTTATATTGTTCACTAAATACAGTGTTTGGATGATAGGGAGGGAGTGGAGAATGCATGTGATAGCAGCTCAGAGACGTGCAGTGATTCTCCCCAAAAACAATTACAGTGCAGCGGCTGCCAGTGGTGATGTCACAGTCAGCAGATAAAGAGCCATTTAAGACTGTTTATAACCATCATTAGAAGGACAGAGAGAATTTGTGCAAAAGCTGAAGCAGTGTTAAGATTCCTACTGTGTTCCTCTGTTTTGTTGCCTTAAATGATAATGTTTTCAGCATTTAATTACTTATATAATTTACAAATGATATTTAACATCATCCAGGGAAAGAGAGAGTACTGTTTATAGGGGGCAAAGCAGTTGCTCTCTTTGTTAGAGCAGAAGCAGAAACTCAAAGCAGTACTTTGGGACTGAGATAGAGAAAATAATGCTGGTTTCTAACTTAGTGATGTGACTTTTAGAGGTGGTGTTGAGCAAGACTGACCTACCTAGATTGTAAAACTTAATCTAGTTTATAGTTATGTAACATCCCTTTTTGGAGAGGAAAATGACATTAACGTAGGCTTAAGTGGTCTAAGAGGTGTAAAAAAAGCTTCCTACAGGCAGGAGGCACCTAACTTAAACCTAATTTTCCAAACGCCAAAAGGCCTTCACTATCAGCTGTATAGTGTGCTTTTTTGTCAAGTTTTTGGCGTGTCTTTTTTCTGGGTTATTACCCTTCCTGCTGGAGCTTCAGTTAGAAAGGAGTATGCTGTGTAGCATTTCTGTTTTAGAGATGAGGAAGCCATGTCTTCATTTGGCATGGCAGGGGTGGGCAGCTCAGGGGCAAGAGTGGTGAGTCTTGAGAACTAGGTAAGTTAGTCCTTGAATTGAATTTTATCTCAATATTTTCAGTCCATAGCTTAGTACCTGACCCATAAGAAGTACGTAATTAGTAACTATAATAATTTATAGGTAGCGACAGGTGAGTACTTTATAGGGAGATTACTACCTCCTAAATATATCTTTTATCACCCTCTTTTCTCCTTCCACCCCTGCCTTAGACCATCAGTTTGAGAGAGAGAGAGACAAAGAGAAAGAAAATACCGATACAGAAGAAAGAAAACTAAAGCACATTGGACTAGGCTTCATAAACTTTATTACACTTAATCGTCATAACCACCTTGTGATTAAATAGTATTCACAGTTTATGGATAAGAAAACTGAGGTTTAGAGATGTTACTCAATTTATAGTAAATAACAGAGCTGGGATTTGATTCCAAAGCAAGCCTCGCTTTTCTTTTTTGCAGTTTTGTGTATTTTGTGGTACTTTGGAATTCTGCTAAGGACAGGGACTGGTACTTATCTCTATATCTCCATAATTTAGCAGGTTTAGTGATAGAGAAATGCCAAAAAAGTGTTTGTTAAAGGATCCGTTTCAATCTAGAAACTTGAATTTTCTTTGGAAGAATGGATGAAAAAGGGGAAGAGTTAGGGCCAGACTTAGAGATAAGATGGAGGCAGAGAGAAGTTAGCGTTTGTGGTACAAACAGTGCGTGCCTGGCAGTGGCGAGCCTCTGCTGAGGGAAACATAAATCAGAAATTTAGCCCCTGAGTTGTGAAAGCAGAGCCACCGCTTATAGCTGTGTCAGCTATAACGGGTCAGCACTGTACCGCCCCTTGGGGTGCCACTCACAATGCAGTATGAGTTGTACAGGGTACGGCTGGGTGCAGTGGCTTGCGTGGGAGCATCTAGGTGTGTGCCTTGAGGGGTGTCTCTTTCTAGAAAAAAGAAGTAGAAGTACCTGGAAGTCTTAAAAGTCAGAGTTACTAAACAAAAACAAAACAAAAACAAAAAAACCCAACTCAATGAAAAATGAGCCAAGGACTTGAATTGACATTTCTCCAAAGGAGATGTGTAAATGACCAATAGATATATGAAAAAATTCTCAACATCACTAATTAATTATTAGGAAGATGCAAATCAAAACAAATGAGATACCACCTCACACTCATTAGTATGGCTACTATTAAAAAACATTGTTGGGCTTCCCTGGTGGCGCAGTGGTTGGGAGTGTGCCTGCCGATCCAGGGGACGCGGGTTCATGCCCCGGTCCGGGAAGATCCGACGTGCCGCGGAGCGGCTGGGCCCGTGAGCCATGGCCGCTGAGCCTGCGCGTCCGGAGCCTGTGCTCCGCAACGGGAAAGGCAGCAACAGTGAGAGGCCCGCGTACCGCAAAAAAAAACACAAAAAACAGTGTTGACGAGGATGTGGAGAAATTGGAACTCATGTGCACCGTTGATGAGAATGTAAAATGGTGCAATTGCTATGGAAAACAATATGACAGTTACTAAAAAAATCAAAAATAAAATTACCATATGATACAGCAGTTCCACTTCTGGGCATATATATACCCAAAAGAACTGAAAGCAGAGTCTGGAAGAGATATTTGTACACCCATGTTCATAGCAGCATTATTCCCAATAGCCAAAATGTGGAAGCAACCCATGTGTCCATTAACAGATGAATGGGTAAACAAAATGCATTTCAGCCTTTAAAAGGAAGGAAATTCTGACATATGCTACAACATAGATGAAGCTTGAGGACATTATGATTAGTGAAATGAGCCAATTACCAAAGGACAAATACTGGATGATTCCATTTATATGAGGTCCCTAGAGTTGTAAATTCATAGAGACAGAAAGTAGAATGGTGGTTCCCAGGGGCTGGGAGGAGGGGAGAATGGGGAGTTAGTGTTTAATGGATACAGGGTTTTAGTTTGGGATGAGAAAGTTCTGTAGATGAATGGTGGTGATGGTTGCATAACACTGTGAATGTACTCAATATCACAGAACTGTATACTTAAAAATGGTTAAGATGGTAAATTTTTTGTTGTGTATTTTACCACAATTTTTTAAAAAAGAGTAACTACTCCCACAAGCTTTATTGTCATCTTCTCTTTTTGCCACAGACTTTTCATTTAAATATATAATTCTCTTGACCAGTATTAAGGAGAACACCATCATCTATAATTTAAGAATGCAGTTTACAAAGCAGAGGACTTTTCCCACATCCACACTTGAAGAATGTCTGAAGCCATTGCCCTGAGTAGCAGCTACATTTGGCAGAATTAACTTACAGTAATAGTGCTGATGGTCTGCTCTGACTTTTCCTACTAAACGGCTCCCTCTGAAAGTTGCACAGCTGCCACTTGTGTCAAACAACTGTTGACGTTTTGTTTTTGTGCCTTTGGATAGTTTGTGTTAAGTTTATTTAATAGGATTGGAACTAGTATTTAGTCAGTTAATTGAAAAAGTTGGTCAAAGCAGAGTATGAAATGCTTTAAGGTATTTTTTATACTTTCCTTATCCTAGACTTTGTGTGGAGGCATGGAGGTATGATTCCTCTAAAGCATTATATTGAAGAAAGGATCTGAGAGGAGCAAAGAATAACAGTTTCTAATGTAGTATGCCTAGACTGACAGGTAGTTCCAAGAGCTAAATCAGGAACAGAAGAGTTATTTTAGTTCTTGCTTCAGAACCAGGGGACTAGATTTTTATTACTGCCCCTCCATTTACATTTTTTCCACAAACCTATTATTTTGTTAATTGATTCACTTTATTGAGTTTCTCCAAAGCATTCAGTTTAGTTTTTATAGAAATAAAATTTCCTTTTATATTCATATTTCTCCATTTATATTAAAGTTAATGTAATTACAAATACAATTGGTATTATAGGGTTGGTTTGAACCTACCACTCAGCAGGTACGGGTAGAAATGTGCCCTGATGCTGTGGGGACCTCAGAGTGCCGTGGATTTCACTGGTGGGTTTTACTGCAGGGATGGAGATGTGGTTAATCTGGTGGGTCGGTTGAAAGGACGTTGGTCAAGAGAGTATTTTCCCTGTTCAGAGTCTTTATCAAGTCTCTTGCCTTTGGGAGAATGTTTCTAGCTTTATCAGACCTCAGTGGCACAGTATTCAGTCAGTACCCTCCTATCATAAACATTTCATGTCTATTTTATGTTATTTGGTATTTTCCAATAATTTGTCAATGAAGAAGTTATGCCAATAGCATTTTCTGTCTGTTTAAGGCTATGCTCTCCTGAGCTCAGCTGAGAGACCCTTTTATGTTTATTTTCTTTAGATTCCTTTGAATGAGTTGTTACAGAGAACTCTAGGGGGTATCTCTGGGAGATGGATGTCTTTCACTGCCTGGGTTTTGTGTAGCTTGGCACACTTGTATGAGCTGGATACCGGGGGTGTAGGAAGCCAAGGTAGTAAAGTAGGAACTGGAGCAGTGGGAAGAGGGAGGGATGACCATTGTCAGAGATGACCAAGACCAGGCAGGGCCTGCAGTGGGTGTGGGCTCCTACTGTAATCACCCGGGATGAGCCTAACATGAAGTCAGCCCCTTCCCTTCTCATTTTATATTGGAATCGTGCCTTCTGGCAAAGGGTAAAAGCTTTCTCCTTTTGTATGCTATTTATAACAGAGCATCATTTTATGTGGTTCAAGTGAGCCTTCAAAAATAGATGGGTAAGTGAGAGGTGTTTTTTTTTAATTAAACCTAGGGGCTATTCTCTTTCAGTCTACTGTGGTGTGTCACCATAAATTGGAGTTAAAACTTGTTACATCTTGTGTGTTTAAAAACACCAGTCTTGAGTTTAAAATAACCATAGCTTCTGTTTTTAATACTGGATGGATAAACCTAAAACAGATTTATGTGAAAAGATATTCTGGATTTCAAAGAAAAGATGGTTTATTCAGGATGCCTGTTTCTCCTTTTTCTTTTTTTCTCCTTTTGCTTAGCAAATTGCTCGCAATTTTTGAAATATGGTTAACTCCAGTTATCTTTATGTGGACTGTAGGCAAGTAGAAACTTCCAGAATATCTTGGCCATTCCCACCCATTCTTTCCTTACTGTCTTTTCTCTTGCAGGCATTAGTTACTATTATATGTTCATGGAGTACAAACTAACATTAATTTTGGCCCAAGCTTCAGAAAAATCACATTGAAGAATGAGTTTTGGGGGAGTATCCGAAATTTTACATACCATTCTTAGCTTCTGTTAGCACGCTTAATTGATTGTATGCAGAAACTTGTATCTTATATTCCTTTTTTTCTGTTTGTATTCTTATGTCTATTTCTGTGTTGTGCAAAGAGAACCAGTTCTCCCAGGCCTTCCGTCTTGGTGTTAGCAAGTATGGAGAGAGTAGAAAACCAGCTTTAACCTGCTGTTGAGGTGGCTAGCTTGACTTTCCGTCACTGGAGATGCTGACATTGTGGCGGGGAAGCCCATAAAACTCAATTAGACGAAGCCACATCAAAGCCTGTGTCAAGGCAACAAGCCAGACAGGGAGGGCAGCTCTGACACGGCGTCAGATGAGCACACGTGGAGAAGTGGGAGAGAGGAAGGTTGACTAAAGATACTTTAGGAGTCTGAACTACACTGTGTAATTTCTTTCCTCGAGCGTTCGTGAATATATGTAAGACTTTTTGTCTGTTTTCACAGAAACAAACATTAGCAGTGAACATTTCATATTCACAGGAAGCACTGCTGCCCTGAGAGATTAGTTGCTTAAAAAATCAGAGGTGGTTTTTTGTGTATATGTGTAGCTATATATCAATCAAATAATAAACTTATTTTTGAGTGAAAGCAAAACAGTGCCTTTATTTTTGAAGAAGCTAACATGCAGGTATATCTCAGATTTTGTAAAATCCTGAACTTTTACCGGAATTTTCTAGGCTGTTTTAGGAATGGTTTTGTGTAGAGGTGAAATACTGATGCTGCTCCCTGCCGTGAAGGTTGCACGTGCAGTAGGAAAACCCAGCGGCCCCAGTGGAGGCCTCCTCTCTCCACTCTTCATCAGCATCTCCTCACTCAGCATCAGACCTTCTGCACCTCTGATGTCTAGTCTCCAGCTACCACAGTCCCGCTGTCTGGCGTCTGTTTCTTCATGCTGCAATTCCCTGATGCCCTGGGAACGTAGCTTTTATCTGTGGCTGACTGCAGAAATTCTGATTCACGGCAGTAAATAGTTCCAGGCTGCACTTGAGACCAATTATGCTTGTGTATAGTCCATATATATATGTGTATATAGATATATATATATTTACATAAATTACTACTAACTATACAAACCTTTAGTGCTTTCATAGCAACAACTTAAGCTTTCATAGCAACAACTTAAATTCTCTGGCTTTTTCTCTAGCACACTCCATATGTCATTTATTGTGGTTGTAGTTCTATGTGTAAATATACTTATTTCCCAGCTGATTTTTAAGTAAAATCTGTGTGAGGCTAGTGATTTGATGATAAAACAGTAGATAGGAATAACAGGAAATGTAGATTGCATACAGAGTCACTGCCTTCACAATTTTTCAAAGAATTTGGAAAGGCAACACTTTATAAACAAGTTTATAAATACAAGTACATCTCACCTTTTTGGTTATCAGGCAGTGTTACCAATTGCAAACACATCCTTGAGCCAGGAGGCTAGTAAAAGGCCCTCTAAACATCGCAAATAGACACTACAGAAGCACTTGGGGTGCAAGCACTTGGGGTATATCAGAAGTAGCAGTCATAAAGTGGGAGCCAGCCAGCTCCCTGAGGACATTTTTATGAATATCATTTATTATACTCTTAACATATCCTTTAATAATGATGACTCAAGGCAATCAAGAAAAAGTATTCACCATTTATTTGATTTTTGACAAGGCAGGACAAGCTATGGTATGTTCAAAAGTGTTGGAATAAAACTTATTGCCAAAAGAATAAATTCTTGAACGTCTATAAAGCTTGGTAATCTAGAAAAGCACATGATCCCTAGGTTTAGAAAGCTAAGATATTGTTACAACTACTACAAGGATTTAAAATGTCCCAGAGAAAGTCACAAGCTTCAGGTGAGACAGGAAGAGGGTCCCACAGTAGCTCCTGGTAGTGGAGTGTATGCCGGAGTGTGCAGTTGGGAGGAACCAGGGGAAGGAAGGGTAGTTAGGTGGCTGTCGCCATAGTTGAGAGGGAAGTGGCCAGTTAAGGTCAAGAATTTGAACCTGGGTGGTGACATGGGGAAGAGAGAGGAAGGACGGATGCAAGAGATACTCTGAAGGCTGCAGGGTGAATTGATTAAGTGGATATGGATGACAAGAGGGAGGAAGGTTTTAAAGGTGACCCAGGTTTTGCAGCTCTGGAGTCTGGGAGAACGTTGTTTATTACTGCAGAAGTGGGACAGGCAGCTGATTTTGCAGTGAGGGAGACTGCTTTGTTTTCAGGTGGTGAGTTAAGGAGCTGGCCAGAGACCTGGCAGGTTTGGACCTGAGGCCTTTGGACTTGGACTTGAAGTCTAAGAGGCTCTTTTCAGCTGTGCCCGAGACAATCGAAGACAGGCATGCTTTCATTGTTGCCTTGGTAAGTGCTTAGTAATTATTGGTTGGTTTGTACTTCTTTTGAGTTTTGTGGGATGATTGGATTTGCTTGAAAGTAAATTTTGTTCAGTTACATAGTTTTTCTTACAAGTAAAAAGTCAGTAATTAGGCCTGCTCACGTACTTGGAGAGTAGGAACAGAAGCTGAGGCAGACAGGCTAGCCTGACTTTGCGGTAAAGACTCAAGTTTCCTCTTGAAATGTTACGTAAAATCTCCGTTCAACTCCATAATATTTATTTTATATAATGAAAAAATGAAAATATTAATAATCACCAGCGATACAAAATAAAGTTTCCTACCACGTTTCTCTGCGGTTTTGCTTGGTTCTGCATAGGTATGCTTTACTTGAGCTGCAAAGGGAAATGCAATTTCCTGTCAGCAATATGACGGCTCTTTGGTACATCATTGAATGTTCTTGCTCTATTATTTCCATGATCTTTGGACAAATGTTTCAAATTAGTGGAGCATTATGAAATTCTGCTAGGAAAGCAAGATAGTACAGCTTATATTATTGAAACTTTTTTGTGGCAGGATTTGTAAGAGGGTAATAGGGAACGACTGTTAACTTAAGTGGCTAGTTAAGACTTTTGTCTTTATTGAAAATGGCGCTTTTTATTGAAATGGATAATTAGTGATTGCAGATATTGTCATTAATGGTTAAGAATCCAAACAGATAAATTTTAAGTGGATGCGAGGGAAGTCGGGCCTTAGGTGACTTGGATTAGTACCTTTCTAAAAAAAATCACTACCCTGCAAATTAATGAGCACACTACTTTTTACTGCTGTGAGACACTTTCTCTCTTTTTGAATAAAGTAATTATAAAAATCACATCATTTTAAAGCCCGAATGTAATCAGCTTGGATTCCTACAGCCGAGGAGAAGATTCTTTCATTACAGACTTTAGCACACGTCTTTCTATTCAGAGTGATTAAATCAAACCCATCTTTCCATGCTACACCCTTATTTCAAATGAATGCTACAGAAATAGGAAACTAAACTCAATGGGAGTATGTAGTATTGGCTAAGCTTTACTTCTAGACTTGGAGGGTTTCCCATCTTTCAAAGTGCTGGAGCTTAAAGGCAGCTTAGAAAAGAAGTGTTTTCTCAGGCATAGCTTATTGAATCTCTAATGATTATTTTTCAGTGTTAGGGGAAAACTGTAATTTGCTATCACATTTGTGCTCCATGCACACCGGTATGAAACAGTTGACTTTATTGCCGATGGCCTTTTAGTATAAATGATTTTTCATAATTGTTTCAAATGGCCTCCTTTTTTTTTTCTTGGGAAAGTAAATTCTGATTTTCCTACCCCCTTCTGACTAAAAGACTGCTTTGGCTCTCTTCTCACTTTCTTGTAGCCTACCCCTTGCCTGTTTGTTTCTTTTTTTTGTGGCCACACCATGCAGCATGTGGGAACTTAGTTCCCCAACCAGGGATTGAACCTAGGGCCACGGCAGTGAAAGCGCCAAGTCGTAACCACTGGACCACCTGGGAATTACGCCCCCCGCCCCCACACTTTTTTTTTTTTTTTTTTTT
>NW_021703765.1:12428652-12587845 GCF_005190385.1 Monodon monoceros | reverse complement strand
GGAGCACAGGCTCCGGACACGCAGGCCCAGCGGCCATGGCTCATGGGCCTAGCCGCTTCGCGGCATGTGGGATCTTCCTGGACCGGGGCACAAACCCGCGTCCCCTGCATTGGCAGGCGGACTCTCAACCACTGCGCCACCAGGGAAGCCCCCCCCCTCGCCTTTTTTAATTAGTGTATTCTGATGATTTTTCTAAATATGGGCTTCCCCAGATCTAATGCAAAGGAGCATTCGTTGATAAAACAAGTTTAAAAACATGTCTTCTCTTTTATTATTAAGCTCTGAGTTTGAATTGGTTTTTATTATTTAACAATCCAGTAAGGGTTTTCTTTTTAATTTCCCCCTTTTTTCTTACCTTTCTTTTGAAAATCTGGGTTTTCCCCTAAATTTGATGCTTTATAAGTATCTCACAAAGAAGTTCCCTTGAAATTAAGAATAAAATATACCCACTGAAATAGAGATGAGAGCATAATTTCTTTAGAAAATCTGTATAAGATTTATCCAGTGGGGCTTCCCTGGTGGCACAGTGGTTGAGAGTCCGCCTGCCGATGCAGGGGACACGGGTTCGTGCCCCATTCTGGGAAGATCCCACATGCCGCGGAGCGGCTGGGCCCGTGAGCCATGGCCGCTGAGCCTGCGCGTCCGGAGCCTGTGCTCCGCAATGGGAGAGGTCACAGCAGTGAGAGGCCCGCGTACCGCAAAAAAAAAAAAAAAAAGATTTATCCAATGAAGGTAGATTACAAGGGGGTACTTGTCATGATCTGTAAGTCACTTAGATATTTGCAAAGAAAACTCAGTTCTGAAAAATGATTTAATAAATTAATTGGACGGGATTTTATGTGCTAAGAAACATGACTTTCTTACACTTTGAAGAGACTTTCTAACACTAATCAATACATATGAGGAACTAGATGCATTTAAAAATTTTTCCTGTTTAACACGGATTAGCACCTGCCTGCTGCTTGGCATTGACAGCAAATCACATTCATTCATTAAATACTGTGATGCAGAGATGAGTGATACAACCCCTGCCCTGGAGAGCATTCCTGAGCAGATGTCTCCACCAAGTTTTGTAGGATGAGAAGCGTAGCTAACCTGGTGAAGGAGGTAAGGAGGGACATTCCAAACAGGGAGGCATCAGTGAGAAATGAAAGCATGTTGGGGTGTTTGGGGTGCTGCCAGTGTGTCTAATGTGACTACAGGGATGGAAGGTTAAAATAGAACATGCGGAGAAATGAGCCTGCAAAGGTCGAAGAACTTCCTTTGTGTGCTAGGAGTTTAGGTGAGGCAGTATTGTCTAGTGGTTAAAAGCATGGCTCTGGGTTGGATCCTGGCTTTGCCAACTCCTAACCTACTTTGTGACCTGGGACAACTCCTTTGGTCTCTGTTGCCTCCTCAGTAAATTGGAGGTGAAAATTGTACCCACCTCATAGGAAAGTGATGAGAATAAGTGCTCAGTAAGTGTTAGTTCCTATTATTGTTGTTGTTGGTATAATTATTGTTACTGTCATCTCAAGGTTGTGGAGGAATCATTAAAGAATATTTCACAGGAGACTAACTAATGACAATATAGCATTTTAGAAAACCATTCCTGGCAAGCAGGGTGGAAGGATGGGGTATATTGACTTAAGATGGATAAGGCACATTATTGCAGTAGTCATCTAGGTAAGACAAATGAGGGCCTGAACTAAATCGGTTGCAGGAGGAATGGAGAGAGGAAAGGATGGATTAGAGAGATTGAGAATGGAGATTTGGCTGGTGATAAATTTGATATGGAGGGAAAAAAGCAAAAAACAGTGTGTCCAGCATAACTGGGAGGTTTTAGATTTGAGTAACCAGTGGGGAAGCCAGAGAGAAAATATATGAGGAGGAGAAGCTTTAGGAGGTGAGAAGGTGGTGAGTTTAATTTGCATTTAGATTTCATATTTGTGGGTCTTCCTAGAAGGGAGGTCCAGCAGCCAGTTGGGTGCCAGTATATAGTTCAGGAAAGAGATCTGAGCTGACCTTGAGATGTGGGAGTTACGAGTGAAGTCACGGAAGTGAGTGGAGGTTAGGAGCCTGAGAAGCCAGAGCTGAAATCACGCACATGTATAGAAACTGCCATATTTAAAGGACTTGTTGATGGGGGCTTCCATTAGAAGGGATCCCATTAGAAAAGATTTCAAAGAATCTGGAGAAGTAGAAGAAAACTGGAGAAGAGGAATGTTAACAGAAGTCTGGATGGGCTGGGCGTGGGGCTGGGGCTTGGGCTGGGGAGAGTGATTCACGAGTGAGCATGTTCCTGGAGTGGTGGGGGGACCAGGACACGGGAGGTAAAGGTTGGCGTTGGATACTTTTCAAAGAAATGTGGCTCTGAGGAAAGGAGAGATTCCTACATATCAACAGAGTTCCCTGCCCCAGTACCCCGCTAATCTGTGGCTGAGGTTCTTACCATTCTCTCTCCTGTCAAAGCCTCCCAGTAGTTTCAGCTCCACTTGGTATTTTGGGACCCAGCCTGACCAAGATCAAGGCAACATGGCTACTGGGTCCCAGCCGTGTCCTTGTTACCTCTTTCTCGTAACTAAACTAAGCTCTTGCCTTGCTTCCGGGGCCCTTTTTCTCCCCCTCAAACTCAACTAACTCCCTCCCTCCCTTCCTTCCTCCTTTCCTTTCTTCCCCTCCTCCGCCTCCCATATTGAACTCCCTTCCCTGGTTTCCAGCCCAGCACTTTAGTTGCTGGGAGACTGAGGTTCCACCTTTTCCTCACAGTTCACTCTAACTCTTAGGAATAAATCCTCAAAGCTGTTTTTTTTTTTTCTTTCTTTCTTTGTTTTTACCACTTACTGCTGATTTACCCTCATGTCGGCTTGCCTACCTGTTTGAACCATCTCATTCTAACTGCCAGATTCACCTGGTGATGGAGCTTGACCAATCAGTTGTTTTGCCTTGGCCATTCCTAATACTGACTGTTCCTTTGTCGAGTCTCCTATAGCCTGCTTCTCAGCTCTCCCCTAACAACAACCATAGCCAGTATTTGTTGAACGTGGAGCTTTATACACAAACATTATAACATTAGTTTAGTTAACAGTGATTGAACGCTTGCGGTGTTTCAGGCACTGTGCCGAACACTATAGGTATATGATTTAGATGGCAGTTTAATCTGTTTTATAGACATATAAACTGAGGCTTGGTTTAGTAACTTGTCCAGGTTCACACAGGAAGAGGTGAGCCAGCACGCAAACATAGGCCCGTCTGACCCCTGAGCTTATACTCCTAACTATCATACCATGTTGACAGTTCCCTGCTCTATCTGCCGTGCTGTGGACTAGTTGAATGTTTCTCAGACTCGGGTCCATTGGCCTATTGTTTGGGTGTTGATTTCCATTGTGTCCGGTCATACTTCAGACCTAAGTTTTACAGGTTTGCTTTCCTGATAGAGATGGGTCTCTGTTGCTGTCTACATGTACAGTGACTTTTGCCCTAACTAACTAATTTGCTTTCCTGAAAGGTAAGTTTTATTTAAGAAATTTAAAATCAACATTTTTATTCTTGGGGTAAGTGGCTCTCTGCAAGATTGTGATAAGCCTTCTTTAAACACTTAAGTAGAAATGTCATAAGTAGACACATACACACATAATATTTATTTCCTATATATTTGAAGTGCTTGTTTTGTGTTTTGAGGTGAGGAGGAAGCTTGAAGTTCTTGCCTAGAACTTTTTATAAGTCAGTATACTAGTTTGATTTTGGAGATGGGAAAAAATGACTTTTCATTCCACAAGCATATATTTTTGTGGATAGTTTGTTACTGTTTTAATCTGCATTTCACAATTTCATGTATTAGTGGGTTTTTTTTTAATACAAATCACTTGGATTTTATTTGTAGGTTTATTGTTGATGATGAAGAAGGAGGAAGGACTTTAAAGTGGTCCTTGTTATTTAGGTATTCAGAGTGGACTCTGTAGGCCTGGGGTTTGCAATGCTGAGGAGGATGTTTTTAATGAGTATTACAGTTTTACTTTTATAATCATGTTACGGATTATTAGGTAAATAGAGTAGAAAACAAAACTCTTCTCTTGAGGCAGCAGAGTAGAGAGTAGAGAAAGTGGAAATCATGGACCTTACACTGTGCAGCCCCTAACCTCTTCATTATCCATCAGTTCCAGCTGATTTTGGAATCTGCCTTAATAGTGCTTTAGGGCAGGAGTTGGCAGACTTTTTCTATAGAGAGCTGGATAGGAAGTATTTTAGGCCTTTCAGGTCACATAGGTCTCTGTTGCATATTCTTATTCTTATTTGTTTTTGTTTGTTTACAACCCTTTAACATTTTACTTTAAAAATCTGAGTCATTCTTAGCTCTCAGCCATATAAAAACAAACCACAGGCTGGACTTGGCCCCTGGGCAGTAGTTTGCTGACCCTTGCTCTACAGGAACCTTTTCGATTGAGCCAGTGATCACCTGAAATCAATGTAAGTTCATCTTCCATTCCATCCTCCAGAAAGTGTAAAATCCCTTTGCACTCCCAGTATCCTCTTGCTCCTCTGACTCTCAGACTTTTAGCATGGCCTCTCTCCCGCTTCCTTTCCAGCTTCCCCATGTGATCTAGACCCCTATTGCCCTGTTGCCTGGATTGTTAAAGTCATTGCCTGCTCTGCAGGTTTCTCTGCTTCCTGTCTTCTACTGTTTTAAACTGCCCTGTACACAGCTCTTGAAGTAATGTTCTGGAAATACAGTGATATTATGTCATTTATTTTACTCAAGGTACATTAATTTCTTGTTGTATGACATTGAAACTCTTCCTTCTTATCTTTCTTTGAAAGGTTACGGAGCTTTACATACATAGAACATTTTTCTTATTCATTTCCTATGTGAGCCCACAGTTTATAAAGCAGGTTATATCCTGTGATTACTTTCTGCAAACACCTAAAATTGTTAGTCAAATGGATTTTATTGAAGTAAATTGTTAAAAGTAAATCCCAAGTTTGTAAGACTTAAGGAGGCCAGTAACAATGGTAAATTCAGAGTGTTAGTCACTGTGCTTTACAGATACATTGGCCTCTTTAGCCTTCACAACAAACTAATGAGGAAGGTACTGTTTTACAAGCAGGGCACTAAGACATAGAGGAAGTGAGGGGCAATGTTAGTTCAATCGATTCAAACCTAGGCTCTCTGGCGCCAGAATCCATGTTTTTGAACCACTGTGCTATATTGCTTCCACAATGAAATAATAGTTAAAAGAAAGACTTTGAACCTAGTAGAGGAAAGGAAGGAATCGTTCAAACATAGCTTTAACCTTCATCCCTTTCCCTGCCAAGGCCCCAGCTCTCTTTGTATTTTGTTGTTTTGCCAGATAGTTTGTGAACTTGGCTGAACCTCATCGATGGAAGTATTTGAACGTTTGAAATAGGGAAGAGTTGAAGGTTATCAGAACAGAAAAAGTACAGCTCTTTTCCCAGAGCACAATCAGGTGCATTTAAATAGAGTGTGCCAGAGACTCTATGCATAGGCAGAGAGAAGAGAAAGCATTTGAACATGATTATTCATTGTGAAAATTTGTTAAAAACATCAACAAAGCACTGTTTTGGTCAGCCATCTGCTGGAAGATAGAAATGAACTTGTTAAGAATTTGCAGTTATTTTTGAAAACTGTTGATTGCTTGTTTTGTTTGTGGATTGCATATTGTCATCTGGGTTGTTAATTGCTTGGGAAGAGAAATTCTATTTTCTGTTTCTTTTGCAATCTAAGCCCAAATTGCCGTTTCTTAGAATTCTGTATATAAGCGGGTGTTCTGTGAATGTTGACCAAGTGAGGTACAGATATCTGATCTTATTGGACAGTAGTTAACTTTGATCTTCACCCATTTGTTTCAGTTAAATCCTCAGATACTTAAGATAAAAAAAGCTGCTAAATAAAATTCTTCCTTTCCAACCAGTTTGGTTAAGAATAGATTGTTCTTTTGTAACTAAAACACTTTTATCATAATAAAACATATCTTAAATATTAGCCAGCCATTCATTGTATGACTTTTTATGGAGGCCACTATGTGTCAGGCATTGAATGACTTCTCTACTGTAGGCACTGTTGTAGGTGTTCAGGATACAGCCAACAAAGATTGGTAACTTATATTCTGGTGGAGGGAAGAGATCGCAAACATAATACAGAAGTAACTTATATAATATATTAAGTAACAGATGCTATGGAAAAGGAAAAAGTAGGGCTGCGTAAGCGGTGCCGGCACACTGGGAGGAGGCGGGCTGTGGTGCTATGAGCAGGGTGGTCAGCGTTACCTCGTTGGGGTTTGAGCAAATACTTGAAGGAAATGCAGGAATAGGCCAAGCGGCTAATTAACTATAATTCTTGTTACCTCCTCTTATTTTATTACCACTCTGCAGCTTGTTGTAGATTGACCGTGATTAATTTGAGTCCCTGTTTTATTCCACCAGTATAATCTGTGAAGGCTTATTTAGCATACGTTGTGGAACCCTTTGCCACCATAATCAGAGAAAATAAGCCTTAGAGTTTGTGTTACACAGGTGTAATTTATTTGGGCTAACTATAGGTTTTGTGGTTTGATTATTTTTAGCAAGTGCAGCCTTCATCTTTTAGAACTTGCTCAATAGCTATTAATGTTAAGTAACGGTGGTGGTCTCAATTTTTTTTGTTTTTGCCTCTAGATCGATCGCAAGTCGTGCATGCAGACTCTCATCTTTAGCGTCTTTCATCATACGCAGCAGCTAAAGTTATTCTTGTGGGGGAGGAGACGTGAGGATGGCTGAAGAATGGGGCATTCCTGCGCGGGAGCATGTAAAAAGAAGGAAGGGTCCCTATTGTAAAAGACCCTTTCAATTTTGATACTTGCCTTGGTTCCAATTATTTTATTGTTTAGAGTTTGTCTTATCTGCTTAGGGTCATAATAATAACTTATTGGCCTTATTTTCTAGAGTGCCTAGAAGGTATTGGGCACTGAGCTGGCTTCTCTAGATACCTGCAGCCTATGCCTTAGTAGTGAGTCTTTGTAAAACCCTGATAACATTAATCCTTAGAAGCAAGGATCTCTTGTCACTGCTGATAGGAGATGTGCCAACAGAGAGATATTCAGCTGAAGTTTATTTTATGGAGTCTTTTTATTGTCTGCTTTCACTTAACCAGAAATTTCCCTTCTTGATATTTGTGCACATTAAGTTGAGAGTTGAATTAAAGCTAATTTCAAATGTCATTACTGAGAACAATTAGTTTTTAACTGTAGCTTTGCCCAGGTGACATATTTTACATGGCAGGTTTGGTTGGCACTGAACAGTTGCATCAAATAGAAACTGTCTTTATGTAATATACAACTTTACTACCAAAATTTTTCATTTGGACAAGTGAGACAAATGTGTCAAAAAGCAATTATAAAGTACCCGGATAATTTAGTATTTGGGATGAGCTACTTGGGTAAGTGTGCCAACGTTTATCTTAAAAATGGGGTCTCTAGAGTCAGCTGACTTGTGTAGTCTGTTGTGAAACTGCTGAATGAGCCTAAGGATTGTGTTTCAGTTCTTATTTCCCTAAAACAATTAGTGAAATAAAGTACTACCGTTCGTATCAATGGTGATTTTATTTACTAAGCCTGTGAGCTTAGTAAATTTCAAAAGATTTATTTAAGTTTTTTTTTAAGTTCTTAGGTTTTTTAAAAAAATTATTTAATTTACTTTTGGCTGCACGTGGGCTTTTCTCTAGTTGTGGCAAGCGGGGGCTCCTCTTCGTTGCAGTGCGCGGGCTTCTCATTGCGGTGGCTTCTCTTGTTGCAGAGCACGGGCTCTACGCTCTCAGGGTTCAGTAGTTGTGGCACACGGGCTCAGTAGTTGTGGCGCACGGGCTTAGTTGCTCCGCGGCATGTGGGATCTTCCCGGACCAGGGCTCGAACCCGTGTCTCCTGCATTGGCAGGCAGATTCTTAACCACTGTGCCACCAGGGAAGCTCAAGATTTATCTAAGTTTTATACCCAGATTTTAAAAATTGTCGGCACTATACCTTGTAAAGTAAATTATTTTTTAATTATCTTACTGCTAATTTTGCTTATGATAGCCAACTGCTGGGAGGAGTACTTCTCTGTAGGTGTGCTTAAATTTCTTTAGTTATATATACCTGCTGTCTAATAAAAAGCTCACTTTATCGAATGCTTTCTGTGATGCCTGACATTGTTCTGAATGCTTTACATGTGTCTTATTTCACCCTTATAACAATCTGGTTTGATGTAATCTTCATTTTACAGCTAAGGAAATTGAATCCAGAGAGGTTAAGTGTTTTCATTCAGTTATTCAGTTGTTTTGAGTTTATACTGGGTGTCAGCATTGTTCTAGGTGCTGCTGTACTGACAAAAATATTAAAACGAAGAAGAAGAAGAACAAAAAATTCTACCATTAGGGAGTTGTTAAGGAACCTGCCCAAAGTCGCAGAGCTCTTAATGACAGAGCTGGGATTTGGACCCAGGCAGTCTCACCCCACAGCCCATGCTCTTCACCGAGCCGGGGGGACATCCCACTCATTTTTATGCCCATAGTTTCCCTTCTTTCTTACCAAGTCTTAGACATTTACCTCTGTCTCTTCAGCATCTTAACACATTTTCACACCTATTTCCTGCCTTTCCCCTATTCCATCTTTTATATTCACCTTTTCTGTCATAGTCACTCACATTCGAGCACACTGAGGCAGTCATTCCTGGTCTCCAGTAACACTGTTCTTTATGCTGTTTTGCTTTATGCCTACACCATTTATATTTTTACTTCCTCCTGTCTCCTCCCTCCCCTTCCTTTACCTCTTTTCCTTTCCCCTTCTTTTTCCCTCATTCCCCTTACTGCCTTCCTTCCTTGCCAGAGTGTATGCTAGCACTTAGAGGCAAAGGAGTGCTGGGGAACCAGCAGATCTAGTCATTGATGGAAAGAGAGGCTCAGAGAAAAGAAGAGCAAACTCGCCAGTGGTCAGTGAGGGAGGGGACGGACGATGTGCCCCAGGAGAGAAAACACTGGGTCTGCTGGTCTCAGGAGCTGCATCTGAGCAGCAGGAGGGCAGTTGAGCCAACCTAGGAAGCAAATGGGAGAGACCTAAGTCTCCTTGGAAGAGGGTACAGTGGGGAAGGGGGAAGATTAAATTCCGTGGAAGGAAAGACCAGGGTGGAACCTGAGCAAGTGGGGATTAACTCCCTCCCAAATAGAATATGACTTTACTAATTTGATGATTGAAACTGTTCTGAGTGTTGCAGTTATAGTATTTGTGGCTCTAGAACATCGTACAGCTAACTAAGCTAGGTAGGAAGAGGTAGCAAGACATGGACTACAAAATGCAGCTGAATTAAAGTAACTTCATTTCTAATCTTGTAGTGAGGGCTAAAAGCCCTAGATAAAATAAGCACTCAAATACTGGTTGAACTGCAAGTAATTTGGTCTCATTCTATAGCTTCTTTTTTTTTTTTTAATTCATATGTGCGTGTTTTCATCCATCTTTCTACTGTGTGCCAGGCACTGAGAATGTATAAATAAGTGAGACAGTGCCCTCTCTAGGCACTTGGAGCTTAGTTGGGCAGGCAGAGGACAACTTTTAAAGTTGTGTGAAGCGTAGAAGTAGAAACTAATTATGCCTTTTGGGTGGCGGTGTCCTGCGGTGTAGAATCCAAATGAAAAGTTAGATTGGGACAGGAGGTCAGGGAGGCCATTTCAGGCAGGCAGAATAGCAGAACTGAAGTCAGGGCAAGTGTGGAAGGGATTGAGTGTGGGGAAGCCCAGTGAGGTGAGTGGCAGAAGACGAATTTGCAGAGCACACTGGAGAATGGGGAATGCCCATTATTGCCTATGCCTTCATCGCTTAGATTTTTGTTTTTTATTTCGTGCCTTAAAAGTCTCTCTTAGGGCTTCCCTGGTGGCGCAGTGGTTGGGAGTCTGCCTGCTGATGCGGGGGACGCGGGTTTGTGCCCCGGTCCGGGAGGTTCCCACGTGCCGCGGAGCGGCTGGGCCCGTGGGCCATGGCCGCTGGGCCTGCGCGTCCGGAGCCTGTGCTCCGCGACGGGAGAGGCCACAAAACAGTGAGAGGCCCGCGTACCGCAAAAAAAAAAAAAAAAAAAAAAGTCTCTCTTAAATGAAGTCAGATTTTAAAATAATCTCAAAATGTTTTGTTCTGGAAGAGTATGCTCTCTGGATATATATTAAGGGTTCATACTGGTGTTAAAACTTGGAATACTAGAAACTTTAATTTAAAAATTTGCTCATTGTTAGTTTTCTAAGTCAAATTGCTTTTAAAGAAAACAAGTCTTTTTAAAAAATATAACATACATTCAGAAAAATGCACAAGTCTCAGTCACCAAGGGAGACCTCTGAGCTTGAGAAGTAGAATATTACCAGCATCCCAAATCCCCTTCTACCTTCCCTACTTACTAAATACCTCCACCCTCCTCCTCTAAAGTACCCACTATCCTGATTTCTCACCCTGCCAATTAGTTCTGCCTGTTTGAACTTGGTATAAATAGAGCTGATCATATGTACTTTTGTGTTTAGCTTCTCCTGCTTAAGGTTGTTTGTGAGGTTCGTCCATGCTTTTGCATGTAGTAGTAATTCATTCATTTTCGTTTCTGTTTGGTATTACATTGTGTAATTATACCACAGTTTATTCATTCTACTGTTTATGGACAGTTGTGTTGTTTCCGGTTTTTTTCTAATTACAATTAATGCTGCTACAAACATTCTTGTGCATCTTTTAGAGAACTTACATATGTATTTTTGTTGGGAATAGAATGGATGAGTCCTAGGTTATTCACGTTTTCACTTTAGTAGATCCTGCCGGCAGTTCCAAAGAGGTTGTACCAGTTTATATTTCTACCAGAATAGTATAAGTGTTCATATTGCTCTACATCCTTGTCAACACATGGTATTATTAGTCTAAATTCGGCCATTCTGGTTGGTGTATAGTGATCTCATTGTGATTTTAATTTGCATTTCCCAATAACTGTGGTTAAGCACTTTTCATGTGTTTATTGGCTCTGTGGATATGTGTGTGTATGAGAGAGAAAGGTTGCCGGGGGAGGGGGATGTCCAGTGTTTTTTTCACTTTTTTTTTTAATTAAAAAATAATTTGTAGAGATTCTTTTTATATATTCCAAATATGAGTTTTTAGGTAGTTATATATGTCGCATATATCTCTTTCCCATACTGTGACTTGCTTTTTTCACTCTCTTAATGTGTCTTTTGATGGCATTCCTAATATATCCTACTATGTCCACCTATTCCTTATGATGATTCTTTTTGTGTCCTATTTAAGAAATCTTTGCTTATGTTAAAGTCATATAAATATTTTCTTATAACGTCTACTTATGGTGTAAGGTAGAGGTCAAGATTCTTTTTTTTTTTCCTTCATCCATATGGATAGCCAGGATTGATTTTTTTTTCTAAGTTTCAAATTATAGGGAATAAAATATTTCCAAATGTTTTATCTAATTCAGTCTACAAATAATTTTAAATGACTTAAAATGCTCTCTTAATTGAAATAATGGTTGTTCTGTTTCTGGTGTGGTATCCGAAATTGCAAACAAACTGGTTTTTCTGCCTGCTCATCTACTTCTCTTCATCTGTCTATAGAGGACAAAAGAAACACTCCAGCTCAAGAGTTTCATATAGTGTCTTTCCGCTCAGAAGTCATATCTTTTGTTGGACACAAGAAATGTCCTCTAACTTTGAGGTCATCATTGGGTGTGTGTGTATGCCTATATAGGCAAATGGAGAATTGGTAAATAAAATTCTAGGTAAGCCTGTCAGGAAAACCAGTGATTTCTATTACTTGATTCCTTTCTATTTCATTCTTCTAGGCTGATTTATAGTGATTCCAAAAAGAATTTATTGATAGGTTCAGAAAGAAAGGAAACCTTCTGTGTTATTCTTCCTAGTATGTATCTTCTGTGCCTTTTCTTTTCTCCTGCTGTCCCCATCTTTAGGCATATGGCATAAAAATGGTTATAACAGTGAGACTGGTGAGCAAGTATATTACACTTTGCTATTATTGGTTAGTTGAGTCTTTTACTTGTTGTTGTTGTTGTTATTTGCATTAGTCCTAAGATTTTGAGAAAACCTTTTTCTTCTGAAAGGTAGATAATACTTCCGAGGCAAATATCTTGTAGGGAAATGAAAAGATGGTAAATAAGAGTTTTGTAGTGCATTGTCTATATTGTGTGTACACAACTTTGGACTATCTAAATATTGTTTGCAATGTTGAAATGTTATCTTTGAGGATCAGTTTAACATCTGTCTTGAAATCCATAATTTCCTATTTATCTGAACAGAACTTTGCCCTCGGATCTAAGTATGAGATTATAATTCTTTAAGTCTAAAGCTCTTAAGTATAGTTTTATTTTCCTTATAAATTTGTTTGGGATTGTATGAGCTGAAGTGTTGTCTAAAGGAGATAAGATAGAGTCAGAAGCTGTTTCAGGAAACTCCAAGAAATAAAAATCTTGAGGTGAATACTCAGTTCATCAGGAATTCATTTAAATTAGTATGTTATTTACCCAAATGTTGTCAGCTTTTAGTTTAAAATCCTTTTTATGAATAAAGTTGCTCTTACTCCCTTTCATAATAAAATCTTCTGGTTTAGTGTAAGATGAATATATATATTTTTTCAAGTTAATAATCATTAGGGATTATTATAGCGTGCAACTACCAAACTTTCATCTTTATCATATGAAAAGGAAACTCTCACATCTCTATAACATAGTTACTGGTAAAATGGAGTAGATAGTGGTGGTGAAGGAGAGTTCTTATAAAGTCTGTCTTAGCTTGTCTACGAAGTTCTGTTTTCCATTAATTGTATTTACTCTAAAACTCAAGTACATAAAATTAAGGGACTAGGCTAAAATTTTAAGTAAATTTTAATTGTATATATTGAGCATTTATTCTAAGGCTTATGGTTTTGGGGGAGAAGCATAAACAAGAAGATATCAGTGTTGTACTCACACAGTTTATAAACTAAAATAGAACTAAGACGTTTGTGTATGTGGATTATTCTGAGGTGAGCATTTGGAAATAATTGATTCAGTGGTGTATTCCAGAATTCTCCTTCTACTTTGTGAGAGGAAGGGAATGGGTGAGTCCAGTCTGGTGGAGAGAGGGTCCAGTTGTGTAGGATGACACGCTAGGACGGCTGCAGCACGCACTCAGTTCAGAAGTGAGCAACATTTAGTCTTCATGTCAGGACTGGAGAAGTGTCCTCTCCAGCTGAACCTGCAAGCTGAATGGCTCAAGTAAAACTGAAGATGCAGGTAAGCAGAGGCTGATAAACAAGGACTGAGTGAATGAAAAACATTCATTCTTCCAATCTTGGTATAAAAAAGCCAAAGCTAGTCATATAACTAAAAAGTTAATAATGCTGCCATAAAGGAGTTTGTCACCATTAACAACAATAAATATGGAAAATGAAAGATTCTTTTTATTTAGTATAAGAAATGGGTGGATTTTGTCATATTCATGGTCTCTTAGAAAGTTCTATGCTTGATTTTCTTTGATCACAGTAGTGTATAATTTTGTATCCATAACTAGTAATTAGTTTTCTTTGCTCCTGAAAATGCAAAGGTTTTAAATTTAATATTTTATTTTTGTGTGAAGGACAAGTTTTGTAATAGACTTGATTGGTTGTAAATTTACACTTCTTTCTGAATAGTCTATTAGCTAAATTGTTCTTCTTCACTTATTTTCCCTTTATATCTTAGGTAATTGAGGCAGTTTCTTTAATATCTTGTTTATTATTAGAAAATACCATATGTAAATTGAATTTTCCTCATCACTAGAAGTGGTTTCATATTTTCTTATCTCCAGTTAGTTCAGTTAATTTGTTTAGACTTTTATTGAATGCCTTCTGTGTGTTTGTCATTGGTCTAAGTCATCTGAGAATAGAAGGGTGAATGGCATGATTCTTGCTCCTGAACTAACAGAAGACAGAAAGGTTAATAATTTTAACATTATATGAATCATGCTTTAAGTATGAAGTATATGTAAAGTGTTATGGGAAGACAGATGAGGGAGAAATTAATTCAGTAGGCAAGAGAGGCACAGATACGGGGTATTTAAGTAGGGCCTTGAAAGATGGGTAAGAACTGGTTTTCTGATTTAAATACAGACTTTAAGAGAAAATGTGTTATATTAGAATTATATAGGCTGAATTCCATTACAACAAACATAACAAATCTCAATAATTCCTCTGCTCTCAAATTTCCAAATTTCTGTCAGCCGTCTTCTTAGATTAAAAAAGATTCTTTTAAACAAGAAAGTTCAAATAATTCTCAGTAAGGTTTCCATAAGAGATGTGAGCAGACTTGAGACAGTTCTAAAAATATGTAGTTATAGTAGTGATCCATACTTTTGGTCTAATTTTAAGAAATCTGTGCTTTTTCTGAAAATAAGTTAATTCATTTTCAGAGTTTTGTGTGCGTGTATGTGTGTTCTCTTGCTATTCTATTGACTCAGGGCTTTTTTGTCCTAGCTGTCAGATTTTAGCAAAGCTGATGAAACACAATGTGTAGATTCATTCTACTACATGATGTAATTTAAAATTTTTACTCATTGGCAATTAGTGAATTAATTGTGTTAGTGTTAAGTACCGATAGCCAAGAATAAATACCATTTAAAATTGCTTATAATTGTTAATACGGAAGGCTCCCAAGTCCAAATGTGAAACCCCAAAATTAATATAGAAGCTTTTAGGTGGTTAGCCTCAGAAGTTAGTGATTTAGAGTAGAGGGGTGAACAGAAATAACCAGTGATAACATTTGGGGGTGAGGATGGGTACAACTAGTTCAGATGCCTTGAGACAAGGAGGCCTGTGTGGCTGGGAGGACATGGGCCAGGGCGAGTATGGTAGGACAGTGAGCCAGAGAGTTGGTAAAGGGCCAGATCAGTAGAACCTGCTAGGCTATTACAGACTTTGGCTTTTACTCCGAGTTAGGAAGTCATTGAAGGCTTTTGAGCAGAACACTGAACACAATCTGATCTGTCTTTAAAAGAATGATTCTGGGTGCTGTGTTGAGAACAGACTAGTGCTATGTTATGGGTTTGAAGGAAGGATGGAATTACCTTTTCCAAAGATGGGTTAATCTTAGGGGAGTTGGCGGAGACGTTCAAGTAGACAGTTGGACAAAGGAAACTGGAGTTCAAGGGAAGACTGGGCTGGAGATGCAAATATGAGAAGTTGAAAGTCCGATGCAATGAATCTATACTGTGGATTCCATTTATGCATGTAATCATGTGATTATCGCACTAATTATGTGCAAACAGATAGTTGTTAATCTCTTGCGCTAAGCATTATACTTGTCTAAAATAATTGCTTTCGTTTGGAATCAGTATCTAATGTGATTCCCTAGCACACTGTACTTTTTCTATCATGGTTTCTATCAGTTTATACTGCAATTGCCTGGTTATCTGACTAGACTGTAAGGTTTTTAAGGATTGGAACCTGTCTTCTTGCCAGGTATGGAGGTGCTCATGTAGACCATATGGAACTCAATTGAATACGTGAAGACTGGAATACTGAGAGTTACTACATTTGAATTTTTTTCTTTTTTTAAAATTTTGATTTTATATTGGAGTATAGTTGATTAAATTTGAATTTTTAAGAATATATATCTTATATGAAATCTAGAAACCACCATTTTTCCATTTACACAAAACTTTGTTGCTGCAAACAAAAAAACCTGGATTTTTTTTTTTTTTTTTTTCCTTTTCTCTCTGAAGGGATTTCCTTTGGGGCAACAGGGCTTATGTGGTATCACAGTGAAAATTAAGTCATAACCATGTAACTTTTTTTTTTTTTTTTTTTTTTTTTTTTTTTGCGGTACACGGGCCTCTCACTGACGCGGCCCCTCCCGCTGTGGAGCACAGGCTCCGGACACGCAGGCCCAGCGGCCACGGCTCATGGGCCCATCCGCTCCGCGGCATGTGGGATCCTCCCGGACTGGGGCACGAACCTGCGTCCCTTGCATCGGCAGGCAGACTCCCAACCACTGCGCCACCAGGGAACCCCCCATGTAACTTTTTAAAGGACTCCTAATCATTAATTTGAGAGAAGCTCATAATGGCTGTACTGTGACTATCTTATTCTATCCAAAGTTGAGTGTTTCTGAAGACATACATAGGAAGGAGTGTGAAAATGGAAACATCATGTTTTCCCTTTTAGCATTAACTTTGACTCCTCACCATTATCCTTAATTATAATGCCACAGTTGGGTGAGTAGAAAGGAACATCCTTCTGATCTTTAAAAACTTGCTTGATTTTAGCAGATTTCACACAGGAATGATTAATACATTACAAAGACGCATCTGATGTGGTTCCTCTGCCCCCTTGCAGAAGAAAATAGTGCCAGTAAAAGGTATAACAACACTGAAGGAACTATCGCCATTATTTACAAAAGTAAGGAAGACTAGGGAGCCACCCTAAACACACCTGATTAAAAGAATATCTGAGGAATGGTTAATATGTAAATCTTAGGAAGCTACAACTTTGTACCAAGAAGGATCCTCAATAATCTGTGTGTGTTTTCCCCTCAGAGCCCTTTCTTTAAAGGAAATATTATTCAGATGACTTCCTTTTAAATAGAAAACTGCTTTATTAGGAGTTGGATTGAGAGAAAGATGGGACTTAAGACCACTGAGGACACAGTTTGGTAACCAGTGATCTAATCTGATTTTCCCATTTTCTATCCGCATTTGAGGGAATAAAGGCCTAGAGAAGTAAAGTGACTTATCTAAAGACATAGAGCCAGTTAGTGGCAAAGCCAGCTCTAGAATTCAGGTTTCCTAACTTTCAATCCAATCTTAACCTTCTTAGTTCTCATTTTTACTTAAATATTTATATTTTATTTAAAGTAATAATAATGTATTTATTATTAGCCTTTATTTAAAACTGTGAGAAATCTGTTCTATATATTAAGTTAAAGACATTTTATTTTCCTTTCTAAATCCATGAGAAACGAAAAATCAATACCCAAGGTATGAACAAAAACACACAATTTTGTTTTTGGTTTAATTTTACTTGTGTACTTGACTGTGGACTCAGAGGCTGTATGTTGTTTGTAGGTGAAAGACTGTACAGAACCAGCACAGACGTAGTAGCAGTTGTTCAGTCAACAGCACAAAGCCCTGGGATGCGCTGGTGCAGTGGAGTGTCTAGGTTACCCAGCCTGTTCTCGTGCTAATGTGATTAAGCTAAGGATTTTAACATAGGATGATTATCCTGGATTGTCCAAGAGGACCCTGATTCTAATCCACAAGTGTTCTGATAAGGGAGAGTGAAGGGAGATTTGAGACACACAGAGAAGATGTGAAGACAGAGGTGGAGAGTGGAGTTACGTGACTACAAGCCAAGGAATACTGACAGCTTCCAGAGCTAGAAGCAAGGAACAAATTCTCCCCAAAACCTCTGGAGGGAGCGCAGCTCTGCCAACACCTGTTTCCTGGGGCTGTTGTAACAAACTACCACAAACTGGAGAAATTTGTTCTTTCATGGTTTTGGAGGCTATACGTGCTCCCCCTCAAGGCTCTGAGGGAGGATTTATTTTTCCTAGCTTCTGGTGGTTTCTGGCAATCCTTGGTGTTCCTTAGCTTTGCAACTGCATCACTCCAGTCTCTACCTCTGTTGTCACATGGCCATTTTCCTTCTATGTGACTGTGTCCAAATGTCCCTCTTCTTATAAGGAACACTAGTCATTAGGACCCATTCTAATCCAATACGACCTTATCTTAACTTGATTGCATCTGCAAAGACCCTATTTCCATATAAGGTTGCATTCACAGGTACCAGGGGTTAGGACTTGAACGTATCTTTTTGGGAAATGCAGTTCAACTCACAGCAGAGGATGTGGATGGCTGCCACAGTGACTGAGAGAGTGGAAGCAAGGGAACTAATTGGGAGTTGGTTGTTCTATCGGCAAAAGATGACAGCTGTTAGATTCAGCTGTATTTAGGGGACAGAGGTGATAAGATTTGCTGAGGATAATGAGGGAGAGAGGGAAATTGAGGATGACTTTTCTACTTTTATGTGTATACAGTTGCTGATACAAGGTAGTGAGAGTGTTAGATTTGTAGTGATGACCTTGAATACATTTAAGTGATTAAAAATTTTTTTGGCATTTCTCAGCACATTGTACAACTAATTGAATCTTGGGTACCACTTTTTGGTGATTTTTTTACCCTGGATGTTGGTTAAATGAGTGTGTATGCTAAATAAGTATCTTCTGTTTAGTGTTTTACAACTAATGTACACATCATTTGTACCTGTGTTGGCATTTTAGTTCACCCTCCAGTTGGTTGTTTTTTTTTTTTTTTTTGCGGTACCCGGGCTTCTCACTGTTGTGGCCTCTCCCGTTGCGGAGCATAGGCTCCGGATGCGCAGGCTCAGCGACCATGGCCCACAGGCCCAGCCGCTTCGTGGCATGTGGGATCCTTCCGGACCGGGGCACAAACCCGCGTCCCCTGAATCGGCAGGCGGACTCTCAACCACTGCGCCACCAGGGAAGCCCCAGTTGGTTTTTTTAATCGATGGATGCCAGCTTTATTTGGAGTTGTGAGTAGGCAGCAAAAATATATAAAATTGTTGAAAAAAATATGTAAGACTGTGATAGTCTTCAGGGTTAATCTTCATGGGTTTTAAGTCCTTTTGTAGTGTCTTGAAGACAGTTAAATAAACAATGAGGTTTGTTTAACTCAGAGGGAAGTGAAGTGCTAACACTGTCAGTCTACTAATGTACTGATTGTTGGACTTTAGCCAAGCCATTGCCTTACTACAGACAAAAGTCATGGAATGCTTCATGTCTCTTTCAGTAGTTTGAATTTCCACATATAATGCTTAGAGACATGATACTTTTGTTTGCTGGGGCATTTTTACCTTTAAAATTTAAAAGTCAAAATGCTGTATTGTGCCTAGCATTCTTTTTGGAGCTCTGCTAACAAGAATTTCTTCATCTTAGGTGATACTTCATGATTAAATGAGTTTTATTTGTAAACTGAATATATTGAAAATATACTCTGATAATACTGAAAAAGGTAGTACTATAAATTTAAAAAACTATAAAATCAGAGAATATTAGATTTGTTTAGATCAGATACCAAAAGTGTAGTAGGTGTCCTTCCAAAATTCATGTCCACCCAGAACCTCAGAATGTGACCTTAGGGTTGTTGCAGATTTAATTAGTAAGATGCGGTCAAACTGGCTTAAAGTGGGCCCTAAATCCAATGACTGTTTGTGCTTAAAAGAAGAGGATACACAGAGAAGGTGATGTGAAGATGGGGTTTAAGACGTTGCACAAGCCAGGGAATGTCAAGGATTGCCTACGACCACCAGAAGTGAGGAGAGAGGCATAGGGCAGCTGCTCCCTCAAAGCCTGCAGAAGGAACCAACCCCACTAACACCTTGATTTCAGACTCCAGAACTGTGAGAAAATAAATTTCTGTTGTTTTAAGGCATCCAATTTGTGGTAGTTTGTTATGGTAGCCCTAGGCAACTAACGGTTTATGATTCTAAGACTGATTTTCATTGAAATGAAAGATAGATCATTTGCTGTTTTCAGAGCCACTCTCCCTGCTTTTTAAGCTGCCTCTCAGAGTCACTCTTCTTGATAACTGGCTGCCATTGTGGTGACTATAAGAAGTGCGCTAGCATCACGTTCACATGCCCCTCCCTGTGATAGGCAGCATGACTGATCACAGCTGTTTTCCCTTGTATCTCGGAAGAAGGATGGAAGCTTGACCACCTGCTTGTGCTTATTGGGGGTACCTGGTTCTAGAGGTTTGCTCATGGGATATGACAGCAGTTTATTTCAATTCCAGTTAGGGTGAAATTTTGATTTGAATATAACTGTGTTAGGGAAATTCTAGCTACTGCAAGAGCCAACGTACTGATCTTATGCTTTAACATAATACATGTTTCTTTTGTTCTCGTGGTCAAGTCCATTGCTGATGTTTCTAGTCACGCAGCGCCAAGCCAAGGGACTCAGAGACCTGGGCTCCTTCCATCTTGTGGTTCACCATCCCCTTGAGTCTCCTCAGAGAGTTCTTCTCGCACCATCTTCATCCAGCTGGTCAGTGGGTGGGGAGCCGGTGAAGGAGCACGGACGGGGGGTATAGGCCACGTTTTGTTTGGCCAGAACCAGTTGCATGGCTCTACCTGAATTCCGAGAGAGGCTGAGAAATGTAGTTATTGTTGTGTGTCCAGGAAGATGAAATGGGATTGTTGAACATACAGCCAGTCTCTTCCAAAATAGCATATGTAAATATGCTAGTATATGCAAAATAGCATTTTGGTTCATTCATATTTTAAAAATTATCTTAATATATTTTGTAGCCATGAAGGTTTTCTTTTGTTTTATTATTTTGGATGTGCGATATAGGTTTTTCCAGCAAATGTTCTAAGTCATTCCTCTCAAACTCCCCTGGGTGTTTTGAGTAATGACATTTTATTATTTATTTATTTATTTATTATTGGCCACATCAGGTCTTAGTTGTGGCACACAGGCTCTTTGTTGTGGCGGACAGGCTTCTCTCTAGTTGTGGCACGCAGGCTCAGTAGTTGTGGCATGCGGACTCTCTACTTGTGGCATGCGGGCTCAGTAGTTGTGACACGTAGGCTTAGTTGCCCTGTGGCATGTGGGATCTTAGTTCCCTGACTAGGGATCTAACCGCGTTCCCTGCATTGGAAGGCAGATTCTTAACCGCTGGACCACCAGGGAAGTCCCAGTAATGACATTTTATAATTTATTGCCCTGCTAAAATTAAAACTTCTCTTTGATGATTTAGGAATGAAAAGTATGACCTGGAATTGCAATATAATTGTAAATAAATCCATTGCAATAATATATTGCTTCTATAAATCATGGTGAAAAGGAAAAGCTGACTTTTACATTTCTGGTATAAGGTTCCATAGTACGTGGAAATTCATGTTTCTCAAAAGTTTTTGTTTTTCTGGGCTTCCCTCGTGGCGCAGTGGTTAAAGATCCACCTGCCAATGCAGGAGACACAGGTTCGAGCCTTGGTCCAGGAAGATCCCACAGGCCGCGCGCGGAGCAACGAAGCACGTGTGCCGCAACTACTGAGCCTGTGCTCTAGAGCTGCAAGCCACAACTACTCAGGCCCGCGTGCCACAACTACTGAAGCCTGTGAGCCTAGAGCCCATGCTCTGCAACAAGAGAAGCCACTGCAATGAGGAGCCCGTGCACCACAACGAAGAGTAGAGAAAGCCCGCGCACAGCAACAAAGACCCAACACAGCCAAAAATAAATAAATAAAATAAATTTATTAAAAAAAAAAAGTTTTTGTTTTACTGGCCGCTTTATTTATAGTCTGGAGAATGAGCTAGCAAATACTTCCTTTCTATTGTCAGCAAGTTTTGGAGGCAGATTTTGCTCTCTAATTTCCAGGGATACTAAAAATGATAAATGGACATTATCCCTGTTGTAAACACAAATCTTCATTTATCCTCATTTCTGATTCTTCCTGGTGTGATCCCTGTTACTCATCCTTTTGTCAGACCTACTTTGTTTGAATGTTTATATGTGTATTGGTGTATCATCATACTCATAATATACTTTATGATGAAAATGACAGGCTATTTTTTTCAAAACTGCATGTATACTGTAACTAATTCAGCTGAATGACTTTCGTTTGCCTATTGATAATACCCCCTTTCCTTAAAAAAAAGAAAACTTTATGTTTCTAGAGAAGAAGCTTGAAATATTTGGCTGATAATTCCAGGCAAATGTTTTCCTCTGTAATATAAACTATAGATTCTTAGAGACTAGGAAGTTGGTTTTGAGCCACCTATTTTCTCTCCTGTCCTTTGTTTTTCCCAAACACATAGCTATTGATTGTATACTTTTTGTAATTTGCTGTGTATGTTGAGAACTGGCTGTTTTCTCTGGCCTAAACATAGGAGTGTTTTTGTCTATGCAGCAGGTGCTTGTAGAGCACTTAGGCTATTGGAGATATTGTGCTGGGCTTTGGACCTGCACTTTGGAAAGAGCCACACCTAGTAGTAGACTGTGTGTTTGGCCTACTCTGGAATCTACAGGCCAAGGGATGTTGTAGTTGGAGGAACTCTGAAGCCCAGGAAGACTGAAGTTCTGGGGTTCTTGATCCCTTTGAAAATCAAAAGACTTACTTGTGAATAAATTCTTTGGTTACCAAGGAATTAAATCCGTATCTTAGATCTGAAAGACTTAATAGCTTTTATGATAGCAAGGGCTGTAAAATTCATGCTAGTCAATTACAGCTCTTTCCTTTTCATTGTAGTTGTCTGGAAATGCTTTTTTTTCATTGCTAGGTGTTTTGCTGCTCTTGAGAGTCACGATCAGTTAGTAACTTAAGGCAGAGTAACCTCTCCCTCTGACTTTTCCCAGCTAGTGAAAAGCTGTTCTTTTGCAGGGTTGGGAGTAGAGGGGAAAAACAGTATGGAGTCCTAGATGAAATTAGAATGCTTATTTGTGTACAAATACGAAAGTTTTCACCAGAAAATTATAGATTTTTTTTTGTTTACTTTTTAGTCTATTTTCTTTTAATCATTATTTGAGAAGTAGTGACTTCACATGTCTTATTCAAACACAACTACTGGTATCAACAATGTGAAACCTACTTTCATTGTGGGTGGTGGATATAGGTTCATTTTTATTAATTAAATGGCTTAGTGTGTTATTTTTTTCTTTCACATGTTCTTGGGATGTCTGGAAAGCTTACTCATTTCTTTGGGAAAAGTATTCAGTAGTAGAAACATGCTTATTTTGATTTATAGCTGATTTATAGTTGCTGGCTAGGGAGAACTGGTGATATTGAAGAGGGATTAGGAGTTGTAAAAAAAAGTCATGGGCTTCCCTGGTGGCGCAGTGGTTGAGAGTCCGCCTGCCGATGCAGGGGACGCGGGTTTGTGCCCCGGTCCGGGAGGATCCCGCGTGCCGCGGAGCGGCTGGGCCCGTGAGCCATGGCCGCTGTGCCTGCGCGTCCGGAGCCTGTGCTCCGAAACGGGAGGGGCCACAACAGTGAGAGGCCCGCGTACCGCAAAAAACAAAAACAAAAAAGGTCATGAACTTTGATTTAGCAATTTATAGAATGAAAATTAAGAAACAATTATCAATAATGAAGAAATGAGAAAACAAAGGATAGTTCTATGGAGTATCTTGCAAGTCTTTTAAATAGAAAGGCTGAGAACTTGGGAAAGTGTATGATACAATAGGAGGCTAAATAAAGCAGGATATAAAATGCTGGGCATGTTATGATTATATGTATGTAAATGATTTGCAAATTTAAAAAAACAAAAAATTTATCAAAATATTTATAATACTGGGAAGAAAGTAGGATTATGTTTATTTTCTTGTTTTTAACTCCCCTTTCTTTTAAACTTTTGATGATAGAGTTGTACTCAAAATAATAATTGAAAAAATTTAAGTGGAAACATAGTGGATTTTTTTTTTTTTTTTTTGCGGTACGCGGGCCTCTCACTGCTGTGGCCTTTCCCGTTGCGGAGCACAGGCTCCAGACGCGCAGGCTCAGCGGCCATGGCTCACGGGCCCAGCCACTCCGCGGTATGTGGGATCTTCCCGTACCGGGGCACGAACCCGCGTCCCCTGCATCGGCAGGCGGACTCTCAACCACTGTGCCACCAGGGAAGCCCCATAGTGGATTTTGTGTGTGATTCTGAGAAAGTTTAAAATAAAGATCTTGAAGTTTCCTATAAGTAAATCATAGGAATGGGTTAAATGTGGGAGGTTTTATAATTTTTTTTTAGAGATTTCTAATAAGTTGAGGAATTGTCATCTATTTGGAATGGGTGAGTTTTAGACATTTCTGAGGTTATGTTTGTACAAAATAGTTTAAGGACAGTTTTAGAACTTCTGAATCTAGACTCATCATCTTTGGTGTAATCAACCTTGTAGGGAAATGGGTAGGTAGTCAAATGAATGTTATCTAATGCAGTAGAGAGTAGGGGAAAATAAGGTTTTTCGGAAATTGTTTTGCTTTTGAAATCTTTGTTTTTGTTTTTAAAAGTCAAATTACATGTTATCAGTATGTATTATAAAGTGGAAAGTAAACTCTAACCCCATCTCTCAGAGAGAACCACTGTGGAAAAGAATTTTGAATCACATTGCATCTTACGTGATTGTGTAGATATTGTTCTTTGTTACCTTGTCAAGTCACCTTGGCTGAAGTGTGTTCTTCTAGGCAAATCAAACTGAAATATAGTTTTATTGTTTTGTTTTTTACTATGTCTTAGGAGAGAGGAATAGTGGTGTGGATTATCCAAAAATTACTCATGCTTGATTTTAGAATTTTTGTTTTAGTGTTTGCATGTGTGTGGGTGCCTGGCTAGAACGTTCCAGCACTCCTAATACAATCATGTCACAGTGAAGACTTGATTCAGCTGGAGCTGTGGGGCTGTGTAGCTTCATCATCCTGATTTCCACACGCACAGCAGTGGGCATCACCTCTGACACAAGTCCCAATTTGTATCTACAGGAGGTAGTGAGTGTGCTGTTTATTCTTTTGGGAGCAGTTAGAGTAAATAGGGGTATACTGACCATTAGGCATTCTCAGATTTAAGATTTAGTGATTCCTGAGGCCTCTAAAACCTCATGATATATAGTAATTTGCAGTTTTTCTGGGGCACAAATTTGAATCGAACCTACCCTGAGGCCTGCTGCCCAGCCTCATCATTTCAGCGAAGTTCAGCTGTTTCTCCTCACAAATGGTGTTTTATGCTTTAATGCTTGTGCCTTATGCCATTATTCTTTGTGGAGAACTACCACAGAAATAAAGGCAGCTGGGAAAGCAGGTGATGAAAATTCTGAAGTCTACCGAAGGGAGGGTTTTTAGCCAGAAAATAGAAGGTGTAGGTAATTTAAGAATGTCAAATGTGGTAGAAGTTTAACAAACGTATGGACCTGAACAAGTCTACCATTCATTATACTGGAAATGACAACAAAAAAGTTAGTGAAACTGTTTCGGTGATTGTTGTAGCCAAGGAAAAAAATGTTCATCAGATGAGAAAGAAATCTCAAGAGAATGTTGAAAAGGCTCTTAAGGTATGGTCTGGTCATGCACAGGAAAGATGAGACTGCCATTTCTGGGAAGTAACAGATGGTGAAGACATTGAACTGACAGGTGCAGGTTGATTTGATAAAGCCTTTCAAATGTGTATTTTTGCCAAATATGAAGTTAATGAGGGGAGGCCACACCAGCTAGCCATATAGTGCTCTGGAACTGAGCTGAAGAAGCTCATAAAGCAGGGAAAGGTTGTAGTCTCTGGAATGCAAAATTGTGATGAAACCCACATTTGAAGAAAATACCTTCTCTAAATATATGTCCCATGAAGAGACATGAGCATCGGATATTCAGATAACTAAGGGATAATTTTGATGATGGAGTGGAAGGAACTTTAAAGATGCCTAGGCAATGAATCTAGTTCCCTGCGAGGACAGGAGGTGCGGGAAGGAAGGAGGGAGGAGGGGAGTGTAAAAGGCAGCACCGGCTTTCTAGTTCATTCCCAGCTGCCTCTCTCGTCTTTTCCCCAGATTGATTCACCTGCTTCTTTGGTCAGTGTTAATCAAACGCAGATGATCCACCAGGTCAAAAAGGCATTGTTAACCTGATACTGTAACTCAGTGGGTCTCAAATTGTGGTCCTCAGACCTGCAACATCAGCAAAATCTCGGGCCTCCACCCAGAATTACTGAGTCAGAAACTCTGGGTGGTGGAGCCTTTGCAGTCTGTTTATAGCAAGGCCTTCCTGGTGGTTTTGGTGCATGCTAAAGTCTGAGGCCCTCCGTTGTAGCTTGTCTTCATGCAGCATTTCCTTTCAGCATTTTAATTTAATTTAATGTCATTTAAGTTATCGTTTAATTTAATATCGTTACACACAATGTATAGTCATAGTAATTATCTTTATTTGATTTTTCAGAGTTTTAAAATTTATGGATAATTTTACTGTAGTTTGTATTAGAGTTTGCTTTGGTGGATTTTTTAAAAATTACTTTGGCCCTGTGTTTACATAATCTGTACGAGTGTGGAGGGGTAGCGCGCATTTTCCAGGCACTGTTTTCATGAATATTATAGGGGGAATTATAAGCTCTGGTGGTATTCAAGAACTTAGAGATTAGAGAAAGGTTCAGGGCATGACATTTCTCAGGGATAAGGGTCTACACTAATTTGGGAGGCATAAATAAACCTTATCAGATTGAGTAGCTGTCAGTAAGAAGCAAGATTTACTGGGCAGTTGACTTTGTATATTTTGATGTGATGCGTAAATTAACCATCTCCCAAATATATTTAGCAGCTGGTTGTCATTTCCATCAGCTAAAAGCAACTAGTCTTAAATCTGTTTCAAAGCTCCTGCCAGCACACCTTGCTGAGCTTGCTTTGACTTTCAGCTCTGAGACAAAATTCCCAGCTGCCAGTTCAACGCTCAGGTCTCTGGACCTTTATTATGGGGTCGTCTAAATCCTTCTGCCAGCTCTTGAAATGAACCTGGGCAAATAATTTAATTCGTTCTTTCTGACACTTCAGGTAGTCGAGAAGGATTTAAGGATTTATATGCAATAAGAAACATGCTTTATAGTTTTATCAATCTAAGCTCTAAAGGTAGAGAAGGTGAGGTGAGAGTTGCGTGTTCTCACTTACTCCTGACCATTTTCAGCTCCAGGGACATGGTAAATTCTTCCACTATGTCTTATGTACTGATCAGACTTTCTTACTTTTTGGTGCTGTATTATCATGAATACTTTCATTCTTTCAAGTTGTTGACATTGTGATTGCTTAACGTGCTGTTCTTATTGTTTTTATTATTTTGGATTACACTAGACCCTCACTAGGTTATCCAAAGTCCTGTAAATATTTTTGTAGATTATTTTAGAGAAATGTAGGTTATTAATGTTTCACTATGTTCAGGTAAATAGAACTAAGTGAAACCAACACAGTAAAGTTGTATTAGTTATTGCCTAAAAACTCAGTGGCTTCAAACAGCACACATTTATTGTCTCATAATTTCTCTGAGTCAGGAATTCTGGAGTGACTTAGCTGGGTAGTTCTGGCTAGAGATTATCACGAAGTTTGCAGCCAAGATGTCCTAGGGGCACAGTTCTCTTGACAGGGACTGGAGGATCTAGGGGCTTGACAGGGACTGGAGGATCTTTCCAGTATGGCTTGCTCACCTGGCTTCTGAAGAGGCCTCAGTTCCCTTTTGGCTGTTGGCAGGAGGTTTCAGTTCCTCACCTGTTGGCCTTTTCATAGGGTCCCTAGGGTGTCCGCATGGCAGCTGGCTTCCTCAGAGGGAGTGATCCTAGAGGGGGTAAGGTGGAAGCTATTTGCCTTTTATGACCTGGTTTCAGAAGTTACAGCAGCCATTGAGTCTGCTACATTCTATTTGTTAGAAGCTAGTCGCTAAGTACAGTCCACAAGCAAAGGGAATGGGATTGGGCTCCACCTTTGAAGGGAAGAATTAAAAAAAATTTGTGGACATATTTTCAAATTACCACAGATAGACACTAGGATATATTTGGCAAAGACATGTAATTGGCAACAACCAAATTTGTACTTATTTCTGTGTTGTTCAGTGGTCTTCTAGTTAAAGCAGGTGTTTCTGCTACTATATATGTTCCCGAAACTTCTCATGTTCTCCAAAGTTGAAAATTAAAAATAAAAGTGTTTATGGGAAAATAGAGTTGGAGAGTGGCAGGACTCTAAGTCCAAGCATCTTTATAACAAAAATACTAACAAAAATAATAATGGATACCTCAGGGGATAACCTGGGCAGCCTAGGCAGGTAACTTGTTGTGTCTGGAAGTTACAGACACAATATTAGGGAATATTAAAAATGCACAATTACATAAGAGTAGAAATGTTGGCTTGTGGACATTGAGACTGCATTTACCATGGGCTTTTTTCCTTTGTTTTTGAAAGTTATAATTCCACTCCCAGTATTCTGGCTCCCCGTGCCTAGAGTAAATCCTTATGGACCAATACTATGCATATTATACTGACTTCATTCCCCTATTTATGATCATAAATGAATTAATTAGTATTAATGAAACATATTGTAGCAGAGTGGACTGCAGTTAGTTTTCTTTAAATAAATACTTCTCTTCTAATCATGTTTATTCATTTATTTAATAAAATTCCCTTATGAAAGATAAAACATGAGTAGACTTAATTTCAGAAGCTCCTGGTCAAAATTCTAAGTTAGTAAGATCCAAAGAAGTGATGTTTTATTATATTCTTCACTCCTCCTCAAAGCTGAAATTCTCTCATCTTGAGGAATAACATTTAAGTTTAGTCTTTTTTTTTTTTTAACATCTTTCTTGGAGTATAATTGCTTTACAATGTTGTGTTAGTTTCTGCTGTATAACAAAGTGAATCAGCTATACGTATACATATATCCCCATATCCCCTCCCTCTTGCGTCTCCCTCCCACCAAGTTTAGGCTTTAAACTACAGAAGAGAAGAGAAGGAGAAGAGAGAAGAAAAAGAAAAGAAACGAGCAAAAACCCAAACTCTTTATTTTTAAAAATGGAGGGGTTTTTCTGATCATCACAACGATCTCTGTTCTTTGATCCAGACTGCTGTTTATATATATAGGGCTTGTTAAAATACAGATTACTGGGCTTCATCCTCAGAGATGCCAATTCTGTACTTCTAGGGTGAGGCCTGAGAATTTGCATTTCTAATAAGTTTCCAGGTGATTCTGGTACTACTGGTCTTGGGACCATACTTTTAAAAACCACTCTGTCTGAAGCAACTGTTAACAACAATCTGTCCTACTCCCACCTGAGTCAACAAAGGAGGTTATTTTAGAATTCTCAGGATTTTTCTGTCAGAGTAGGTCTATCCAGTTATCTTAGTTATATCCGTTAAGGTTGAAGTTCTAATATTTGCGACAGTGTAGAGAGATTAATGAACTATGCATTATTCTTTTTACATTTGTTTTTGAAAGGTAGTATAGTGACACCCAGCTTAACCAGAAGTGAATCGTTCAGAAGACTGAACTATTTAGATTAATACTTATAAATATGCAAGTCAAGAAGGCCCTCTGAGTGGAGGAAAAGACCACAAAGTTTAGACCTTTACTTTGAAAGAGGGTAGAGAGCTAACTTTAGGCCTATTGTTTTAGGATTGAATGTAAAGTAAGGCAGTAAATTAGAAGTTGCTTATATACTCATTACTGTCAATAATTGGAAAAGAAGAGTCAAAGAACTATGATAATACTGAAGTTTGGAGCTATTTTTGGACAAGAGCAGATAGCTCTTCTAGTCCATTGGTCCCACAGGGTTTCTCTGAATTTCTGAATACAGGAGTATATTGAGAACCCACACTTTAAAGAAAATCTTTAATTATGTGAAACATACTTTTGTAATCTATAAAAGTGAACGGTATGTATGAGAAAGAATTAAATTTAAATATTTGGCACTTGGTTCCAGCCAAGATAGAGTAACAGCGACTGCATTTACTCTTTAACCTAAAAGAAGAAACAACTGAAAATCAGATGAAATATATGAAACAGCTTTCAGACATTGGGCATCAGGCAGCACAAGACACAAAATCCCACAACAGATGTGCTCCTTGAGAGAAAGGAAACAGATTAAAACAACCCTAAACCTGTATCATCTTACTGATGGTGGGAAAGAGTTCCAGGATTAAGTTGTAGGGAGGAGGAACCCAGGCAGAGCCTGGTATGCACAGTGAGTTCAGGAGACAGAGCCGGGAGTCCATTGAAGCTAAGCAGTTTGAGTGTACAGAGTAGAGTGCTGGAGAGAAAAGAGCTGCTCAGAGAGTCCTGGACATGTGCAAGGAGTCATCATTGAGCCTTCAGCTGAGTGCTGATCAGTCATTTATGTGAAGAAGAAACTATGTGAGGCTGGGGTTTAAAAACACTGAAAAGGAGCAGAGGGAATAAACCTTGAAGCTCACACAGGGCCAGGCAAAGCTCATGCTCCTACCAGCCAGACTGGAGAATCTTATAATTTAGAGGATGTCAGAGTATTGCTTGCTAATATTGGTATTATAAATCTAGACTTAAGGCTGCTCTGGTCTTATATGACAAATCCCAGAGAGCAAGCCTGGTAAGAACCAAACTGTTTTCAACTAACTTAATTGTGTCCCAGAACAGAACTCCATAATATTCATATAAATACAAAAATATCCAGCACTCAACAAGATAAAACTCCTAATGACTAGCATCCAAACAAAAATTACCAGGTGTGCAAAGAAGCAGGAAAATAAGACCCATAAGAGAAAATGATAAAATAAAACTGACACAGAAGTGATACAGATGATAGAATTAGTTGACAGAGACACTTAAGCAGCTATTATAATTGTTTCATATATTCATGAAGGTAAAAAAAGGCATATTAAGGAGTGACATGGAAGATATATACATATATGTGTATATGTATGTGTATATAAGTATGTACCCACATATAGCCAAATTGAACTTCTAGAGATGAGAAGTACACTGGATGCAATTAACAGTAGATTAAACACTGGAGAGAAACGATTAGTAACCTGAAACCACAACATACCAGAATTTGTGGAATGCCTCTAAAGCAGTACTTAGAAGGAAGTTTATAGCACTTAAATGCCTATATTAAGAAAAAAGAAAAGCCTCAAGTCAGTGACCTCAGTTTCCACATTAAGAAAATAGAAAAAATAAGCAAAAATTAATCCTAAAATTAGTAAGAGAAACAATGATAAGAACAGATATAAATGAAACCATAAACAGAAAAACAGTAGAGAATGAAACCGAAACCTGGTTCTTTGAGTTGTTTAATAAAATTGGAGGAAGGGGGAAGGGTAAGCTGGGATGAAGTGAGAGAGTAGCATGGACATATATACACTACCAAATGTAAAATAGATAGCTAGTAGGAAGCAGCCGCATAGCACAGGGAGATCAGCTCGGTGCTTTGTGACCGCCTAGAGGGGTGGAATAGGGAGGGTGGGAGGGAAATGCAAGAGGGAGGAGATAGGGGGATATATATGTATAGCTGATTCACTTTGTTATAAAACAGAAACTAACACACCATTGTGAAGCAGTTATGCTCTAATAAAGGTGTTTTTTAAAAAAAAGGATGAATGACTCATAAAGATCAAATCTTGTATTCTTTGCTAACTATTGTTGGGAGGAAATATGGGGCAGTAAAAAGACAATGAATAATCTGATCCTCTAGTTTTGTATATTGGTCCTGTATAAACCAACTTGTGACATAGGACAAAATAATTTAAACACTTTATTTAATATTCTTATCTTTAAAATAAAGACAAAAGCTCCTCCCTCAGTTTTTTATGAGAAAAAAGATATAATAAATCCAAACAACGTTATAAAATATTATTATAATAAACATTTTTATGTGAAAAAAATAAATAAAAAATAAAATTGGTAATCTTCTAATCTAAACTGATCAAGAAAAGATAGAAGTTCATCTCCTAGAGTAATGGAAGTGAAAACAAAAATAAACAAATGGGACCTAATTAATCATAAAAGCTTTTGCACAGTGAAGGAAACCATAAACAAAACCAAAAGGCAACCTACAGAATGGGAGAAAATATTTGCAAACAATGCAGACTGAAAGGGATTAATTTCCAAAATATACACACAGCTCATAGAACTCAATATCCAAAAAACCAAACAACCCAATTAAAAAATGGGCAGAAGATCTAAATAGACATTTCTCCAAAGAAGGCATACAGATGGCCAACAGACATATGAAAAAATGCTCAACATTGATAATCGTTAGGGAAATGCAAATCAAGACTACAATGAGGTATCACCTCACTCTGGTCAAAAAGTCTACAAATAATAAATTCTGGAGAGAGTATGGAGAAAAAGGAACCCTCCTGCACTATTGGTGGGAATGTAAATTGGTAGAACCACTATGGAGAATAGTATGGAGGTTCTTTAAAAAACTAAAAATAGAGTTACCATATGATCCTGCAATCCCACTCCTGGGCATATATCCAGAGAAAACCATAATTCAAAAATGTATATGCACCCCAATGTTCACTGTGGCACTGATTACAGTAGCTGAGACATGGAAGCAACCTAAATGTCCATCAACAGATGAATGGCTAAAGAAGATGCGGTATATATATATACAATGGAATATTACTCAGCCATAAAAAAGAATGAAATAATGCCATTAGCAGCAACATGGATGGACCTAGAGATTATCATACTAAGTGAAGTAAGCCAGACAAAGACAATTATCATACAATATCGCTTATATGTGGAATTAAAAAAAAAGATACAAATGAACTTATTTACAAAACAGAAGAAAAAAAAAGAAGAGGTACGTTACCAGTATCAGGAATGAAAGAGGTGACATCACTACAGTTTTTTATTGATATTAAAAGGATAATAAGGAAATATTGTGAACAACTGTATGTCAACTATATGAAAACTTAAATGAAATGGACAAACTTAAAAAGTCAAACCACGAAGGCTTACTCAAGAATATCTAGATAATGGAATAGCATAGCCCTAACTCTAGTAAAGAAATTGAACTTACAGTTAAACACTCTCCCCCCCCCCCACACAAAACAGAAAACAAACAAACAAACAAAAACCAGAAAAAGCAAGCCTCCAGATCCAGAAGTCTTCACTGGGGAATTCGACCAGATGTTTAAGGATGAAATGTTACCAGTTTCATCCAAATTATTCCAGAAAAGTAGAGGAAAGAATTCTTCAGCTCAGTCTATGAAGCCAGCATTACCCTCGCCCCTGACACCAAATCCAGAATGTTTTTAACCATTTAAAATTTTTTATTTATTTATTTTGGGCTGTGTTGGGTCTTTGTTGCTGCACGTGGGCTTTCTCTGGTTGCGGTGAGCGGGGGCTACTCTTTGTTGCAGTGTGAGGGCTTCTCATTGTGGTGGCTTCTCTTGTTGCAGAGCACAGGCTCTAGGTGTGCGGGCTTCAGTAGTTGCAGCATGCAGGCTCAGCAGTTGTGGCTCACGGGCTCTAGAGTGCAGGCTCAGTAGTTGTGGCGCACAGGCTTAGTTGCTCCGTGGCATGTGGGATCTTCCAGGACTAGGGATTGAACCCGTGTTTCCTGCATTGGCAGGCAGATTCTTAACCACTGCACCACCAGGGAAGTCCCCCAGAATGTTTATATATATATATATATATATATATATATATATATTCTTTTTCAGATTCTTTTCCATTATCGGTTGGAACTATTGAATATAGTTCCCTGTGCCAATTTGTTGTTCTTAATGGTGAAAAACTGAATGCTAGGGCTTCCCTGGTGGTGCAGTGGTTGAGAGTCTGCCTGCTGATGCAGTGGATGTGGGTTCGTGCCCCAGTCTGGGGGGATCCCATGTGCCGCGGAGCGGCTGGGCCCGTGGGCTGTGGCCGCTGGGCCTGCGCGTCCGGAGCCTGTGCTCCGCAGCGGGGGAGGCCAAAACAGTGAGAGGCCCTTGTACTGCAAAAAAAAAAAAAAAAAAAAAAAAAAATTTCTAAAAACTGAATGCTACTCTCCTAAGATTAGGAAAACGGAAAGGATGTCTGCTTTCACTAGTTCTGTTCATTATTGTATGGAAGGTTCTAGCTTGTGCAGCAAGGCAAGAAAAAGAAATAAAAGACACCCTGATTGCAGTGGAAGAAGTAAAGCTGTCATTCTTCACAGGAGAGGACTCATTTTACCTGATTTCAAGACTAATTATAAAGATTCAGTAATCAGGATACTGTGATATTGGTCGAAGATAGACAAATAGATGAGTGGGATAGGAAGAATCAAGAAATTGACCCACCCAACTATGGTCAATAGAATTTTGATGCAGGTGCCAAAGCACTTCAGCGGGAATGGATAATCTTTTTTTTTTTTTAATAAATTTATTTATTTATATTTTTTATTTTTGGCTGTGTTGGATCTTCGTTGCTGCCCACGGGCTTTCTCTAGTTGTGGCGAGCAGGGGCTACTCTTCGTTGGGGTGTGAGGGCTACTCAGTGCAGTGGCTTCTCTTGTTGCAGAGCACGGGCTCTAGGCCACGCGGGCTTCAGTAGTTGCAGTACACGGGCTCCGTAGTTGTGGCTCACGGGCTCCAGAATGCAGGCTCAGTAGTTGTGGCTCACGGGCTTAGTTGCTTTGCGGCATGTGGGATCTTCCTGGACCAGGGCTCGAACCCATGTCCCCTGCATTGGCAGGTGGATTCTTAACCACTGTGCTACCAGGGAAGTCCCAATGGATAATCTTTTTAACAGAAAGTTATGGAATAATTTAGATAGCCACTTGTCAAAAAACAAAAACAAAAACCTCCTGAACCTCTACTTATTTCTTGCTGTGTACAAAAATTAACTTGAAATTAATCATAGGCCTAAATGTAAGAATTAAACCTATGAAACTTACAGCAGAAAACACAGGAGAAAATTATAGTGACCTTGAGTTTGTCAGAGAGTTCTTAAATACAACACAAAAAACACTAATTGTAAAAGCTAAATCAGATATTTGGACTTCATTAAAATCAAAACTTTTGCTTTCCCAAAGTACTGTCAAGAAAAAGAAAAAGCAAGCCAGACTGGGAGAAAATATATGCAAGTTACACATTTGACAAAGGACTTGTATTCAGAATATGTGAGGAACTCAATCCAGTTAAAATTGGATACAAGATTTGAAATAGTCACCTCAGCAAAGAAGGTATGTGAATTGCAAATAAGCTCTTGAGAAGATGATCAGCATCATTAGGAGAATGCAAATTTAATCTATAATGAGGTACCGTTACATGTGTACTAGAACAGCTAAAAGTGTTGACAAGGAGGTAGAGCAACTGGAACTCTCCTGCGTTAGAGATGGACATGTCAAATAGTACAACCCAGCCATTCCAGTCCCACGTGTTTACCCAAAATAAATAAAAGGATATATCCACACAAGAATGTTTATATCAATGTTTTCAGTCAAGATAAGCAAAAAATGTGGAAACAGTCCAAATGTCTATCAGCAGATGAATGGTTAAACAAAATGTGATATATTCATGCAGTGAAATACTACTCAGCAATAAAAAGGAATGAACTCTTGGCACACTCAACAACACGGACAAAAAGTGACAAAAAAGCAGATCAGCAGTCGTCTGAGCATGGGAGGCCCTAGGTGCGGGTGGGGGGTGGGGTGGGAGGGAGAGGGAGGGATCACAGTGGGCACGAGAAACTGTTAGCGATGATCAGTGTGCTCATTTTCCAGCTCATTTATAGGTGTATATATGTCAAATCTTATCAAATTGCCATGTGCCAAGTGAGTAAGAGAGGGAAAGCATGTTTTAAATCATTCTCTGTTGTGTTCAGGTTTCTCTCTCAGCTTGAAATACTTGCTTTTGCTGTCCATCTTTCGTCCAAGATCGTATAAGAAATGCCTTAAACCTGTAGGATATTTCTAAAGGAAAAGTTACAACAGTGGATCCAACTTTAATTTGGTGGACATTGGTTCAGACTGGGATGTTTAGGGCAGGGACAGACTAATCTTACCATTAGGTTCCAGGGTGTTCAGGCCCCTTGGGAATTTTTCTAAAGAGGGACTAAAAAGCCAGTGTCTGTTGGTGTCTCCATACTTTTCTCGTATGTATCCCTTCTAGCCTTAGTCCTCTATCCGGTAATTTGCTCTGGGGCTTTCTCTAGGATTTTTGTGGAGTTGGAGAATTGAAGGGCTGTTGCTTATGTACCTCTGTTGTCTTTTTCTTCAGTCTCTAATTAAATCACAGATCTCTGTAAATGTGACGGGTTAACAAGTGTCCTTGAAGCCACTCTCTGATGTGGCTGAATAAAATGCCTGCTTCTTTGCATTCATTAGTGTGTGTGTGTATGTAAGTATTTAGATCAGATCCCTTGTTAAAGAATGTTAGTGTATTACAGTCATGGAAATTGGATTTTGTAAATGTGTTGTCCATTATTTTTAGCCTTGCACGTACCTTTCAGTTTTCTGAATCTCCTTCTGTCCCACTTCTTCTCTACAGGAAGAGAGACTATAATGTAGAGAGGAGCTCTTAGACTGGGAGCCTGGGCATCTCTCTCTGTGGGTGTAAATGAACTTGTGCAGAATGGGACAAGTGAATGACTGTGGTCTGATCCATCACTGGCAGCCTTTGAGAAGCCATATCTATATGAAAGTCTCCTGGGTTTCCTATCCCTTTGTGGGAGTGTTAGCATTTGGTAGACAAACATCTCAGTGGAGCTCTCCACTGAAGATGCTAGCTGTGTAGTTGTTTGCTGGGCCCAGGTTCAAAAAGGTGGACCACTTTTAGACTTCATTCTAGCCTAGCCCCAGCAAATTTATGCAGTGTACAGTATTTATTTCATAAAACATTTTGATATACTGGGAGAAAGAGGAAGTGAAATTCAAACCTGCTGATTTTGTTATTTGCAAACATCTCTGCCCAAAGGTGTGTATTGGGAGGCTTCAAACAGTTTTTGGACCTTCTTGAGGTCTATTTTTGGTGCTGCTGTTCTTCCTGTTTCCTTCTCCAGTAGCTGTTAGACATCTACCAAAACTACTTGGCATTTATGTTAGTTTTTATTTATTTATTTATTTGTTTTGCGGTACGTGGGCCTCTCAATGATGTGGCCTCTCCTGTTGCGGAGCACAGGCTCCGGATGTGCAGGCTCAGCGGCCATGGCTTACGGGCCCAGCTGCTCCGTGGCACATGGGATCATCCCGGACCGGGGCACGAACCCGTGTCCCCTGCATCGGCAGGCGGACTCTCAACCACTGCGCCACCAGGGAAGCCCATTTCTTTTTTTTTTTAATACATTTATTTATTTTATTTATTTATTTTTGGCTGTGTTGGATCTTCGTTGCTCTGCACCGGCTCTCTCTAGTTGTGGTGAGCGGGGTCTACTCTTCATTGCGGTGCGTGGGCTTCTCATTGCGGTGGCTTCTCTTGTTGCGGAGCACGGGCTCCAGGCATGCGGGCTTCAGTAGTTGTGGCTCGCGCGCTCTAGAGTGCAGGCTCAGTAGTTGTGGCGCATGGGCTTAGTTGCTCCATGGCATGTGGGATCTTCCCGGACCAGGGCTTGAACCTGTGTCCCCTGCATTGGCAGGCGGATTCTTAACCACTGCGCCACCAGGGAAGCCCAAGTCATTCATTTTTAATTGTCCCCTTAATAGTAATGTACATTAAATATCTGTAGGAGGAAGAATATGAGTGGCTAATTCCATTAAAACTGATTAGTTTCATTAAATGCTAGATCTCGAATGTTATCTTTCTATATCAGTCTATAATATTTTCTTCTTAGTGTACTTAAATTAACTCTCGCATTCATGAAAATCTTGAAGCCGTTTCTGTTTTAAATGTAAGATTAAATTATGAAGGATATAGCAGAAAAAACTTAGGATGTAAGCTTTTTAAGGAAAAAACTCTTCTTCACCTATATTAAAAGGCACATGTGGAGCAGATTTGGTAGTTCTTATCATAATTGCATTACTGCAGGCTTCAGATTCTCTCAATTATAAATTAGATTGTTTACCTGTAATTATTCTCTGTTGTCCAAGTAATTTACCTGGTATGCTGATGAGTAGCAAAAAAGCCCATTTCTTTAAGACTAAAATGTTTGCTTGTGTTTGTTGCAGGAAAACCTCACAGCACTGGTAGCTCTGAACGGGTTCAGCTCTCAGGAATGTATAATGTCCGTAAAGGCAAAATGCAGTTGCCAGTGAACCGATGGACCAGACGCCAAGTTATCCTGTGTGGGACCTGCCTAATAGTATCATCTGTGAAAGACAGCTTGACCGGAAAGATGCATGTTCTGCCACTAATTGGTGGGAAAGTAAGTTTAAAACAAACCAAATACTAACAGATTTCCCAGTGTCATTAAGAAGCTTACTTTGAGTCATTTCTGTAATAAGGGGTAGGTGTTTTTTTTTTTTTTAAAGAATTTCAATTAAAAAAAATCTATTTATGTATTTATTTATTTTGGCTGTGCTGGGTCTTAATTGCAGCATGCAGGATCTTCATTGCGGCACGTGGGATCTTTTAGTTGCAGCATGGGGGCTGTTAGTTGTGGCATGCATGCGGTATCTAGTTCCCTGACCAGGGATCGAACCCAGGCCCCCTGCATTGGGAGTGTGGAGTCTTACCCACTGGACCACCAGGGAAGTCCCAGGGGTAGATGGTTTTTGACTCATCGTTCCTGTTGTGCCTCCACCAGTGGACATTTTTGGTTGGTGGAGTTTTGGAAAATAACAATGCCATTGGCTCACGTGAAGCCCTGGTTATGTTCACTTCTTAGTACATGCACCTTAACTATGTGACTGAAAATAGAGCAACTAGAATTTCACTGTTATATTTCAGACTGTAGGTGATAAATTATTATTTATGAGATGATGCCTTTTGATATTGTGAGCATGTATTTTATAGTATAGTACAGTGATCCCCCAAGTCCATGACCTTAGGATCATTCAGGCGTGCTTATCAAAGGTTAGACTCTCTAGCAGGAATCTGTGATCCCGCTTTGCCTTACCTCTCTGTTTATTTGTGTTTGGTGACCAGTGGGGTTAGTACTTTTAGTTTATCACTATAGCTAGTCATGAATTTTGAACCTGAAATGCTACTCATTTCAGAGAAAACCTGTGATACAGCTGATAGATATTTCCAACATACTGGCTGCTTTTCTTTGGGCATGTTAACTATTTTATTCCTATCATTTATAAAATATCAACAGAAAGAACAAGATTGCTTAGGAAGGTATTACATTCTTTTCTTTGCCAGATTTATTTATAAACTCCAAGCACTGGTAGGGGTATCATTACCACAATTATATGTCAGTATTTCCTGATTTTTAAATGATATGATAATCTGTTAATAAAGGTAAAGATAAATTTGGATGAAGAAATGGGTTTTTAGAAATCAGGGGCATATTAAAAATCTTTTTCTTGATCGTTACTTGATCATTTAAAAAAAATAGATTTGGCTAGTCTGTGAGGTGTGTTTAGGTCTATTTCATTCACCCATTTTGAAACCATGGCTTCTTAACTTCTGTCTGAGCATTGAAGCATTAGTGATAGTTTATTACTGAAGATCTTGTCCTTTGGATGGATCTGAAAACTTAGTCATCATTATTACTTCCATAACTCATCATTAAAAATGCATATTTAATGTTTGATGCCCTGATAGGTCAACAATCTGTTTCTTTCTTCTCTGGTGTTAGGCATTTGCATAGGCAAATTTAATATAACTGTTTATTAAATATCCTCTGTGGGGAAGCCACTTTGCTTGGTGTCCCAGAAATACCAAGATGGGTAAGTCACCATCTCTGCCTTCGAATAGCTTATAATTACTATCTGGAAATGAAGGGTGGACACAACAATATCTACTCTACGAGAGGTGCAAAAAAGTAGGGTGGAAGATAAGTGGAAGAGATTACATTTTGTGGGGGGGAATCAGGGGATTTTGTGATGAAGGAGGTAACAATTATGATAGAACTTGAAGGGTGAAAAATCTCTTGACATATAAAGGAGATGGTCAGAAAGATTATTGTGCTCAGAGAAGCAGAGGCAGGGAAACAGTGGAATGTTCAGGTAAGGTGAGAGAAGATCCAGTTATAATTAGCATTTTTATTCAGAGCTAGAGACTTGTTCTGTTTCCCAGGCCTACCTATTACTGGATGTACTTCTACCATTGAGTGAATAGAAAGTTAACAGCTTCTTTTTCTCACAGACAAAGCTTGTAAAACTTGTTTTGTGCTACACCTTTAAAAATAATTGAGTATGTTGAAAAATTATATTAACCACGTTAGGAAAAAATAATTCACTCTTTGCAATGTGAGTTTTCATTAATGTTTGTCTTTCCTTTTCTCATTCTGTTCTGTTGTTAAAGGAAAATCTGAGAGTAAATGGAAGAGGTTTTTTTGTTTTTGTTTTCTAATTTATATAAAAGAGCTAGAAATGAGGTGTGAGATAGATGCTATAATTGTTGTGATAATAAATCTTGACACACTACTTGAGCATGATCATTAGTTTATGTTTTCAAATATAGAATTCAAATATGAAGTTAAAGCTCTATTAAATTGTTGAAAGACATTTGTTTAATAAGGTTTTATTCATGTACAATTATTATATTTAATTTCTTCTTTAAAATTGAACATAAATTTTTAGATAACTTATTTACATTAATACTTTATGTAATATTTGTTAAGCTATGAGGCATAATAAGCTGAGTAACTGTTAACTTACTACTCAGTTTAGGAAGTACAGCAGCATCAATACCAGTGTCTCTACCCGAGTTCTCTTTGCATCTGTCCCATTGCCTCCTCCTACCCCAGAGGAATCCACTGTCCTAGAATATGTATTCATCATTTGCTTACTTTTTTGAAATAAATTTTATCATATAACTGTGTTTTGCTTGTTTTGATCTTAATAAAAATGGTATCATCCTGTGTGTGGTTTTCTGTGATTGAATTTTTTCACTCAATATTATGTTTCATAATAAGATTCCATATTACTTGCTATATATGGTTTTCATTTCTGTATAATGTTCCACTCTGTAAATGTTCCAAATTTCTAAAATATCTTAAGTAATTTTCTTGTTGATTGACATTTGGGTTGCTTCTAGTTTTCTGTTATAAATAGTGCTCTTGAGATAGTCTTATTTTGATATGCCTCCTGGTTTACAAGTAGTTTTTCTAGAGCAGCATTTCTCAACTCTTGTCGCTGTGCCTGAAGGGGACATTTGGTAATATGTGCAAGTGTTTTGATTGTCAAATGATTGGGTAGTCAGTTGATGTAAGCTAAGTTATGCTGTGGTAACAAAACCCCCAGATCTCAGTGACTTATCATAACAGTTATTTCTCACTCACACTATTTGTCCAGTGTGGGTGGGTGGAGATTTCTTTTTTCAAGTAATTATGTACGAACCCAGCCTGATGGGGGTCCTTCTCTCTTATAATATTTGTAACACGTGGCTTCCTTTGCTGCTTAGGCAGGAGAAGAGGTAACTGGAGGGTCATTAGCTGGCTCTTGTATATCTGGTTGTAGAAGTGACACATGCCACTTCTGCTCATGGCTCATTGGCCAGAACTAGTCACATGACTCCATCTTAATTGCAAAGGTTCTGGGAAAAGTAGATAGTGTGTTTGGTTAATACTAGTATCTTTTGCTGCAAGGGGACACTATTGGCATCTACAGGGCAGGGGCTCAGAGAGTAAAATGTCATGCAAAAATATTAGACAGTCCTGCATAATGTACACAAGGAACTATTCAATCCAAAGTTCCTATAATGACCTCCTTGAGAAATATTGCTCTTAAGAGTGCAGTCACTGGGCTATAGGCCATATGTGCACATTTACTTTTACAAGATGATATCCAATTGTTTTCCAAGGTTGTTGCATCATATCATGCTCATATCAGTGCACATTTCTCTACATCTTTGCCTAACTTTATTGAGGTATAATTGATATACAACATACTGTACATTTTGATAACAGTTTGATAACTATATTATACTTCCATGAGTACAATTTGACAGATAGTCCCCTTGTGCTCCTTTGTACCATTCTGTCCCTACTTTTCTGCTCACTCCTACCCATTCCCAAAAAACACTGCCTGATTTCTGTCAATATGGATTAGTTTAAATAGCATTTTTATAAAATTATATTTTCTCTTTGGTGTATAGAAATGTGGTTGATTTTTTTAGTGTTAATCTTATATCCAGCCACCTTGCTAAATTTTCTTATTTATTCTAATGTCTCTAGATTCTTTGGAGTTTGCTATGTAGCTAATCATCTCATATTCAAATAATGACAATTTTCTTTCTTCCTCAATACATTTATTTGTCTTATTGCAATGGCCAGGACTCTAGTACAGTGTTGAACAGAAAAAGTAAGGTAAGAGAGTGATATCTCATCATTAACATTGAAGTTTACCTTACATAAATATCCTTTGTTGGCTTAAGTGAGTTCTTTGTGTTCTTAGTTTGCTTAGAGTTTTTATCATGAATGATGAATGGGTGGAGAATGTCATCAAATGCTTTTTCTGCAACTGTAGTGGTGATCATACGGTTTTCTTCTTTAATCTGTTAATGTGATTAATGACTTTATAGTTCCAGTAACGTTAAACCATCTTTCCTGAGGTAAATCCAACTTTTGTTCTTGGTATATTTTTTTCTGTATTGCTGGATTCTGATGCAACATTTTGTTCAAGATAAGTGTTCATGACTAAGGTTGGCCTGTAATTTTCCTTTCTCTTACTGTTCTGATCTGTTTTTGGTTATACTGGCCTCATAGAATAGGCTGGGGTCTTTTTCTTCTTTTCTCGTTTGGTGGATGAGTTTGCACAAGTTTGCAATGATCTATTTCTTGGAACTTTGATAAAACTCACCTACGAAACCATATGAGCCTGATATTTTCTTGGTAATTAAAAAAGTATTCATTTTCTTAAATGGTAATAAGACTATTTAGGCCTGTTTTTTTCCCCTTGACTTAGTGTTGGTAAAATAAATTTTTCTAAAAATTTGCCACAAAATTATTTATAATAATCTCTTTTTAATCCCTGCTTAATCTGTTTTGTCTCCCTTTTCATTATTAATATTTATGTCTTCAATTGATATCATTGATCAATATCAATTGATATTCAATTTTGTTTGCCTTTTCAAAGAATTGCTGTTTTGCTTTGTTAATGTTCTCTATTGTATATTTGGTTTTCATTTCTTTCTTTTTTTTAAATTTCTTTTTTAATTTTTTGGCTGCGTTGGGTCTTCGTTGCTGCGCACGGGCTTTCTCTAGCTGCGGCGAGTGGGGGCTACTCTTCATTGCGGTGCGCAGGTTTCTCATTGCGGTGGCTTCTCTTGTTGCGGAGCACAGGCTCTAGGGTGCGTGGGCTTCAGCAGTTGTGGCACACAGGCTCAGCAGTTGTGGCACGTGGGCTCAGTAGTTGTGGCTAGCCGGCTCTAGAGTGCAGGCTCAGTAGTCGTGGTGCACGGCTTAGTTGTTCCGTGGCATGTGGGATCTTCCCAGACCAGGGCTTGAACCTGTGTCCCCTGCATTGGCAGGCAGATTCTTAACTACTGCACCACCAGGGAAGTCCCAGTTTTCATTTCGTTAACGTCTGCTTTTTATTATCACCTTCATTCTGCTTTGAGTTCACTTCGTTTTTGTTTTTGATATTTTTTCCCTAAGTTCTTGAGATACATGCCAATTAAATTAATTTTCTGCCTTCTTTTCTAATATGAGTATTTAAAATTATAAATTTCCCTCTGTGTACCTGCTTTTGTTACATTCCATAAATTTCAGTACGTAGTACTTTTAATGGTTTAGTGCTAAGAATTTCTGTGTTTTGATTACAGATTCTTTTTTTTACCTGTGAGTTGTTTAGAAGTGTATTAACTTTCTAAATGTAGATTTTTAATTGATTTATTATTGATTTTTAACTTGATTTTATTTTGGTCCCAGAATGTAGTCTGTGTGATCTTTCTGAAGTTTTTATACTTTCACTGTGACTTGGTTTGTGGTCATTTTTGTAAATGAAATATAGGAAACATTCATTCTGTAAGTTAAACATAAGAGTTTATGTAGTATCATGTTACTTTATTGTTTGGACTTTTTCTCCTTATGAAGAATTTATTGGGAGTGGAAACTTGATTTGACTGTATCGCTGCATTATTGGGACTTGAAATTTCTTATGATAGGGTTTTATTTCAGGTTAATCTCAATTTCACAATAAGCTAAAAGAAAAAAAACTTATTTAACATGCTTGAAGACCTCTTTTAATAAAAGGTTGTAATTCAGAGTAATACAAAAGTCCCCTAAGTAAAAATTCACCTGCAGTAAAAATTCTTAAGTAAAATCTTCAGTAAAAGTCCTCCTTAAGAGGAAGTAAGAACCTCAGCACCCTATTGTGAGGGTATAGAAGGATAAAAAAGGGAGTCTGTTACAATTTTAAACAGGAAGAAGAGAATTTCACTGTTGTGGGGAAATCTATTGAAGGTAATAGTCCCCTTTTTGGTTTCCTTGTAATTCAGATTGGTTGGTCAGACTTAGGAACTTACATGCTTTAAGTAGTAAGAGGCACACATAAAGAGATAGATGCAAAGCTGTGCAGGCTCACTGGTCTAAGGGACAGTTAAGGAGCTTGGTAAATGTCCTGCTTTCTGACTTGCTTTTGTCACTCTTTGTTTTTATAGGTAGAAGAAGTGAAAAAACACCAGCACTGTTTAGCATTTAGCTCCTCTGGACCCCAAAGCCAGACTTACTACATTTGTTTTGATTCATTCACAGAGTATTTAAGGTGGCTTCGACAAGTCTCCAAGGTAAGCATTTAACCAGGAACTTTGTTCAGCTTCTGGCTGGCTAAAGAGTTGCTTCTGCTTTACAAAATATAGTTATACACTCTTTTTTTTTTTTTTTTCAAATACTGCCAGTAGTTAGCAATTTTCAGTCTTTTTAAAAGCACATTTTGGTGAAAAGTAGCTTTTTAAAAATTGTGTTTTATTTGCCCGTTTTGTTTATACTTAAAAAAGAATTCAGTGGGTAGACTGTCATTATTATTATCTTAATGTTGTAGAGTAGGAACATGAGGTTGAGAATATTTAAGGGACTGGCCCAGGGTAGGACAACTACAAAACCACAAAATACCCAGAGAATTGTTACAAATTTCCCCTTTTCCTCTGACCATTTTTTCTTATAAGCAGCCTAATCTTGTACCATCTTCCTTTCACCTTTTCAATTTCTGCCTTTTGAATGGTTTGATTTCCTTTTTTGTCTTAATTATTTTTACCATTTTATAGTCCTCTATTTAAATAAGATTACCATGACCCATGAAACAAAATACCTCTGTGTGTGTGTGTGTGTGTGTGTGTGTGTGTGTGTATGTATGTATGTGTGTGTGTGTGTGTGTGTACTGGAACCCACAATAAACTGATAAATAAGATAAAGAAATGCTGGTATTTCAGGTGCTGTGTGTGAGAATGTTTTTATATCACATTTGTATAATTATGTACAGTGGGTTAGATTGCAGTACTTTGTTCCTTGGTTTTGGGTGTGTTTATGAAATGATGAAACCTCCCTAGGGGGCAGAAGCATTACAGTGGAATTTGCTTTCATATTTTTGAATTTATAATCCAGTTTGTTATTCAAGTTCAGTGTGATTCAGACTGCTGCATGATGTAATTATTTGTCAAGTGAATGAATAGGGAATAACTTTGTAGAAGAGAAGAGTTAAGAGAAAATTAGAGAATAATGTCTAGAAAGTCTTTTTGACATACTGGGTGCATTTGAATTATCAGGGGGAGAAAACTGTGTTCTCTGATGATACAATATACTTGGGAACATTAGTTTCTCCTTTTAGGAAGAAGCAATGGAAAGAGTTTAGGTTGATAGGACTTTGAATATTCTCCCAACCTAGTAGGCAAATGGAGGTTCTAAATGTACAGGACAGCACCCCTACTAGAGAAAATGGGAAGGATGACACTTCTCCTTCAGACTTGCACGTAGAATTAATGTGATATTAGAGGCAACTAGTATATCTGTCTAGTTGTTTTAAAATTACTCTGGTTGTTGCAAATGTGAGGAGACAAATATTATATAATATCGTGCTTTTAACATTAAGTGGTTGTATGGGTTCAAAGCAATAAGTCAATGGCCCATACTCTATTCAGAATAAAATGCCAAACTATGGTCAAACTGCAGTTTAAATTTCTTTCTATATGGAGATGTTGATTTTTTAAATAAACTTTTTTTTCAGAGTAATCTTCTATTTACAGAAAAGTTGCAAGGACAGTATCGAGAGTTTCTGTATACTCCTCACTTGGTTTCCCAGGCATCTAATATTACCATGATACATTTGTCAAAACTAAGAAACCAACATTAGTACGTTACTCTGAAATTATTTGGATTTCACTAGTTTTTCCATTAATGTTATTTTTCTGTTCCAAGATCTAATCCAGGGCACCAGAGTGCACTTGGTTGTCATTTCTCCTTTGTCTCCCCGATCTCTGACAGTTTTTCAGTCTTTCTGTGTTTTTCATGACCTTGACAGTTTTGGGGATGTAGTGGTCAGGTATTTTATAGAATGTCCTATATGGAGATGTTTTGACCTTTTATATCAAATGCAGTGTAATAGCTGCTTTACATTCTTTTTCGAACAAGTCAGAGGTATAAATTCTTAAACAAACATGGATAAGGATGTAAACAGAAGTTTATGTAAATTATCAAGCTTACCAATGACAGATTGCTTTGATTGAAACAATAATAACAGAAAGATTAATAGGAATTGAATTTAATAGTCTTGTATATTAAACATCCACACAATTGATAAATCACTGTTCTAAAGCCAGCAAGCATTTATTAAGCACCTTCTGTATGTCAGGTATGTATTTTATGCACTGGGATACAGCAAAGGACAAGTCCAGTTTCCCTCTCTGGGTAGGGCTTATACTGGAGAGACAAACCATAAATAAGTAAACAGAGAAGAAAGAAAATATCAGTTAATCATCATGCTATAATACAAAGTGATATGACAGAGAAGGATGGGAGAGGAATAACTCTGAGGAGGGGACATTTAAACTGATACTTCAATGAACAAAATATCTGATTATTTGAAGATCTGGTGGGGGTAGCTTTGCAGGTAGTGGGAGAAGGGAGTGAGAGAGCCCTAAGACTGGAAGGAGGGATGGTGAAGGTCAGAGAAGACAAGGGTCTTCTGTTATAGAAGAGGATGAAGAATCTGGATTTTGTCATTGGCATAATGGCAAGCCATTAAAGAGTTTTCTTCCAGAAGGTTCCATGATCTCACATCACATTGGCTGTTGTGTAGAGAATGGATTGTGGAGGGCAAGAATAGAAGCGGGGGGGGGGGCCTGACCGTCAAGAGGCTCTTGTGGTGTATTTTAGGCAAGAGGTGAAGGTGGAAATGGAGAGAAGTGAACAGATGTGTTTTGGGGATCAAGTGACAGGTTTACTGATAAATTACATAAAGAGCATGAGGAAAAGGGAAACATAAAAAATGGCTTCTAGGTTCTTTGAATTGCTGTGTAGATTGTAGCCTCAGTCAGAAACCATAGCACGAATTAGACTCCATATTTGTGCCTTGAAAACTAGCAAAATACAGTTCTTCACTTCAAAGAGCTTCTGTTCCTAGGGAGACAGCAGAGAGGTGGAGTGCAAGAGGAAGATTATTAAATATCTCTTAAATAAGGTGTGAAAAATGTTCATTTCTAACTTGTGGCAGGTGATTGTAAATGTCAAGTGTTAGCTTGGTTAGTACTCTTCCCTGTTGCTGGTTGGTTAATATGCCATTTCTATGGTCTAATAGGGTGGTGTCTCTGTAATGAGGCTCTCACTCCGATTATCCAAACCTTGAACTGGTTCAGACATCAGACCTCTCAGTAGGAGGGGGTGGGGGGGAGAACTGTGACACAGGAGCACATGATCGTGGCAGAATGAGGAACAGGAATGTTGGTGTGAGTTTCCCTTTTCCCTCATTATTGTGTGGCTGTTAGGAACCATCTGATAGGTACGTGCTGAAATGTAATGTAGCTACACACATGTACATACACAAGACTGCAGCTTACATTTCACACTTCCAGGAGGGAGGGGGGACTTTGAGTTAATTACCTTAGATTACTAGTATTAACAAGTACTCAACTGGTAGTTAACTGATATTAACTAGGACGAACTTGAATCAGAACCTTAACCTCCTCTCCCTTCAGAATGGCTCTGAATGTCTGGGGAGGCCAAATGGTGTAGGAGTAAAGAGTTTGAGTCTCAACTAAGGAGACCTGGGTTCTAACATTTACTGGCCGTGTGACTGTATCTAAGCTTATAAATTTTAAGCCTTTTCATTTGATAAAGGAAATAATAATAGCACTTACCTCTTAGTGCTTATATGAAATATGCATGTCATGGACTTACCCTGGCACATAGTAAGTGTGTGTGTGTATGTATGACTGACTAAATAAATACATAAATAAAAAAATAATTTTATGACCATCACTCCTGCCATCATCACTGACTGGCTGGACAATATATATATTTTTTAATATTTTCTGTTTTTATGTTTATTTTAAGCATAAGACACACACATATGCTTAGTTTATCTGAACAAGGAGCATTCTGCTGCTCTTAACCAGGACAGCAGCCTTTTGGGGTAAAGTAATTAAGCATGGCAGACATTGGGGAGAAAGAAGATTTCTTCCTGAAAAGTCAGGGGTAGGGGATAGAGGGCAAATATTTTAATAACTGCAGATTTTAGATACAGTGTCTTCCTTTTCGTCAACCCTAAAAACCAGATACACATTTCAAAAAATTTTAGAAGTTGTTATACTTAGTGAATTAAAGGGGAAATGAGTTATAAGGGTCTGATTAAAGAGGTTAGGTATTATAGGAGGAATAAGTGCGAGAACTCCCTATTTGGGTATGAAACCCATATAAAATATGGCCACACTCTTTAAACTTTGTATGTTGAGGAAAATCCTATGATAGTGTCTTTTCCTTTAACCCCACATCATGGGAGGGTAGGTTGGGGCTGCTGGAAAGAGGATTAGAACTCGGTCCCTTTGGGATAATGTGTGTATGGGAAGCGTGGAGTGGCACAGGCTGACCATCACAAGCCACTTCTGCTTCTAGCTTCTCCTTTCCATTCTGTTCTTCCTTATATGTAGGTCTTAGGAAGGTATACTGTTTAGTCACACTCAGGGTTACTATGGAAACAGTTTCTTTTTCTTTTCTTCTTATTGAGGAACAAAACATTCACAGAATGGATTGTCCATATCCTGATGTTTAAATGAGGATTCACTTTAATAATTGTCTGAAAGAAAGACAAACCAACAACAGGAAGAAATATCTGAGTTTCTGATTCTTAATGACCATCCTCACCCCAGGGTGGGAAGACAAAAAGAAGCAAATTCCAATGATTTTTGAATTAAAATGAATTAGATAATTAATTTAAAATAAAAATTCTTTATTTTCAGTTTATGCTTCTGGATCTTAGCTGCAAGAAAAATGTTATTCTTTGTTCCAGTTTTTTTAGTTGACTTTGTGAACATATATAAAAGGTTATTAATTAGCCGTGTTCTACCAAGGCAGGCTCTTATATACTTATTATTTTTTAAACTTAATCTTAGCCCTTAGTATTGCTTGCCAAAATAACACTCGAGGCTGTCCCTTTAGAGTTTTTAATTTGGGGCGGGTGTTAGTGGTAGTTACTGTGGAAGAAATGGCTCCTATGGGAGGATTACAATGTTGATTTTAAAGTCATCCCTGAAATATTAATGCACGGCACTCTTTTAAAATTCAGCAAACATCCTGTTGTATGCTGTGTAGAAAGAACTCTGCTAGCTCAACATGGGTACCTGTCCAGCGTGTCTTCAAAGTGGTTGGTGGGGCAGTGATGCGAGGGGGAGGGTAGTAGTTGAGGGAAGAACAGGAATTGCAGAAGCGCTCCAGTCAGGTGTACGAGTGACTTTACAGAAATGCTGCCCCGGCTGTCCCTCTTTGTGGCCCACTTTTTGGAGTACATTGGTTTTAGACATGTTGATTGACCCTGTGGATTCTCTTCAAAGTTAGTCTTCATGTGAATCTATAGCCTAAGTCATACATATTTTTAATTTAAAGTCTTAGTCACTTCTGGGACACTGTATTGTCCCACATTAAAATCTGTTTCTTGATTTCAAGGAAGCTTAAAAGAGGATTTAGATCACTGATTTGGTGTTGTGCATGAATGTGGGGTTTTCTGTTTGTTTTTGTTGTTTTTTTTCCATGTGAAAGGCATTTATTCTTATTAGTTAATTAATTAAAGTATGCATGAATGTGTTTTTAACTTTTCATTATGGAAAATGTCAAATATTTAGAAGCAGAGATAATACACACATACCTATTACTCAGCTTCCCCAATTCTTAGCTTGTGGCCAGTTGTGTTATGTGAATATGTTGTATGGCCCAGTGGTATAAGTTGACGCCTCGTAAGGCCACTTAGTTTGTCCACATATCTCTTTCCTTGTTGATCAGTGGTTAACAGGCTGGCAGTTGCCAGCCACGGTGGCTATCACAGTGCTTATCTCTCTGGCTATCTTTCTTTTAGTATTAATCATAGTATTTTAATTCTAGGCCATCTTTTTTCTTTTTTTTTTTAATGAAAAAAAGTCACCACGTTGAAGTTGTGGTTGCTGTGATATTTTGGTTCACCCTTAACATGCATAGTGTAGACAAGTCAGGGCAACATCTCATGCTGAATTAAAGATCACGTGAAATGATGAGTAAACATCACCCTTTAACTAAGAATAAGATGTATGGTGAATCACAGTTGAACTTTTGCTTTCATGTGCTTAAAAAGAGTGTTTTATTGTCCAGATTTTACTCAAAGAATACTTCACTAATCACAGAGTCAAATCAATCTGGTGGAATAGGATTGTTTCCAGCATATAAATTTGTGTCATTTGATGTAGTTGCAAGAAACCCTTTAAGATCACTTAGTCATCTTTTGCACATATTTACACGTATTTTGTCTCTTAATTTGAAGTGTAATTTAGGGAGTGTTCTGCTTTTTGTCAGCATGGTTGGTCACTTGTCTTTTAGGGATTTTGCTGTTGCTGGTTACATTGGGGTTGTAAGGGTAAGAAGCTGTGATCTCAATCCTGTTCTGCTAAGGAGTCCAGGGCTTAAAGGGGCTTTATTTTTGGAAACCCTCCCTTCACATTTTATACCCATTCTTTAGATAAAGAATCAAGGGCCGTTTGACCATGACAATCTAGCAAGTCTATGGCAGAATCTGAAGTAGAATTGAGGTTCTGAGTGACATGGATTTTAGTTTATAAAATGTCACCCCAATCCCTAGAGAATTGCTCTTGTACCAATTCTGTAGTGAAGATATGAGAAAAGTTTGGAAATTCAGTGTATGAAATATTTAGATACAGGAAGCTTCAAGGAGGTAATGAGCAAGCTGAGTTTGAAGGATGAATAGGAGTTCACAACAAAGACAAGGGGAAAGAGCATTTCAAGGAGAGATAAAATATCTACAAAGGTACAACTGTGTAAAATGTAAATGTGTAGTCATATCACAGATGTCTGAGCAATGTGAAAAAGGAAAAAATGGAAGCTAAAATTAAAAAGTACTGCCCAGGACTTCCCTGGTGGCGCAGTGGTTAAGAATCCGTCTGCCAGTGCAGGGGACATGGGTTCGATCCCTGGTCCGGGAAGATCCCACATGCCGCGGAGCAGCTAAGCCTGTGCGCCGTAACTACTGAGCCTGTGCTCTAGAGCTTGCGAGCCACAACTACTGAGCCCATGCGCCACAACTACTGAAGCCTGTGTGCCTAGAGCCCATGCTCCGCAACAAGAGAAGCTACCACAATGAGAAGCCTGTGCACTGCAACGAAGAGTAGGTCCCACTCACCGCAACTAGAGAAAGCCCACGCACAGCAACGAAGACCCAACACAGCCATAAAAAAAAAAAAATCTTAAAAAAAAAAAAAGGACTGCCCATCTGGATAGTTTCCTGTTCATTCCATTTTATATTCTTGGGAAAATTTGACTATGTTACCAAACATCATAATTAACTTTCCAATATAGTTACACAAAAATTCATATTGTGGAATCTTTCCTTATTATACATATAAAGTTTATGAAATTAGGGAATTTAGAAATTCTGCTTTGAATTTAAACTGAAGATAAAGTATTTTGGATTACATTAAATTTTGTTTTTCTAATACATAATACTGTGATTTAGTGAAAATATTAAAATGCTCTCTTTGCTATTATAAGTATGCTTCATCTTATTTCCACATTGCTAATCCCTTCTTTTTTTTTTCTATAGTAATTATTGGTTCTGAAATCCTAGTGACTATATTCCTAAAGAAGGGGTTTCTCCTTCATTCTAAGTCATTTCCGTTTAAAATTATTTAAATTTATTTTCTTTAGAGTTTTTCAATCCACTTTTATACAAATGAAAAAGATATCTAGTTTGCTTACTGTATCCTGACAGAAGCAGCATGCTTTGTGAAACATTTCTGACTTGTGTGCTTTACATGCTAAACTCATCCCATGTGTCTCCATCTTCCCTTCTTCTGTCTTCCCACCCTCCCTCCCCTGTTCTGTCAACAGCTCTGTTGTTGGGGGGGGGGCAGAAGGTAGTGAAGGGGGAATGAGAGAATATTTATTCCACCTTTTCTCTGTGCTAGGCATTCTTCTAGGCTCCACTTCTAGCGTCAGGACTTCAGCAAATGGAAGAAATGAGTTCCTCGTGTGTATTTTATCTGTATGTTGTTATCTTTAGTAAAATACATTTTAGGTTTTAAGGGAGGAACATACAGCTGTGTTTTTTTGTTTGTTTTTGTTTTGTTTTAATAAATTTATTTATTTATTTATTTATTTATTTACTTTTGGGTGCACTGGGTCTTCGTTGCTATGCACGGGCTATCTTTAGTTGTGGTGATCCGGGACTACTCTTCATTGCGGTGCGCGGGCTTCTCTTGTTGTGGAGCACGGGCTCTAGGCACGCAGGCCTCAGTAGTTGTGGTGCATGGGCTCAGAAGTTGTGGCTCGGGGGCTGTAGAGAGCAGGTTCAGTAGTTGTGGCACACGGGCTCAGTTGCTCCATGGCATATGGGATACTCCCAGACCAGGGCTCGAACCCATGTTCCCTGCATTGGCAGGTGGACTCCTAACCACTGTGCCACCAGGGAAGTCCCTACAGCTGTGTTTTAAAGTTACAGCATGTTATTTTAAGATTGGGAAGGGCCCTTGTAAAGTAGTCACCAAAAAGGTAATATTACTTGTAGTTTTCTGGAACAGTTGCCTTAACAATTACTTGGCATTTTCTTTAAAAGTGTTCGTTAACCTTAAAGTCTAGTCAACATCAAGTGGCTCTTAGTTGAGAGAATTAGAATTTAAGATTTGAGAAGGACCTTGTGGACTCCCAGACTTACCTCCCGCCTAGAAAAGGTCTACAGCCTTTCAGATACCTATAGTGTCTGACAAGACAGCTCTTCCTTAGAAGTGAGCTGAAGTCTCTATCCCTATGCCTTTGACTCGCTGACCCTAGTTTTGCTCTCTGGTTTAACAAAAGGTAATCATACTCACTCTCCTATTCGATAACCTCTAACTGGAAGTTTCTATGATTTCCATGCCCTCCCCCACCTCTTAGCAATCTACTTTTAGGAGAAACATCTCTGGTAATTCCCACAATTTCGTCATCACTTGGCTTCCAGATCCCTTCTCTTGCTTTTTCCTTTGGGTGCTCTGCAGTTTCTTGACATACCTGCAGATACCATCTGATGAGCACAGAGTATGTGACCATGGTTTTCCTTGCTTTAGACATTATGTCCAAAGTGAGTTATTCATTCATGAGGTCAACATCAAAATAAAAAGACTCTTTGCTTTTCCCCCCAAATTGTTAATAGATATATTTTGTTAATAATAAAATCATTTAGCCAACTGAATTGATGCAGTAGTGACAACAAATAGTGATAACTAACATTTTGGTAACTTTTTTCTGTGTGCCAAGCGCTATGGTATATTCTAGGTGCTTTATAGTATCCCTGTGAGGTCGGTGTCCATAACATTGTGTGAGGTCGGGCTTTACAACAAAAGGAAATAACCTTTGAGGAGATATTATCATCTCCATTTTGCAGATGAGGGAACTGAGATGTAAAGTATCCAGCACTGCTTTATGCAGGGAGTTCCTCTTCCTTGCTTTTTCTTTAATTGTACTTCCAATGTTTTACAGTGGCCTGAAGGGGCAAAACAAAACAAGATTCAAATAATAACTGAGATTTACTGAAAATGTCAAAGAGAAGTACTTCAAATACACAGTTGTCAGTAGAATCCAGGCAGCTCAGTATTAGAATAAAAGGTGATTTACCAGGCAGTCTGTTGACTGGGGTGTGCTGCTAAGGACACTTGAGCATAGCCACTGATCACTGATCTTCTTAAATGATGACCAAGACGTATTTAGGAAATCTGAGATGCCTTCTGAGTCACCCAAAGCAAATTAAATTGGGTTCAGTGTTGAGGGGACTACTGTTGTCTAACTTCAAAAACTGGTCGTCGAGTATTGCTATATCAGGAACTTAGCATATATGATTAACCAGATCTCTACATCTGGTCGTCTTATATTTTGAAGTTAAATCATTTTAATATGAGTGTTTAGACCAATGTAAAAATACATAGTATCTTAAGAGTTTAGTTTCCGTGATATATTTACTTACCTTGGAAGACCCCAATATTTGTAACCCAGAGTATTGGATTATCTACAACTGCTCTGAACAGTTAAATTCTTCTACTCACTGGTCTGATTTATTTTATAAAGTAAGGAATACTGGAATAATCAAAAAAATATCAGTGAACTCTCTATGTTAAACATACCAGACCTTGTATGTTAGACTGGTACTTAACCAGTGAGGTGTATGTGTCATTTGTATTTTAAATGGAAAACAAGTAGCCTGTTTCTAAGAGAGCATCATTTAAGCGTGCATTTATGTTACTTCTTTTAATAGAAAATTAGAATGTAAGTTTTTTGTGGTTAGCAATCTTTTCCCTTCTCCTTTGCCAAGGAGATGCTCCCTTTGGGGGCTGCCGTGATGGAGCTCAGAGACGCTCTCAGGTGGTCATATTCTAAAGAGCTTGTTTACACATATTTTGCTAATAAGGAAATGAGGAAGGAACTCTGAGTTCAGATTTGATCTCCACCCAAGCCAAGCTCCATTTTTCTGTTCCTACTGAGAAACACAATGGGCTTTGTGTGTGTGGAAGGAAGATAACTGTTAGAGGGACACGGTTAGTGATTCTGGGGGCCGCGGGTACCATCTTCTCCGAGCCTCTCACACTCAGAGAGGGTGAGGTGCCAGGTGTGCATTTCTAGTTTAGGCTGTACCACGAGCTCATGGGGCACATCCTGCAGCTCTGCCTGCTCCTGATGGTGGGGTGCCAGTCTCTGCACTGGTGCCGGGGAATACCCGCCCATCTTGGCGTGTGAGGGGACCGTCAGTGCTGGAATGGCCTGGGGAGCTCTGGGGTTTGTGTTCTCTCCTCTGTGTGTCCCTACCGCACCACTGCATGTGCATTTTGGAATTATACTTGTTAGATGTCTGTGCCTTCAAGGGACCCATGTTTTGAAGACGAAATGTGCATCTCTCCAATATCAAGTCCAGTGTCTGTTTCATAAAGGCAAATGGTAGATCCATGTTGAAAGGTGCACTCATCCCCTCCACTCACCTGCAAAGAGAAGTCGAGACGCCTAGGAGGAACTCTTAGTCTAAATTTCTCAATATTGCTTTTCTTTATTGTTATAGTCTGGTGCTTTTACAGTGAGCCGTGTGTTTTATTTATTTGTTTGCTTATGTGTCAATCAGTCATCTATCTAACGCTTCTCTTTCTTTCTCTCTCTCTTTTTCTGTCTCTCTTCCCCCCGCCCCCCCTTCCTTCTTTCCTTTTCCAGCCTGCAGCTTTCTCCATTCTTTTTTTTTTTTTTTTTCTTTTTTTTTGCGGTACGCGGGCCTCTCCCTGTTGTGGCCTCTCCCGTTGCGGAGCACAGGCTCTGGACGCGCAGGCTCAGCGGCCATGGCTTACGGGCCCAGCCGCTCTGCGGCATGTAGGATCTTCCCGGACCGGGGCACGAACCCGCGTCCCCGGTATCGGCAGGCGGACTCCCAACCACTGCGCCACCAGAGCAGCCCTCTCCATACTCTTTTATTCTTTGGTCCCTTAACGATGTTTTAACTGGTACCTTATAGTTTTAATAAGCCTAATCTTAAAATCGTAGTCCCCTCCCTTCCCTGAATAATTTGCCCTCAGAGAGTTCCATCTCTCATTTTTGTCTGTCAATGATATCCTCTCCACATCTTCTTGTCTCCATTGATTTGGTTACATCTGGTGGTTTGGAATGGTGTGTAAATTTTATTTCTTGGGTTTTAAAATTTTTCATATCATTTACTCAGTTAAGGCAAAGAAATGATAAAATACCAGAATTCCAGGTAGAATTTACTAAGTCCCAAATTGGCAGTTTGATATGCCCCTATTTGGACATTATTAATGTATATATTGTAATTAATTTTATAGGAAGGTTTTCTGCATCTGCTGTTAAACAGATTGTATAAAATGTTAATTAGTACAGGATCGAGAAATGAGATGTCATTGTGAAAATGTCTGCAGTCAAGTTAAGGCATTTCCTATATTTGTAGAATTTTTTTAAAGAAATGATTGCATGTTTTGGAGCAGTGACAGCTTAAAGTTTATTAAAATTGGAAATTTTTTGTTTGATATTATTATAAAACTTTATTGATGAGGATGAAATTGAAAATAAGTCATTAGAGTGCGTAGCTAAGAAAGATGAATAAACTCTATTCTAAATTTATATTCTCCAACTTCATGTCTTCCCAAAGCATTTTTGGGGGATGAGAATTAAAACTAAGTCAGTTGAGGTTAAGAATTTTTTACAGAAGCTTGGTAAACTCCCCAGAGACTATCCCTGTAGCCAGGGCATAGTTTCCCAAACCACTAAAGGCTAGGCCAGAGCAATTAATGACTCATAATGCCAGTTTACAGCAATATTTTACTTTGCACAAGCGGAATTATTTGTGCTATTTCAGCTGCCTTGACCAAGTCTTTCAGAATCATTTTGTTCAATTTTGAGCATGCTTTGCACATAATAAGGATAAATACCACTTCACTAAAGTATAGTGGGGACAAAAAAATCACGTGAATGTTATTCTGAACTTTCCGTTGCTTATAAAAGAAGATTGTCCACTAAGTGAACATCAGGAATAATGTGAATAATACAGAGTGCAGTCCTGTTGCAAGGGAAGATGATAATTTTGAAAGCATGGAGGGGATAGGTTAGGGCTAGGATAGATACATTGGTTTAGAAACGCAACCCAGCTAGACTCAGAGCAGAGATACTTGATACAAGTGTGCTAACGGTTGGTAAAGAAATGACTCAGGAAAGTGTCAAGCTGAGTAGGATGTTAGACCTGTGTAGAAGCCCAGTAGGTAATCTGGAAAGTTTGTTGTTCACATTATCATTTTTATGGTTAATCTGCAATGGTCTTTGGGGGAAATATTTTGAGGGCCCAATGAGCTTTTGGTTCATATGTGTTCACAAGTCATTTGGAAAAGAAAACAACGTGAGCCAGTGGTTGGGATTCATATTCATTTTAATGTATCTCCGAAAGTATAGCGGTTTATGGGGGAAAAAAATCCCATTTGATTTACTAACTCTAAATTATTAGCCTTAAAATTTTTTGTTGTTGTTAATATAAACTAGCACTGATTTCCCAAGCCATGGTTACTTAACTGATCTTCTAAAACTTGAATCCATTCATGTGCGGTTCATTGATGGTCTGTGAGGGATGACATCAAATCGTCTTTGCTCTGGGCTGAGGGTTATGTTAGGATTTGATTGTGGCAGTTAGAGGAGCCTCCCTTTGGGTAGGACTTGAACTGTGTTGGGGCCCTGACTCCATGGCATATGCTGTCATTCAAACTCTGCTGCTGCTTTCACTGTGTGACCTTGGGCACACCCTTTAACCTTCATCTTTGAGATGGGGATAAGTCCTTACTATGCTGAGTTATTGTGAAGATTAAACTTAACATTACATCTAAAGAAGAGTGCCCCTTATATGTTAGCTGCTATTATTATTGTTATTACTATTAGAAAAAAAAAGCTAGAATAATAAAAGGCTACTTGCTCTGAGGTGTATACAGGTGGCTTTCTCTTTTTTTTAATTTCTTATCTTGAGGAGGATGTTAGTTTTAACAGGTGCTATATAGGTGGGTCACAGTCTCTTTGGGTAGCCCTTTTGGTAGTTTTTTCATTTGGGAGTCCAGCAAAACCTCTTTGTGGTGGTGTCCTTACGTGCCCAGGCTGATCTGGGGGAAAGCGTTTAAATCTCCCCTTTGTTTCAGGGCGTGGCACTGGGCAGAGGTACAGCTAGTGGTAGTAGCTCTTGTGGTCGCCTTGGCCGCTCACCGCCCCACTGCCATCACGGCTTGTCTAATTTCTGTTCTCGCTGTCCCTGTTCCCCATTCTGCTGCGACTCCCACAGACCACGTTTGCTTGCTGTAGCTTTGTTACTGTGCTTTCCTCCCCCTTGTTTCCAGCAGGAACAGCTTGCGGTCCAGAATGAGGAAAGAAATCAAATACGACTTGACATTTAATCATTATCTTGTAGCTGTCCAAAGAGAGTATTCAGTATGATGCTTCAGCTGAAATGGAATGTGTCCTCTACAGAGTAGTCCCCACATGGAGGAATACACCAGATGGGTCAGATGCAAACTGGTGAGAACGGAAGGGTTGTAAAGTAGTCCCCTGTCATTCTTCCAGCCAGTACTTGCTGAGGGTCGTCCTAAGTGCTGAGCACAGGGCACATTGTGAACAAAATAGGCCCAAATCCTTTCTTTATAAGCTTACAGTCAGAGACAGAGACTCTTCAGGAACCTTTCCACGACGGCCCATTTTGCTCACATGAAAAACCAGAATCTTTCTTTTTTTTTTTTAATTTATTGTATTTATTTTTGGCTGCATTGGGTCTTCGTTGCTGCACCTGGGCTTTCTCTAGTTGCGGCGAGCGGGGGCTACTCTGTGTTGCAGTGCGTGGGCTTCTCATTGCGGTGGCTTCTCTTGTTGCGGAGCATGGGCTCTAGGCGCGCGGGCTTCAGTAGTTGTGGCACACGGGCTCAGTAGTTGTGGGTCGCAGGCTCTAGAGCGCAGGCTCAGTAGTTGTGGCTCACAGGCTTATTAGTTGCTCCGCGGCATGTGGGATCTTCCCGGACCAGGGTTGGAACCCATGTACCCTGCATTGGCAGGCAGATTCTTAACCACTGCGCCACCGGGGAAACCCAAAAAGCCAGAGTCTTTACAATAACCTAAAAGGCAGTGCAACATCTGCTCCCCCCCTCAGCCCCCTTACCTTTCTGACCTCATCACAGGTCACTCTCCCCTGATTTAACTGGTCTTCATGCTGTTCTTAGAACAGACCAGACACACTCCTTTTTTAGGGCCTTTACACTGGCTACTTCCTCTGCCTGGAGTGTTCTTCTAGATAAATCCTTTCAGCTAACTTCCTCATGTCCTTCAGGTCTAAATGCCACCTTTTAGGTGAGGCCTATCCTGACCAACCTATATAAATTACAATCTACAACCTTCCCAACAATCCTGACCCCTTTTTCCTTGCTCTATTTTTTCCATAGTAGTTACCAATTTTTAACATATGATATACTTATTTGTGAGATAAGTTTAATGAGGGCAGGGATCTTCTTATTGTTTACTGAAGCATACTGAGTGCTTACCTAGGTCAGTAACAGGCATATAGTTGGTATTCAATAAACATGTTGAATGAATGGAAATGAAAAGTACTGTGGAAAAGAATTAAGAAGGGTGTACTAGTTTCCTATGGCTGTTGTTAAAAATTACCAAAACTTTGATGGCTTAAGACAACAGAAATTTATTCTCTCACAGTTCCGGAGGCCAGAAGTTCAAAATCAAGGTGTCGGCAGGACTGTGCTCCTTTTGAAGGCTCTAGGGAAGAATCTATTCCTTGCCTCTTCCAACTTCTGGTGGCTCTAAGCGTTTTTTAGCTTGTGGCCCACATCAGTCTCTGCCTCTGTGGCCACATTGCCTTCTCTTCTCTCTCAGAATTCCCTCTGCCTGTCTTATGAAGATGCATGTAATTGTATTTAGGGCCCTTCCAGATAATCCAGGATAAGCACCTCCTCTCAAGATCCTTAATCACATCTTTTGTCATGTAAGATAATATCCACTCTTTTGCCATGTAAACTAATATTCACAGATTCTGGGAATTAGTACGTGAACATACCTTTTGGGGGGCCGCCATTCAGCCCACTACAAAGGGTTGGGATCCTTGAGTTACAGGGGGAAGAATCATCTCTGATGCACCACGTAGTATAACACAAGGATACGAGGAAAGCCAGGAGACGGCAATCATCCATTTCCCCCCTTTTTACTGAAATTTTCATTGAGATTACATTATTTTTTTCCAATTAAACACACACACACAGAAGAGCACAAAGAATAATATTACAATTTCCACGCACTGGTCTTGGCCTCCCCAGTTGTTAACATACTGACATAGTTCCTCCATATCTTCCATTCTTTTCTTTTTCTTCCATTCTTATTATAAGTAAATCACATCACAGCTAAATTCCAAATCCCCTATGCTCCCATTCCTGTTTCCATTTCCCTCCCTGCTCATCTAGAGGCTGTCACTGTCATTGATTTGGCATATGCCCAATGCATAGTGTGTAGCTTTACTGCACATATAACCATTCATACATAATATACGGAGTTGTTGTGTGTGTTTATCTTAAAAATGTTTTTCATACATGGCATTATAGTGTATGTAATATTCTGCAGGTGGCTTTTTTTTTTTTTAATCCAGGTTGATACATACAAATCTAGTTCAGTCATTTTTTTTTTTTTTGGTACGCGGGCCTCTCACTGTTGTGGCCTCTCCTGTTGCGGAGCACAGGCTCCGGACGCGCAGGCTCAGCGGCCATGGCTCACAGGTGCAGCTGCTCCGCGGCATGTGGGACCTTCCCGGACCGGGGCACGAACCCGTGTCCCCTGCATCGGCAGGCGGACTCTCAACCACTGCGCCACCAGGGAAGCCCTAGTTCAGTCATTTTAACTGCAGCTCTAAGTGGCAGGTTATCTCTCTCTCCTGGCTTTAGAATGTATATCCCAGAGAAGGCCTTTGATTAGCCTAGCCTGGGTCACATGCCAGTACCCGTTGGATCAGTTTGTGGGTTCAGCACTGGGGGGCTTTGATTGCTCGAGTTGGGAATACATGCCTGCTGCTGTAGCCATAGGGTCAGCCTACTCTGCCGCTCTCGTCAGAATCACATGCATTTGAAGGATTGTTATAGAAAGAAGTGGAAAAGGATTTGGGGCCGACAGAAACACAGATTGCCGCTTGAGTTTCAGCCCTGACCTTGGACATCAGGTCCTCTGGGAAGCCTTCCCTGACTCCTTAGATTGTGCCCTGTGCCCTTGCACTTAGTATATTGTCAAGTAGTATGTTAATTCACCTCTCCTTGAGGTGCACTCCTTTAGGGCAGACTGTGTCTGTCTTGTTTCCCTCCTGTACCTCAGGAAATGGAAGGTCTGACACACCATTCCCTCCTCACCACATATTTTTGCCTGAATGATTCCACCGAGTGTAACTTACAACCTCACTTCCCGTGAATGGGTTCCTGCCAGGGAATCTTGTGTGGCTGTGACATGTTTGCACCTACCTTTCTGCCCATTAAATTCTGGCTTTTTTTCACATCATTTGGTTTGTGTGGGTGACTTGGCCTGTTCTGGATTTTCTTTTTCTTATTTAATAGTGAAAATTCAAGGAAAGATGAAATTGCTAAAATGCAAACTCAGACTTCCTTTGTAAAATCTTTGGAGTTGAGCCCTGCCAGGCCTTTTTCATCCCACTGTCCTCTCAGCTTTCATGTGTGCACAGTAATTTCTTTCTAACCTCAGACATGCCATCAGCAGAATGTGTTTTATGCAAAGTTACTTCTGAATACCTTCTTTAGCATCAGGAGAATGTGGATTCCAATGGGTATAAGATGTATTTGGAAGTAGTCGTAGCAATCATAAATGGTCATAGCAGTCATAAATTATTGAGTGCTTTTTCTGACCAGGCATGTAGATGGAGGTGTCATCTTTATGCCTGTTATACAGGTGAGAACATGGGAGCTTGGAGAGCTCAGTGATGCACCCAAGTTCTCTCAGCTCCTGAGTGGTAGAGCTGGGATGCGAATCCACACACTGACACCAGAGCCACACTCCTAAGGACCATGTTCTGCTGCTTTTTATAATCATGAAAGAGTAAAGCTGGGGTTTGAAATGTAAAATAGATAGCTAGTGGGAAGCAGCTGCATGGCACAGGGAGATCAGCTTTGTGACCACCTAGAGGGGTGGGATAGGGAGCGTGGGAGGGAGGGAGACGCAAGAAGGAGGAGATATGGGGATATGTTTATATGTATAGCTGATTCACTTTGTTATACAGAAGAAACTAACACACCATTGTAAAGCAATTATACTCCAAAAAAGATGTTTAAAAAAAAAAAAAAAAGCTGGTCAGCTGGGGTTTGGTAATAGAAAAGGACATCGAACAGATCACAAATAAGGAATGGAGTTTTTGCCATAAAGCTTTGATAAAGATAAAGAGCACGAGGAGGAATCAACCCAGATCTTAGAACAATAACCCCACAGCCTCTGTGAGGGAAGAAGGAGCCAAGGTGTGTGTACGTGGGCCTGAAGCCATGTGCCACGGCCTAAACTGGCGCCACAGTCCCTGGAATGTGGGAGGGAGAATACACGCTGCCCAACGCTTTTTCTGCTTCCAGCATGCCCTGTAGCCCTGGGACTCTGGCTATCATAGGAGCCATTTAACCGGGAAAACTTTGAATATGTGGATAAACATTTAGACATAAAACAAATTTCATACCTATGTGAAGCAAAATGGAAACTGTGGGAGAGGCAACGCGAGAAGTTCACAGCAGGCAAGCAGTGGAATCTGATTATATGCTACCACTATTATTAAAGATATGTACAAGGCCACTGATCCTGCATTTCTTCGTGCTGTTTTAAATCAGTATATGCAAGGGCTTTCGTAGGTTCTGTGTAGATCTCAGTGTCTATCTCCCAACCCTGTATTTACTCTAAAGTCTTGTATTATTTAGCTCTGAATTCTCTTACCATGAGTGTTTTCAGGAACATAACCCCTACAGTTGGAGGAGATTACTGATATCACTAAACTTGATAGGATAATCTGTGCTCTTTGTAACCTGTCTCCTATACTAGGTTACTGTAAGTACCTTCCCCGGAGGGACACTGTTTCCTGCCTTTGTAATACTTTGCTCAGTTCTATCTAAGTAAATACTCTTGGTTTATATTTGAATAATGGTGCTAATTGCATAGCGGGTCTGTGTTCCCAAATGGGGTTATCTTGTTTCTGTCCGTGGAAAACAGTTATAGGATAAAGGATGGTATGAAAATTGAGTTGTGTTTTTATCCCTTTCTAGGTTGCATCACAGCGTATTAGCTCAGTGGACCTCTCATGTTGTAGCCTGGAGCATCTGCCTGCCAACCTCTTCTACAGCCAAGACCTCACTCATCTCAATTTAAAACAAAACTTCCTAAGGCAGAGTCCCAGTCTACCAACTGCAAGGGGGCTCAATGAACTGCAAAGGTGAGCATGCAGAAGTGGGTAGATAATTAGGAAGGTGAGGGGGTGTCAGCTTCTGGTTGTTTCTTGAATATTCTGACTAAAAAGCTACAGTTAGTAACCTTTCTCTTTCAGAGGGCAGGGTAATAGGACTTTAGTAGTGGAGACATTTTCAGTTCTCATTCTGAAATATTTTTCAAGGTCTCTGCCTTTGAAATGAATGATTTATGATAGTCATTACCTGGATAGATTTGTATAAGAAGAACACTTCTCTTTAAATCACTTGTATTTCTTAACCTGTCTACAGATGGGTCTGTGAAAAGTTGTATTTGCTGTGTTACCTCTGAACTATAGGGGTTTGGTCAGATTAATTACTTCTTTCAAAATTTACAAAAGGTCAATTTTTTCCATGAAAAGATATTTCCTTAGAAATTTAAGAACAAAAGTTTAAATTCATTAATACCACATCATCTGGGTGATTACTGTATACGTTTCAAGAGTCGCATGTGAAATGCAAAGGGTATGCTCCTCTAGTTACAGGGAAGGGACTTTATTTGCATTTATCTGAAACAGATTTAAGAATTTACCATATTCATTTCGTTTTCTTTTTTGGAGCAATGATCAATCTTGATTCTGTGGTAAATGAAACCTCTGATATATATTTGTTGCAAATATGTGAGACTATAACTACAGAAGGATATAACTTTTAAATAAATAATGGATAGCTCATTTGTTCTTAAATGATTGATAATCATCAGAGATTAAACTATGGAAATTAACCATTATGATTATGTGTTTATGGTTTTTTAACATTCAGAAAGAATAATCCAATAAGTATTTATATAAAGTTTGTGCAGACATGTAGAATAAAGGAAGAGTATTTTAATTTTCTTTTCAGATGATTGTGAATATTCTTCTTTGATATTATACCAAAACTTGACACGTGGTAATTTCTTAAATGTTGGTTGCAGTGTGGAATGTAAAATCCTATCAGTGGACTTTTAAAATTCTTTTACATTAGGATCCATTGATCTTTCTCATACTTTGAATGGATCTTTGCCCCATACATCCTTTTATTGCATTAAGTATTGGTCATTTGGAAAATACTGGTTTGTTGGGTAACAGTGAGATTCCAGATGTTAATGTATTTCATTATGCAGTTTCAAGAAATGACAGTTGTTAATATCACCACTGATCCCATCAGAAAAATCTTTAAGTATTGGGAAGTTGTCAGGCTCAGTGTGGAAACAAGTTTTCCAAAATTTTAAATTTCAGTTGAAGGCTTGAAGGCTAACCTTGGCAACAAATACTGTCAGTTGTTTTTCCTGAAGTGACCTTCTTACTTCATTGTAGAGAAAACGTCTGCCAAATACCCAAGTCTGAATACTGAGTTTGTCAGTTGTTCTTTCAGGTAAAAGTGGTATTCCATGAACATTGTGACTAGTTTGGCTCACAACTCAAATAATCGTACAAGGGTTTTCCTTGGGATAACCATCATACTTTATACAGCAGAAGTGCTTTACGTGTACTTCCCATTTTATCACCCAGAAAATAAAAAAGATATGTATTCAGCGGTTGAGATGTAATACAAATAACTTCCTTGCATCATCAAGGACATTTTTAAGTAAAATTGGTATTATGCAATTTTTTTGAATTTTATTTTATTTATATTTTTATACAGCAGGTTCTTATTAGTCATCCATTTTATACACATCAGTGTATACATGTCATTCCCAATCTCCCAGTTCATCCCACCCCCACCCCCCCGCGGCTTTCCTGCCATGGTGTCCGTACGTTTGTTCTATACATCTGTGTCTCTATTTCTGCCCTGCAAACTGGTTCATCTGTACCATTTTTCTAGGTTCCACATATATGCGTTAATATACGATACTTGTTTTTCTCTTTCTGACTTACTTCACTCTTTAGGACAGTCTCTAGATCCATCCACGTCTCTACAAATGACCCAGTTTCGTTCCTTTTTATGGCTGAGTAATACTCTATTATATATATGTACCACATCTTCTTTATCCATTCGTCTGTCGCTGGGCATTTAGGTTGCTTCCATGACCTGGCTATTGTAAATAGTGCTGCAATGAACATTGGGGTGCACGTGTCTTTTTGAATTATGGTTTTCTCAGGGTATATGCCTAGTAGTGGGATTGCTGGGTTGTATGGTAGTTCTATGTTTAGTTTTTTACGGAACCTCCATACTCTTCTCCATAGTGGCTGTATCAATTTACATTCCCACCAAAGTGCAAGAGGGTTCCCTTTTCTCCACACCCTCTCCAGCATTGTTGTTTGTAGGTTTTCTGATGATGCCCATTCTAACTGGTGTGAGGTGATACCTCATTGTACTTTTTATTTGCATTTCTCCAATAATTGGTGATGTTGAGCAGCTTTTCATGTGCTTCTTGGCCATCTGTATGTATTCTTTGGAGAAATGTCTATTTAGGTCTTCTGCCCATTTTTGGATTGGGTTGTTTGTTTTTGTGATATTGAGCTGCATGAGCTGTTTATATATTTTGGAGATTAATCCTTTGTCCGTTGATTCGTTTGCATATATTTTCTCCTATTCTGAGGGTTTTCTTTTCGTCTTGTTTGTAGTTTCCTTTGCTTTGCAAAAGCTTTTAAGTTTCATTAGATCCCATTTGTTTATTTTTGTTTTTATTTCCATTACTCTAGGAGGTGGATCAAAAAAGATCTTGCTGTGATTTATGTCAAAGAGTGTTCTTCCTGTGTTTTCCTCTAAGAGTTTTATAGTGTCCAGTCTTACATTTAGTTCTCTAATCCATTTAGAGTTTATTTTTGTGCATGGTGTTAGGGAGTGTTCTAATTTCATTCTTTTACATGTATCTGTCCAGTTTTCCCAGCACCACTTATTGAAGAGACTGTCTTTTCTCCATTGTATATCCTTGCCTCCTTTGTCATAGATTTGTTGACCATAGGTGCATGGGTTTATCTCTGGGCTTTCTGTCCTGTTCCACTGATCTATATTTCTGTTTTTGTGCCAGTACCATACTGTCTTGATTACTGTAGCTTCGTATTATAGTCTGAACTCAGAGAGTCTGATTCCTCCAGCTCTGTTTTTTTCCCCTCAAGACTGCTTTAGCTATTCGGGGTTTTTTGTGTCCCCATACAAATTTTAAGATTTTTTGTTCTAGTTCTGTGGAAAATGCCATTGGTAATTTGATAGGGATTGCATGGAATCTGTAGATTGCTTTGGGTAGTATAGTCATTTTCACAATATTGATTCTTCCAATACAAGAACATGGTATATCTCTCCATCTGTTGGTATCATCTTTAATTTCTTTCATCAGTGTCTTGTAGTTTTCTGCATACAGGTCTTTTGTCTCCCTAGGTAGGTTTATTCCTAGGTATTTTATTCTTTTTGTTGCAATGGTAAATGGGAGAGTTTCCTTAATTTCTCTTTCAGATTTTTCATCATTAGTGTATAGGAATGCAAGAGATTTCTGTGCATTAACTTTGTATCCTGCAACTTTACCAGATTCATTGATTAGCTCTAGTAGTTTTCTGGTAGCATCTTTAAGATTCTCTATGTATAGTATCATGTCATCTGCAAACAGTGACAGTTTTCCTTCTTTCCAATTTGTATTCCTTTTATTTCTTTTTCTTCTCTGATTGCCATGGCTAGGACTTCTAAAACTATGTTGAATAATAGTGGCGAGAGTGGACATCCTTGTCTTGTTCAGCATTATGCATTTTTAAAAGGAATATTTTTGCCATGATTGCCTGGCAGAGAAGAATACTGTGACAATGGGGACAGTTTGATGCTGCACTGGATTAGCTCCATAGGCAGTAAGAACTTCAGAAGGATATTGTGCTCGAGCACTTCCTTATTGTTCCCTGGAGCTGATGGTTACAGTGAAAGGGAACCACAGGAACTTCTTGAACTTAGGTTTTTATATGCCCTATGCACTCATAATACTATTTTTACTGATAGTACTGTAATAAAGTTACAATGATTTTTTGCTAAAGGATTATACCATGATTTAATCTGTTTTTGAGGCTTGAAATTATTTTGAAGTATTCTTGTGTATTTCACAGCATTGTAGGCTTCTGCACTTCATTACAGAACATCAAGAACTTTATATCATGCTATTAAATCTTGCTGTCTTAGAACAGAAAGGGGCATTAGAATTTATCCAAACCAGTGCTCTCATTTTAGAGATGAGGTAGAGGGAGATGTTAAATGCCAAAATCAGGTTAACGGTTACCTTCTGGGAGGCGTTTGGGAATGCGATTAGGGAATGGTTTGAAGAGGATTTCAACTATAACTATATCCAAAATGTTTATTTCTTTACAAAAAATTAGAGACAGACAAAATGTTAATATTTGAAAAAGCTGAATAGTGGATACTTGGATGATCATTATTATTTTCTGTATTTTTCTATTTGTGTATTTCATAATAATCCAAAAATTAAAGCCTAAACAAAAAGGAAATCAAAATGCTTCTCATAACATAGGGGCATATGATAGTCCCAAAGGGTCAGCATATATGGGCTAAATAAATAAATACCCAGATGGAGGGATATTTGGGGCATTGCCTTGCCTGTTGGTGCTTTCAGAATCTCCTGATTGGTCCCTCATATCTGTTGATTCTAAATCTGTAAATAGCTTTTCAACACGTCCACCTTTCTTGTCTGTTTCCTCTGCTGCTTCTCCTCTGTCTCTTAGCACATACCCTCTCCACCCAGCTGTGAGGGGAAGCACTTCTCAGCTCTCACGGGCTGTTGCAGGAGCTTTGGAGAAATGGTTGTCTTAACTGTCATTTTCCCACTGCAGTTCATCCTGTTTAGTTTTCTTGCCTACTATTTTGTGCATTTTGGGTTTTGTTTTGTTTTGTATTTTTAAAAATTTAAACATTCGTCCCATCAAAGTAATATCCTATATAGAGTTTTAAAAAATCTTAATAGGCAATAAGGCATAAGAAATAGGAACTCCAGCCCATCCTTATACCCAAGTCCTGTTCCCTAGGCAACTACTTTTGATTCTCAGGACTCTTCTTGCGGTTTTCTTCCATCTTCTGAAATAGTATGTATGTACTGCTATTTTTGAATTTTTTGTTATTGGGCATTATGGGTTGGCATATTACAATAGAAGATGAGGATTTAACCCTTAGATTGTCTCACAGACCCTCAGCCCCATGCCACATGCCCAGACCGCCACTTCCCCCATCCTCTCAATGTACAGATATCCGTTTCTGGTTAAGTAGATGTTGAGGGCTCACATTATTTTGAGCATGGAACTGTGATTCTCCTAAGCCACTTAAATGCAACGATTACATTTCCTTTCCTGTGCTGGCTGGATAGTAGCCTCTCTTTTTCACTGGTGTACTTTTTTCTCTAGTGTTGTTAAGGTGGCAGAACTCTAACCCTCTTCTCAACACCTTTGTCTTGGAGACTTCTTCCCTCCTGGAGCCAGCGTAGGCACCTGCTCCATAGGCCTGCTACCGAGCTGTTGTCCCGGGGTTACCTTTTGTCATTTTCCTGGTAATTCCCTTTTCGTCTCTCCTTTGTTTTCTATATGTCTTCCTGTGTCTAGCGATTCTTTCTTGGTTTACTCCCTCTTTTTAATGGAATATCTTCTAGGATCTTCCTGAGAAAGGGGACATGGGAGACAAATTTACTAGGCACTTTGTATATCTAAAAATATATGTCTCACACACTTGATTGATAATTTGTCTGGTCTCTGGATAGGAAAACATGTTTCCTCAGAATTTTGAAGCCAGTGCACTATTGTTTTCTAGCTTCTACAGTTGCTATTAAAAAGTGTTATACTCTTGGTTCCTGTCTTTGTAGACCTCCTTTCTTCTTTTTTTTTTTTTTTTTTTAATAACCCCCAAAGAGGTTTTAGGATTTTCTTTTTTAGCAGTCTTTATTCATTTCAGCAGCTGTGATGAACACTCGATCTGAAAAAAACTACGTCCTTCAGTTCTGGAAAACTTTCTCATTGTGTTTTTTGATAACCTCATCTGCACCTTGGTTTTCTCTTTTCTTCCTCTGAATTCCTGTCAGTTAGGCAGGACCTCCTCATTTGTCCTCTAATGCTGTAATTTTCCTCTTTCTCTTAATGCCCTACTTCTTGACAGGTTTTCTCTACTTTATCTTAACCTTCTGAATTTCCGCTGATATTTTTTAAGAGCTCTTTCTTGTTCGTTGGTTTAATTTGTGTGCTTTTTAACAGCATTCTGTTCCCCACCCCTGCCATGGGTGCATTCCTTCTCTTTCTGAGGACATTAAAGTAATTAATTAATTAATTTCCTTCTTGCACTGTCTTGATTTCTTTTTTTTTCCTGTTTGTGTGGGTGTCTGACTTTTATGTTAGGAACTTGACCTCACTGTTTGGAGATCCTTTGCTCTCTGTTCCTATTTAATGGTGAGCCACTGGGAAGCAAATTGGGTGCTGTGGTCTGTGGACAGCACTTCTCCATACAGCTTCATTGCAGTGCTATCGGGGGTGAGCCTTGTGGTTTCCTTGGGGAACTTCCAAAGACAGTATCTGTGGATCTTCTCCCTAGGACATGTCAGTTTTACTTGAGAGGAATCCTTTGGTCTTCTGCCTGGGCAGTACATGCCAAGATTCAGGGAGTGGAGTAGGGTAGAGAGCTGCAATCTCAGGGTTTAGTGTGTGGAGTTTTATTTGATCCCCTGTTTTCAGAACAGTGTTTTCTACTATTCCTGATGCCTTGGAGCCAGGACTCTGGGATTCAGTTTCTTCCAGGGAATAAACTGTCTCCTGCTGGAATTGGGGAGAGGATCTGGGGTCTCATGTAATTCCTTATATTCCTTATATAATCTTTTGGAAGTCTTTTTGTAGAAGTATAATGAGTGTACAGTTCGATGGGTTTCCACAAAATAACACATGTGACCAGTGCTCATACTGAGAAATAGAAAATTACTATTTTCAGGGAGGGCACAGAAGCCCTCCCTGCACCCCTCCTCTTAGTACCCTAAAGATAATCACAGTGCGCACTTCTAACACCATGAAGAGTTTTGCCTGGTTTTGTTCATCATATAAACGAGTCATATAGTATGTACTTGTGTCCCGCATCATTCATTCACATTGTTTTTACAAAGCAAAACAAAGCATATCAAGTTACATATTATCAGCTTGCACTGTATAGTGTGTAGTATAAAGCCATGACTTTGATTTGTTTAAGGTGGGAGACTTTTCAGTTTTGCACTGCCAGGAAGGTTTGTTAAGTTTCTGTTGCTTTTTTTTTCTTTAACCTCTTTATTGGAGTATAATTGCTTTACCACGTTGTGTGAGTTTCTGCTGTATAACAAAGTGAATCAGCTATACGCATACACATATCCCCACGTCCCCTCCCTCTTGGGTCTCCCTCCCGCCCTCCCTATCCCGCCCCTCTAGGTGGTCACAAAGCACTGAGCCGATGTCCCGAGCTGTGCGTGGGGGAGGTAGGTTGAGGGGACTCGGATGTGGAGGCTGAGCAGCTGGTGAAGGTGATGTTGTATTTGCCCTTCGGGAAAAACTAGGCTTTAAACCAATTTCTTTTTCTCCACATACTAATGTGAGATTTTTGTCTCCCATCCCCATTATTCATGAAAGATTTTATTCCCAAGTTTTCAAAGTAGTAAGTTTGTAAGTATATGTGTACACACACACAGATGTTCGATGCTAGGAACTGAAATTATATATATTTAAAACTCACTTATACTTCAAAAAGCACTATTGTAGCTTATTTAGAGTCATACAGTTAGTATGGTATTTTTGAGATATGCCATTTATTTAATTTATTATTTTTAGTTGTATGTTTAAGGAATTTGTGTTGATCTCTAGTGTATGTTTCACCGGGAATATGTTAGAGAGGTACCAAAGGGTAATTTATTTTTATGTTTTTACCAAAGTCTCAAGGGATGAATTTTTAGGTTACAGTGTCAGGGCGAATATCCAGAGAGAAACTTTACATACAAAGCATTTATAATGCATTAGGAGTTCTAAGACTTTTTCTCTTAACCACATATCTATCCCCCTAATATTTTTCTTTCTATTGCAAATTCTCACCTTAAACAAATGAGCAATTTCCATAGAACATTTAAAATGGCATTTGCAACAACGTTCTAATTCTGGAAAGATGGCATGCTGATGTACATACACAGGCCAGCAGTTTCAGAGGGAAAACATTGTTCTTGGAATTACCAGTGTTTGTTTTTCCTTTATTGGCATTGGAACTCTTCAGTTAGTTTTCAAAAATAGAGTCAAGGCAAAATCAGAGTAATTTTTGGTAGTTTTAATGGTTTCTTTCCGGATTTTGTATGTTACTAATAATTACGATGTATTATTTACCTCTATTTTATTAATACGTAGTATTTCACTTATATTAACCGTATTCCATTTAGATGACCCAGATGGTATTAGTACTAAATTGTTATTATTTGCAATGGAGAATTGTTTTAATAAAATATAGTAAGTTTCTTTGTAAAGTCAATGAAGAGGACAACTTTTTGTTGGCTTAAATTCAAGGAATATAATTTTCCTTCCCATGTCTTAATTTTGTTGTTTTTAATATGGCATCAAAGCAGCGTGAACTTATTTGTACTAAATTATATTGGTGTTCAAACGTTTCAAATGTACTTTTACGTTTAAAAGAGCTAAATCTATCATTTATTAAAATTTCATGTGTCGTAATATTGTATTGACAGATCTAAAGTTTGTAAGGGATGATAGCTCAGAGTTCTTTTACGGTGATATCCAGTGCAGTGTTTACAAAGAGCTATGTCAAGAGCAAACTCGAAAGCCAAGTTTGATAGTAATAATTTGTATGTATATGTTTCTGGTAGCTTTGTCCACCCCAGTACTTGGAAGGTTATCTGATTAGATGTGAAATTTCTTTCAGCTGAAAAGACTAAGAGAGATGGGAGGGATGAGAATTTTTCAAATGGGAGTGAAGGAATGAAGTTGAGTTGGGTGTGCAAGTATGTGGGTGTAAAAGAATGAAAGTTATTGAAGAAATGAGCATTGAGAAACTCATAATTATGCCTGGCATTTATCAAGTACCTTTCTTCTTAGAAAGCTTAATTTTTCTAAATTTTTAGTCTCCATGAAATGGAAAACAAATGACCTTATTTCCTACTCTGTTCTTTTGGGGATCTTGGCATTCCAGAGCTACAGAGTTATTTGTTTTAATTACTTATCCTTACCAAAAGTTCGCATTTCCGGGTTTTTATAGAAAGAGAGATTTTAATTTTTGTTTTTATCAGTGATTTTATCAGTGACTTACTTTTAATGGAAACAGTGATGATTCATTAACATAGTGGGATCAGGGGTGGCATGCTAAAATATTTTTTCAGCTTATTTGCCAGACATAGACTGCAGTTCTTAGAACAGTTTCAGCTTCTTTAAAGATGCTCTGTCATATAAAAAATATTGCAAGCAAACAAGAGCCACTCACTGCTGAAGGAAGGGCATAGCTGATGCATTAAAGACAAAACACTTAGCACAGTCGCTGCTCAGGGCTTGGGAAGGAATTTTCACTACTGGGTTTGGTGAGGCTTGCCGAATGTCTAAGGAATTTCAGAGACTGTACGGAATGCCCTTCTTCCAGTTAACTTTTCCCAACACTGAAGTTCCTTTCTTTATACAGCTTTGCTTTTCAGATGGAGTTTTGATCCTCTTGGGAAGCTTTCCATCTCACACAATTCCCATTTTCTTTCCCTGAGCATGTGATCAAAGGAAAGCGTTTGCTTGGTGCTTGGGACACTGAGATTGTGTAGCCTTTGGTGCTCTCCTTGGTGACGGCTCTCGGCCTCATTTCTGGCAATAATAGCCTATTTTCTTCTGCCCTCATACAGCGCATTTAGAAGAGAGGGCTCAGAAGAAACAAAAGATTTATTTATCAGCCAGACTATATTAAATTCAGTTTGCCCTGTTGCCTTCTTGGGATCCTTTAAGATGTTCTTTAACTTTTTTTTCCCCACTTAAATAAAAAGTGGGGAGAGATCTTCAGCCTTGGCTTGAATCCAGTGAGGCTATTGTATTCTGGCCAATTCTGTTCTTCTGTTTGTTTTAGTTGAGCTCCTGGCTGTACTCTCTCAGTTTTAACTGTAAGAGTTTAATGTTAAACATAGTATTTGCAGAAATTTGCTATTCTGAGTGGTAACCAACTTTTCACTTTGCCTAGCTCTTAGGGGAAAAGGATAAGCATGCAGTGAGCGGGCCAACAGATAATTATTTTGCAGTTGTTGATGGTTAAACAGCATAGTAACTTGTGACTTGGGAACATGATTAACATCATTACTGATAACTTCTGAAATAATGTTCTGGTTGCTAGTGTGAGAATGCTGATGGAAACCAGTAATGTTCCTCTTTCTCCCTCTCCCCTCTGCCTCATGTCAGACAGACACAGCTAACAGTACAGCTAACACTGGAGCGCCTTCTAACAACACACACGTGTAACTTTTGAAAATTAAAGACCCATGAGGGTTTCTGTTTGTCCTAAGAGTGCCTGCAATTTTGATGTCACTCACCATGCGCTCTGCAGTAATAGAGCTTTGGATGGAAGAGTCAGATTCCTGTTGTCATTTCCCATGGCTGGGTTAGGATGGTGATGCTAGAGCTGGCAAGGTATTTGACAGAGGCCTCTCGAAAGTAGGGCACGCCCATCCCTCCCCAGTGATGTCTTTGGGACTCATAATTAACAAGAAACCTTAGGGAAAGTCTGACTTTCCAAATAGTTGTACTTTCCTCCAATTTAAAGATTTCTGTCAGAAGGCTCACTTTCGCCCCACATAGAGAGATCGTGTGTGTGTGTGAGTGTGTGTGTGTGTGTGTGTGTGTGTGTGTAGGGGAAGCACAAGAAGGGAAAGGGAGCTGTTACTTGATTTATGTAATACACAAATCCATGTGTTCTAGACTCCCCTGTTCAAAAATTTTCATAGGTAGGGCTTCCCTGGTGGCGCAGTGGTTGAGAATCTGCCTGCCGATGCAGGGGACATGGGTTCGAGCCCTGGTCTGGGAAGATCCCACATGCCACGGAGCAACTAGGCCCGTGAGCCACAACTACTGAGTGCGCGTCTGGAGCCTGTGCTCCGCAACAAGAGAGGCTGCAACAGTGAGAGGCCCGCGCACCGCGATGAAGAGTGGCCCCCGCTTGCCGCAACTAGAGAAAGCCCTTGCACAGAAATGAAGACCCAACACAGACAAAAAATAAATAAATTAAAAAAAAAAAAAGCTAAAAAAAAAAAATTCATAGGTAACTAGCAGTGTCTTCATCTGGAATTCAAGGTGCTCTGTGAATGCTCTAAGCGTCCTTTACGACCCCAGGAGTTCTTTCTGCTTAACAATAGTTTGCTTAACATTTTCCAAGAACACCGTGGAGGTTTTGCCCCCAAATTAGTGTTTCTCAAAATGTGATTTATGAAATGCCTACATCAGAATCACCTGGGGTATTTACTAGAAACAGAGGTACCTGGTGTTCATCCCAGACCTGCTGAATCAGAACCTCTGGTGATGGAGCCCAGGAATCTGCATTCTAACAATGCTTACTGAAGTTTGAGAAACAGTCACACCAGCCTATTCTTTATGAATGCTCTCTTTTCAATTCCCCATCTGCCTATTGAACTCTTGTTCATGTCCCTTAGGTAAAAATGAGTTTTCTCTTCTGCAAGCATTTATGGTATTTTTTTTCCAGTACATTTCATCTTCTGCTTTTTATTATAGCAGCTTTGCTCCCAAACTGTTTCAAGTTCCTGGAGGGTGAAAACCATGCCTAATTCACATGTGTATGCTTCACACCCTTTGTGCCTAATAAGAACTCAGAAAATGTTTAGTGAATGAATAGTTCAGTCCTAGGATCGGACTTTTATTATACCTAGTAAACTTTGGGTATTGGATTTTTGATTTTTTCTATTTAACTATCAGATATGCCTGGTCTGTTTGTGATGTGAGCTTAAGCTTTCCATGTCTGAGCATGTTTTCATGACATGATTATTCTTTCTGGCTTTAGCTTATGTTCACCTTCTCCTTTGGTAATCTAATATCCTTGATAGAGACATTACCTGATTTTCATTTTTACATATCCTTGTATGACTCAACTGGGATTTAATCTAAGTATACTGTGTGGGTCTTCTCTGCTTCGAGAAGTGGAAATAGAAATCCGTTTTCTGCCTGTTACAGAAATGTTATTTTATTTTATTTTTTTTGCGGTACACGGGCCTCCCGGACCGGGGCACGAACCCGTGTCCCCTGCACCGGCAGGCGGACGCCCAACCACTGCGCCACCGGGGAAGCCCAGAAATGTTCTTTTTATATTTTGTTATTTGTCCTACTAGTGTGGAGGTTAATATTAAACATCTCTTGAATAGTATCTCAATTAAACTGGCTAACTATGGGCAGATCTGTTGGTGAGAAAATGAAAAAATGTAGTCATGGATAAAGTGAGAAACTATTTCGTAAGAGATGTTTAACTATAACATAACAAATTTCTTCTTTGTTTTTTTGATTGTTATGTTGCCAATTTATAAAAGAATCAGAAAATGACAGATTTATGCCGCTGAGGACTTACTGTTTTCATGAATTTAGTTAGTGCACAGTTCCTGTAGATCTAGTGACTGTTCTTTCCGCATGGTTACCATCTTGTGATTTGGAGTGGTTTTCTGTATAATGGAATTACTTGATTCATGGGAGCCTGCCCTTGCATGCCCCCCCCCCACCCCTCCCTTGCTGTGGGCAGGAGCTCTGTCTTGTTGGCTCTTGTATCCATAGGGTTAACTGTGTCTAGGATCTGGCACAAAGTAAGTAACCCATAAGTGCCTCTTGTTTGAACTATCTTAAAAGGGAGGATTAAAGTAAACATTTCTCTCTTTAGGGGATGCTTTAATTTGCCCTTCCAGCAACATGTCCATTGTAATCATTGCCAGCACTGAGTGTTCTCTATTTCCTTGATTATTATTTTGGAAAAATTATGTTTATGAATTGTAGCTTTGGTATACTTTCTCTGCTTTTTCACATTTGCAGCAGTTCTTAGGAAAATGCTGCTCAAATTCTTTTGTGGCTGTAAATTTTAAATTTTATCCAGGTAAAATATGCATGTGTTTATTTTTGTTTTCTAGTCCTATGAGAAGGTGATATGCTTGTTTTGGTTATACTGACAGTCATTTATAGTGATTAGGACGAAGATGGGGTGGTTTCTGTTTATTTTGCACAAGTATTGAGAAGCTGGCTGTGTGCTGCATTAGCATTTGGGTGCGCTGAACCTCCCAGAAGACCCTGGCAGGTGCTAGCTGGGAACAAGGCCAGTGGGCCACTTGAGCCTTGGAACAAAATGGCATACATAAGTTCACGTGGATTCATTTCAAAGTGGTAAAGGGACAACGGGAAAAAAGTGCCGCGCCAAGAAATGGAGAAGTCACCGATGAGAGTTCAATTTCAGCACAGGACAGTTTGGGGAGAGCAGTGTGAGAGCTAAAAGGAGATGAGTCATGCTTTCTGAAGGGTAGGTGTTCCCAGCAATTCTGAAGCAGGCCCAAAGATTCAAATGTGTCTCATGCCACCACAGCTGCAGACAAGTCCAAGAAGAACATGGAGTAAAAGGTATCCTCTCTTTTCTCCTGCATCCAGGAGAGAGAGCCTCTTAACTGTTTTGCAGATTATTTGCCTTTCTTACATAACAGAGCATGTTCAGGTTGCCCTATATCATTCCTGGATTGGGGCAAAAATATTAAAACATGGTGTAGGACTAAGTTCATAAGCCAGTAAAGTTCCATACTAAAGGAATTGGGATTTGAGGAGCACATGGAAGATGGATCAGGAAGTTGCTGACTGATGTCTTTCATTCATTGACTTAACTAATGTTTCTTGAGAGAAAGTGCATTCAGTACAGATTTTCAAAATGTACTTTAATACCCTTCCCAAGATTTGTCCTTCTAAAGAGAAAAGAGAAAAGCTACTCTATCAAACTAATAATTTTATTAAAGCATTTTGCTGACTCAAAACCACAAAGTGGGCTCTTAGGAAGGACAAAAATACAGGCACTTGATTTTATAAATTCTCTTGGAAAAAAAGAAAAGAGAAAGAAAAAGTAAATGCAGCTTGTTTTTACCCAAGCCTTTTTCTTCGTCTGTTTTACTGGAATGGCACTAAGCTTCTCTTTTTGTTCTCTCTTCCCCTATTCTATGAAATTTATTTAAATTGAATGGAAATTGAAATGGATGGTTTATTTAATAAATGATATTGGCATAATGAGCTACCAGAAAAAAAATTGTTAGACCTCCACCTAACATAAAATAAATGTCAGGTGAAATAAAGGTCTAAATGTGAAAAATAAAATATATAAATATTAGAAGGAAATATAGGAGAACATTTGCGTCACTTTGGGTTAGGGTAAGAGGACCTTCTCAAGCAAGGTGAAAAACAGACTCCATACAGGAAAAAATGTCCACATTTGAGCAAATAAAAATTAAAATTAGTGTGTGGCTAAAGTCAGCATTAGCAAAGCGGGAAAAATGAAACCATAGGCTAGAGTGTCCTGTGACACACGTGCGTCATATGACACCAAGAGGCACATAGTTTTCAGGGAGCTCCTACAAATTGATAAGTAAAAGGTGAGCAACCCAGGAGAAACATGGGCAAAGAACATGACTGTGTATTTCAAAGAAGATGAACTTCACAACAAGATAAACTTCATTGAGAAATAGCAATTGAAATGACCTGATACAACTTTTTGCCCATCAGATTAGCAATAATGCAAAGGATGCTAACGTTAAATGGTAGTGAAGGTAGCATGGAAAGAAACCCTCTCCTGTGTGGCCAACTGGGAGTATGAATTTCTACAACTTTTTGGTAATTTTGCCGTATGGATTAAAAGAATATATATAGGGGTGGGAGATGCAAACTATTAGATGTAAGATAGGGTCAAGGATGTATTGTACAACATGGGGAATATAGCCAATCTTCTGTAATAACTGTAAATGGAAAGTAACCTTTAAATGTTATATAAAATATAAGAAAGGTTAAAAAAATTTAATTGTACAAACTCTCAGACCCACAGTTATACTTTTAGAAATACAGGTTCACAATCCGTTATCCGAAATCCTTGAGCCCATTTGTGTTTCAGATTTCAGAGATTTTCAGGTTATTAAAGATAATACGGTGCATATACTATATATTGTATAACACCTCCCTCAAGGTTTGGGACAGCACCCCATAAGCAAACACGTTTATATTTCTAAAGGGAACAGATGAATATTCACATCAGTTTAGATCATTTTTGGCACCACATGAATCAAAGAAAAACTTCTGAATTTTTAGAGCTTGTTGGGTTTCAAAAATGTGGATGGCATTGGGCACCCATAAATACTGCAAAATAAAATCATTGATGCACAAACAAATAGGCTGAATTATTTCTATCAGCAAAGGACTGGAAGCATTCCGTGTCGATCAGCAGAGGGATGGAATAAATGGTGGCACATTTGTACTCTGTGTATTATGCAGCTGTCAAAAGAGTGAGTTAGATTTTAACATACTGACGCAGAAAGATGATTTGTTTGTATTAGATGAGAAAACAAGTTGTAGAAGAGAAGCGTGTGGTACAGTCCCACTCAAAAAAGAGGGAGGGAGGTTATCACCCACTTACGCATGTATGTGTTTTACAAGGAAGAAAAGCTTTGGAAGGATATATACCAAACTCTAGACACTGGTTATCTCAGGAGGATGAGATTTGGAAGGAAGTAGGAGACTGTTAACATTTTGTTTACATGCTTCTGGAGTTTGACTTGTTAAAAAGAGCATGTATTAATTTGGTCACCAAATAAAAGCAATTTTTCTCTGAAAAGCAAATACAGTTTGTATTACAGAGCACTGAGAGTTGGCATCTCTCCACTAAGGTGCAGCTCTCCAGACCATGAGGGAACCTGCTTTTCATAATTAATAATTAATGGAAGGCAGAGGGCTAAGCCTGGAGCTAGGCTTACAGCTCCAGTCCTCAAGCAGGGCCTTCATTACTTAGTACCGAAGCCTAATGATTTCCAACATGTATTAGCCTGTCCCCCCACGGGAAAAAAACAAGTTAAACTTAGACTGTTACTATGATACGGAAATCCAGTCACCCAGGGAGTCTTTTTTTAACTGACCCACTTGTGGGGAATAATAACTCCAGAAAGTAATATTGATTTTTCTTTGACTCTGTTGAGTAAGACAAATGTGGTTTCCGCTTCATGAGTGTAGTGTGTGACACTCATTGTAAGCACATTTAGAATATGTTTAAAAATAGAACTACTTCTACCATACTGTCATTTTATTTTACAGTCAAGTTTTCCTAGTACTGTACCCTTAGTTCCTGGAAGGAAAATTACTAAAGATTTAGATGGATCTAAAGCTAATTAGTATTATGTCTCCAAATAGTTATCATGCTGTTTATTTGGTTTTATTTCCTAAATCTATACAGGCTATGTAGCCCTTACCTTTAACTCAGATGCAGAAAGAACCTTGTACATAAATTTTTGAGTGTGGATAGACTGAATGGATAAATGCTGAGAAAGGAGAAAAGATTAAGCACATCAGTGATCATAATAAAACATGCCCAGGACAGGGCGGTATATGAAACTTGACAGCATTTGTGTGTTTGTTTTTCTCAACTGTGATATCTTATGTGGATGGCATTGGGCACCCATAAATACTGCAAACTAAAATCATTGGGAGCAAGTGCTCCTTAGAAAATAAAGAGAGGCCATTTGCTAAATGTGATACTATGCCATGTAACTTCATTTAGAGAACTAAGATTACTGTTAGACTGGATGAATGTTAACTTGATTTCTTTTCCCTACTCCGAGCTCTATATAAAACAAACGAACATGAGTTAATATCTCTTTCCTTAAAGCATTCTGCTTGCTGTGGAAAGTGAAGTCAGTCTTTTCAGGTTGTTGGGTAGTTTGGGAGCATGGGCTGTGCTTGAATTTGTTTGAAGGTAAATGTACATAGTGTTCAAAATATTAATTATCCTCCAGGGCCGATAATGCCACCCTCTATAAAGGGAAATGAGGTTGAAAAAGGAGCGCTTTCCACACACTACTCTGAGGCAGTTCTTTGACCTGTGACTTAGAATTGTTAGTAAGTGATATCTGTTTACATTTAACTCTTTAATAAGATGTAATAAAAGAAGGGCGGGAGAGATGAGAAGTAGTACTGATGTTGAAAGGCAGTAGATTCAAGCTGTATGTGATAGTCACACCATTTCTCTGAGCCTAGTTTCTTTGTCTATGACCCTGGGAAATGAAAGGCCCCGTCTGTTCTCACTTTTGATAGCCCTGAGAAATAAGGAAGGCATATCTACTTTAAGTAGCTTTCTTTAGCCTTGGCACTGTGTGTGTGTGTGCGTGTGTGTGTGTACGTATAACAGATGTTTTTAAACAACAAACCACGCAGTTTCTTGTCCTTTTAGTTTCTACAGTATCAAAAAGAATCCTTTCTTGTTGTTGATAAACTCATAACTGTAATTATTACAATCGTCATTAAAATAATTTTTATTAGTCTTAAATTTTGTGATGCTCTGATCATCCTCTACTTCCTATATTGAACAGCTCTGAGGGGATATCTGCAGCCTGATTGAATATAATGTAACTTCATTTCAGGGATTTAATTTTAAGGTTTAAGAACTGTAATATTAGTTTCAAAAATAAAATTATTTAAAATATTTCACCAAATATGCATTTTTTCCAAAGCCAGCCAAGTTTTATTTTAGAATCTGAGCCTGTGCACATTTGATAACTTATCTGTCTCACCTGTTAGCATGACAGAGCTAAAAGTCTTTAATTTTGTAGGAGACATAGAGATTTCTGGTCTTTTCTTCCGTAACAGTGTGCTGTCACCTTGCTCTCTCCTCTGCATTCTTTTAAAATGAAGGTAAAGGGAGGAAAGGTCACCCACTCCCCACTTTGATCTCTTATCTCTCTCTTAAACATTGCCTTCAGGTATCTGTTTCACCCATTTGAAGACCAGAGGGAAGTGGATTCTAGGTGGACTTTTATTTTTCTAAGAAGGGGTTTTTGAATTGGCAGATGCCTATAATCTGACTGCTTTCTACATAAATAAAGAAAAAGTGGACCTCTAAGAAGGCTAAGGGTTAGAGTTCCCAAAACAGATGAGTTTTACTGTGTTCTGATCAAGAACTTGAGTTCTCAGAAACAATCCATGCTTTGTTTGCTAAACAAGTCTACTGAACATCGTGTTCTTTTCTGGGAAGAATTTGGGGGATGGGCTGTGCAGGGCAGGCTACGAAGGAGGTGGAGAGGGAACGAGAGAAACTTAGGACACTTATAAATCAGAATCAGCCCTTAAAATGTATAGGTCTAAGGCAAGAGTATAAATGGAGGCCCCAGCCCACATATCTAAATGTTTAATTTATAATTAAGCTAACAAACTGTTAAATAAAACACATTCTCGCCTCCTACCTTCACAAATATAGTTTTATGATGACCTCTAGATTCAAATTTATTGAATTCTATCTATATAATCCTCAGACCCCTTGGGATTCTGCACTGGATATGGCTGTGTATAGGGGAACTGGCTCAGTGGCCCAAATGTCATCTTTATCCATCTCCGACTCTATCCCTCATCCTGCAGGACACACAGCCCACGTGTCCAAGCTCTGTCCACTCCTAGGGCCTATGGGTGCACATACTCATGGGCGGATGGGCCCAGGGAAGAGGCCCACACAAGCACTGAAAACAGATAGGTGTCATTTGGGTAAGGAATTCCAGGATCCTGCTTATTGTTAGTATGGAGAGAATGCTTCTCTAATGGAAATATAATGTGAACCACATAAGTAATCTCCAATTTTCTGGTAGCCACATTGAGGAAGAGGAAGAAGAAACAGGTGAAATTAATGTTAATAATATAGCTTATTTAATTCAATGTATCAAAATTATCAGTTCTAAAAAATTATTAATAGAGTTTACATTCTTTTTTTTTTTTTTTGCGGTACGCGGGCCTCTCACTGCTGTGGCCTCTCCCGTTGCACAGGCTCCGGGCATGCAGGCTCAGCGGCCATGGCTCACGGGCCCAGCCGCTCCGCGGCATGTGGGATCTTCCCGGACCGGAGCACGAACCCGTGTCCCCTGCATCGGCAGGCGGACTCTCAACCACTGCGCCACCAGGGAAGCCCGAGTTTACATTCTTTTTTGTACTAAGTCTTTGAAATCCAGTGTGTATTTTATAATTAGAGAATATGTCAGTTTTGACTAGCCCCATTTCAGATGCTCAGGAGCCACCTGGGTCTCGTGGTATTTGTACCAAACAGTACAGCTCTAGGCCAAGGGAGCCCAAACTCCTTGTTCTGTAGGGGCACTTGGCCTGTACTTAACTATTTTTTTTCTCTTCCATTCAAGTTTGTCACCTGCCTTTTACTCATTCAACTCACTGCTGCTTGCCTTTCTTCTCAGGAATGGTATGGTCCTAATAAATTTGTTTGCATAGATGAATATACCTTTTATCCCCCTGTTATTGACAAATACTTTTCCAAAAGCCAATGCTTCCACTTTCCATCTTGAGTCATTACTGGAATTGTAATCCTTCTGTTCTCCACTTTCTGAAGTCTTTGTGCTATATTGTTTTGGATAATGTCTAGGGTCTTTTTCCTTCCTAGAGGAACTTTTATTTAAAAAGTTCAGTTTAATTGCATGCATATTTTAAAACTGTGGCCAGTTCTACCAAATGAGGATACAAATCTAGAAGGTAGGGAACTGTTTTTGTTTGGACTAGAACTTTTATCTATTTCAGGATACAGTTTCCAGAATTAGAAGAAAAAAAAGCATCTAGTTAAATTTGAATTGCAGAAAAAAAAAGAATATATATTTTTTAGCATAAGTATGTCTCATGCAACATTTGAGACATACTAAAAAGTTATTTGTTGTTTATTTGAAATACAAATTTAACTGGATGTCCTGTATTTTATCTGGCAACCCTATTTCAAGACTGTTTTACTGTCTCAAAAATTGGGGACCCTAAGCAGCTTTTATTTCTGTGGGTTTAACTGTTGATATTTACTGTGTTAGAAATTTAAACTGAGAAATATTTACATATATAGTAATTCATTTAGAAAAATAATAAACCCCATTCTTGTTAACATATGTATTTTTTATGAAAAATAACTACCTTCTATAACAAGAAAAAATAGGGAGAAGAATGTTATTATTTTATATTGTTGCAACTCTTTTAACGCCTGGCTGAAGTAGAAGATGTTGGATTCTCAAGTCTCCTTCTGTTTCTAATCAGGTGTGCTCTCACAAAGACATGTACCATCTGGAAATCTCCACTGGACACTTGGGAGAAAATGAGAGTGGCAAAAGTCAAATGACATCTTAGTATTGTTATGAAAATAGTTTTGACCTTGAGAATCTCCTGAAAGGATCTCAAGGACCTCTTCCATGGTCCCCCAACCATGCTTTGAGAACACCCTGGGCTAGGAATAATAGACCCTCTAATTCTAGCTTGTGTGTTAGATAGATCACAGATAATCAGAATATAGGATAAACATTCTTTGTTTTAAGTAGGACTAATGAGTCAAATCATAAAATACAAAACAAATTTTAAAATGATTATTCACGTTTAGCAGTAATTCTTAAGTTTTGTTTTGTTTTTTACTTTACAATTACTCTGTCGGCTGCTCTCGCTTTCTGAGATGGCCCACAGTCTGTCTGTGGAGTGTGTTTCTCTTGAAATAAATCCACTTCTTACCTATCAACTTTGTCTCTCACTGAATTGTTTCTGCGATGAGACATCAAGAACCTGGGCTTCATTAAGTCCTGAAACCAGATACTGAAACCCCCGCCAGGTGGGAGAAGTTAACTCTGCTGCCGCAACAGGCAGACCACGGACTGGCTGGAACCAGAAGGTTGATGATGCTGACTCCCACTTACCTCACCACCAACCAGTCAGAAGAAGGTCCATGAGCTGATCACACCCTCCTCTTTGAACCATTACTATAAAACTCCTCACTAACCCCTGCAGGTTGGGACACTCAGTTTTGAAAGCATTAGCCCTCTGTGGCTCCCTTTGCCTGGCAAAGCAATAAAACTATTCTTTTCAATTTCACCCCCACCAAAAATAAATAAATAAAATAAAATTACTCTGTCAAGAAAATAGCTATCAATCTGTCAGATAGGTACATTGTCAGCTTTCTATTTAGAATAAAATTTACGTAGCCATTTAGAACAAAGCTTTACATTTTTTATTATAAAATTCAATAAAGAGGTCACATGACAGTTTCTTTAAAATGCTGATTGGATTGAATTGCGTTTATTTTTAAGATGTGCCTGTTCTAGGCATAGTACACATTGCCTAGTATTTAGGCTTGGCCAGTTTATAAAATAATTAGCATAATGCAATAACTAATCTGATTCTCATCTCAAATAGAAAACGTTCTCGAGGTTGGCAGTGGGCCAAATGTGAGAGTACACAGAGAAGTGCCCTCAAACTTAGAGGTGACTTTTTTTTTTTTTTTTGCGGTATGCGGGCCTCTCACTGTTGCGGCCTCTCCCGTTGCGGGGCACAGGCTCTGGACGCGCAGGCTCAGCGGCCATGGCTCACGGGCCCAGCCACTCTGCGGCATGTGGGATCTTCCCGGACCGGGGCACGAACCCATGTCCCCTGCATCGGCAGGCGGACTCTCAACCACTGTGCCACCAGGGAAGCCCTAGAGGTGACTTCTTGTATTGCTTTAATTGCTTGGACAACTGAGAAAATGAAAGAGCCATTAACAAAAATAGAGCAGGAGGAAGTGCAGGTCTGGGATAAAGATGGTATGTTCGGTTTTGGACTGGAAATGTTGTAGTGTGGGTCAACAGAGAGGAGATGCTGTGTGATAGGGTTAGAGAGAGTTGTCCACAGGGTAGTAAAATGCTTTCCAAGGGAGACAATGTAAAGAGAGAAGAAACAAAGAGCACATCTGTGAGGAGTACCTAACTGTGGGGTAGGAAAGAGGAGATGGGGAAGAAAAAAGAAGAAAAGGAGGAAAGGTTGGAGAGAGCTAGGAAGAGGCTAGGTGAGGAAAGTGTCCTTAGAGTGAGATGAGAAGAGCTCTTCGTGGAAGGGTGTGTGGTTAGCAGGATGGAGACTGAGGAATGGTCATTGGTTCTTCAGTTTGGAACTGCAAAACTGGTACCCTTAGAGAGAGTGTAGTTTTGATTAATTGTGAAGTTTTTGTTATTTCAGGTTTGGATTGGAGAGCAGGGAAGCAGAAAAGTTTTTGACTTGTCTGGGGTAACAGAAATCCTAAAGAGCTACATCAGTGTTCTTTTCCTTCCTCTCTGTTGTCATTCACACGGGTGTTAATTAAGCTAGCCAAGGTGAAGCTAAAAAACTCACTCCAGCAAACTCACCGCCTCAAATATTCAACCTTATTTTAGAGTGACGTTTGTTCTTAAATATAATCTTTATATTTTAGGTAAAACGCTGGCCTTAGAGTCTGAAGATGTGCACTCCAGCTCTGCTGCTTGCTTACCCTCTGAGGGCTCCTTTTTCTGCTCAGCTGAATTAGAGTTGGACTAGATTATCTCTAAGGCTATGCCAAAATCATGTGATGTTATGCATCTATGATATTTGTCTTTTCTTTCCTTTTATTATAATAGGTTCAGCAAGTTGAAGAGTCTTAACCTTTCCAATAATCATTTAGGGGACTTCCCATTAGCAGTCTGCAATATTCCAACCCTGGCCGAGCTGAATGTGTCCTGCAATGCCCTCCGAGCAGTCCCGGCAGCCGTCGGAGATATGCACAAGTATGTACTTCAAACCCTGCTGCAAAGTATCTCTCAGAAACCCTCAGAAAGCTGCATCAGGGTCGCAGCACATGAGATTAGTTAACTTGTTATGTTGGTCATATGTTGGTCCCAAATCAAGAGATCATGCTCTTGTGTAGAGTTCATTTGTTAGCTTCTTTCAGATTCTTGTAAAAAATTAAAATATCCTTGTTTAGAACGAAGACCCCTACAGGTGAATGTGTCTAAATATGGGAGGAGGGGTTACTTTCTCATTTCCTGAGTTATGTTGAATTCTAAGACCTAGAAGTTAATTTTTTAGAATAACAATGAAAGATGGGTATTTGGGCTGATTCACACTGCAGTCAGCTTGTGTTGTTCTCATTTATCCCTATCCAAGTTGGGAAAATTGGTCATAATTTTCGTTTTCAGTAAAAGATTAAGATGTTTATCTCTGATCATTTCTCTCTGGTGTATTATTGCCTCAGGCCCTGTCCTTAGCATTTTGCAAAGAATAGTATATTTTCTTTTTCTGGTAATATGATCTATACTTATGGAACTCGTATGTTAATAATAAAGATGTAAAATTTATACACTCTCTTTCTAATTCTTATGTTTTCTTTAATAGCTTACAGACATTTTTGTTGGATGGAAACTTTCTCCAGACCCTTCCTGCTGCGTTGGAGAACATGCATCAGCTTAGTTATCTTGGTCTTTCTTTCAATGAATTCACTGACATTCCAGAGGTATTGGAGAAACTGACTGCTATGGAGAAGCTGTGCATGTCTGGAAACTGTATGGAGACTCTTAGGCTACAGGCTTTAAGGAAAATGCCTCACATTAAACATGTGGATCTAAGGTAACCATTTTAAAGAAATATATCCCATTTGAGTGGTTGGCTAATATTTGGGGGGTAGCTTATAGCCCTTTTGGTGGCATTCTTCTGTCGAGGCAAGCAGGCTGGTTAGTTACAGTAAGGGCCCGCTTTGCTATTTTTGCCCAGAGGGAAGTATAATGATTGGTAGTAGGGTTTGCTCATGCCTGAAACTTGTTAAAAAATTTTTTTCTCACTGATGAGTGACCACCTATCTTGAAGGTCTTAGTTGGTTTTGCAAGTTTGAGCCCAGTTTTAATTAGTGTGAATCAGTAGGCCCATCGAGTCAGAGAGAGCTGTTTATGGTCAATGAAAACCGTATCAAGAGCCAAGTGTATATTTTTCTCTCTTATTCCTACTTTTCTGTGGCTTGAGGCTAGTTGACACCATGGAGCATCTCTCCTTAATTTTTTTTCCCTTCCTTGGCTTCCTTAATATAATATATTCATTAAATTAAATTTATTACTGATTGAATTTACTTATTTTAATTTCCTCTCTCTCTCTTTATCCAGATGGGTCTGCCCTTAGTTTACAGTTCTTTACAAAAATGTAAAACTCATAATCTCTTGGTAGGCCCAAGTTTGGCCAGAACCTCCACTCTCACCCCTTGCAAGAACAAGGGAACCTGCATTTTGAATCTGATCACACTAAACTCCAGCTGAAGACACTAACACAATCCTTGCTACATCACAGATGCCCAGTCATCATCCCTTCGTGTGTAAACTTCAGTTTTACTTTCTAATGCACAAAGAACCAATACACAAGGAGGAAGCCATTCTAAATTTCTCTTTTTTTAAGGAAAAACAAGAGCCTGTCACTGGGCTTGAGTTCCTGCAAAGCAACATATTAGGTTTAGGCCTTAATATTAACTTGCCCAATTTGATACTTTTTCAGCCAAACTAACTTTCCCATTAACCAGGGAGTGACGACCACATTAAATCTTGGGCGAGATATTTAATGTCTCTGTGCAGCTGTGTCCTCATCTCTAGATTACAGTTAATAACAGAATCTAACTCATAGAGTTTTGGAAGGAATGGAGTAAATGCCTCACTCTCCCAGCACATGTTACATATTGTTGTTATTACCTGCTGAGATCTCGTACTCATGAACCCTGCTCAGCTGTCAGTCTTGGCATCTTTTCACCTCTTTGTTTGATGGTTCTTTCCTTGTTTTACTACCCACTTTCCTCTCTGGTGATAACCCCAGACCCTCACTCAGGCCTGTTCATCAGTATAAAGTAGCATCACCTTTTGCTCCCCTTTCATCTCCATTCTTATGGTTTGGCCGTGGGGAACCCATTCTTTCCAATCCCACAAAGAGTTGATTTGCTTTACCTTTCCTCAGACTAAAGGAATCAAGCCTGCGCACCTGGGGAAGTGTTAGCAATTTGCAGACCTAGAATTCTTAGTTCAGGGAGTTCAAATGGTAATAATTTATCTGACTTTGAGAACTTTTTGGAGTGTGACAGGATAGGGAACTGAACACTTTGTCTTGTTAACTTTCTTTCTAAATTGTTAACGTTATTTGCTTCTGAGTCACTTGGGTTTAGAAAACCTTCATATTCAAGAATTTGAGCCCTTTTTAAATTCAGCCACCCAGAGGTATAACAATGGTCGTTTTGACCTCAGGTAGCAAGCATGAGGGGATTTATAAGTTACCTGGTATGGATAAGAAAGCATCATTTTTCTTGATCTGAATTAGCTTACAAATGAGATCAATCTAATATGTTTGGAAGTAACTTCGTATTAAGAGCTTCGTAAATTCTTCAGATTTCTAGTTCTAATTGGGTCTTTTTTAGATGAGATTAGTTACAGGATATTTAAATACCAGAATAGACTTTTGTACATGTAAATGTTGAATGATCATGAGTAGGTAACTGCTTCCCTTCAGACCACTGAGCTGAGGGGGCAGAAATCGGGTCAGATTTGCTTATAATTCTGCCTTAATATTTTAAACTGAAGCTAGTAGAATGATTTAAGGGGAGTTTCACTTAGTTTCTGTAAGCAGAGGGCTAATTTTATTGATTGAATTTTTATTTCTTCAGATGGAAATATTACATCAGATTAAAAGTAGTCATTTTTCTTTTAATCTTATTCTTTTTCTCATATTCACGTTTTTGAGTCTGATATTATTTCTTCTATGGCATCATTAATAATTTCTCCTCTTCTCTGTCCAAAATGTGGATATTACATCTTTCTCCTTGATCACCTCTCTTTCTTTCTGTTTTGTGCCTTGGTGGTTGGTTCCCTGTACTCACAGGACTTCACCATTTACCTTTCATCTCCATGGTAAATATTCCTCAGTTTTTCTCTAACTCTTATTTCTCTTCTTGGGATTAATTCCACTTCAGCTGCCTGCAGGATAATTTCACCTTGCTTTCTCCTATTGACACACTCACCCAAATGACATGTGAAACAGAGTTTAATTTCTTTCTATTCAACTAGTTCTTTCCCCTGGATTCCTAATTTTGCTGATAGCCACACTGCTCCATTGGTTATCCAGACACAAAATTGTTGACTCTTATTTTCTAGTCTGCCACCAGATCCCGTCAGTCCTCGGGCGCTAGTTTGACTCCTTGCCCCTTCCTTTGCCTTCTCGCTGCTGCTGTTGTCTCCTAGCTGAGCTGTCTGCTGCCATTGTGCAGCCTCTCAAGCAAGCACAGCCTTGCTCAGAGCCTTCAGTTCTCTAGTTCAAGATATTCAAGCTCTCGCATCTGGTTTCAACCCACTAGCCTGTGAATCCCTTGAGGATGAGGTGCTAGCTCAGAACTGCTCAAAGTGTGGTCCTCCAGCCTGTGCTAGCAAACCGACTATTTGCTCCTTTTCTACAATGAGATATGTGTAGAAATTGAGACTTAATATCTTAGAAACACACAGCGACTTGACATTGCCACAATATACAAGTAGACTCATATAAGCAGACTCACCTCATTGTACAGGGAGTAGACTAGTTTAGGTGTTGGTGAACTTGCAGTGGTGAGCTGCTTGTGCGGTGAGCTGTGTCCTGGTATGTGCATATGACTACACATCTGTGATGGATTAGAAGTTTAGAAAATAGGTCCTCGGGCTTCCCTGGTGGCGCAGTGGTTGAGAATCTGCCTGCCAATGCAGGGGACACGGGTTCGAGCCCTGGTCTGGGAGGATCCCACATGCCGCGGAGTGACTGGGCCCGTGAGCCACAACTACTGAGCCTGCGCATCTGGAGCCTGTGCTCCACAACAAGAGAGGCCGCGATAGTGAGAGGCCCGCGCACCGCAATGAAGACTGGCCCCCACTTGCCGCAACTAGAGAAAGCCCTCGCACAGAAACGAAGACCCAACACAGCCATAAATAAATAAATAAATAAAATTTTAAAAAAAGAAAAGAAAATAGGTCCTTCACCCGAGATAACTTGAGAAGCACTGATCTTATTTATGTATCCTTGAGTTCCCAGTGTTAGCGCTTAGTAGGCACAGTACTTGATAAATATTAATTGACTAACCCACCTTTGTAGCCATATTCTCTCTCCTCTCACATAGCCTGCACTCCTGAGGGACCCCTACACCCATGCATGAAACTCACCTTGTGCTCTTCTCTTCAGTCCGAAGGCCATTCAGCAACTCCTCATGGACGCCTTTCTTTTCCCATTTGCATCTGTTGAATTCCTCCTGCCCTTGGGATTCAGATGAGATGGTTTCTCTTGCATAGCATCTTTTTTGACCATTCTCTGTATTTTACGTCATTTATGACATTTATCACATACTTGTATCTTTATACTTCGTATTTTAAAGCATATCAGGCTCCTCACTAAATTACTAAATCTGTTGACAAGCACCTTACTTTATTCATCTCTTATTGACACAAAGCCATAGGTTATCGTCGTCATCATCATCACCATGGCTTTTCCTTGTTCGCAAAGCACCAGCACATACGTTCATTTGATTTTCTCAACTGCCTTGTAGGACAAGGAAGGTGTCATCCCCATTTTACGGGTTAAAATTAGACTTAACGGAGACTTTGGTGACTTGCTCAAGGTCACATATGCAAAGTGTTGAGCAGCAAACTGGAACTAGAACATTTTCATACTGCCAATCAACACATAGTAAATGCTCAGTTAGTACTGATGAAATAAATAAAATGCCTGTGTTAACTGAGGAGATTATTGGAAGAAAATTTTTACCACATCTTGCCTCTTTGAAAGGTCACCCTAAGTAGTTGTATTATTTTGTGAGCCTGAAAACTTTTGATATTTGCATCCTGATAAGACTTGGCAATTTAAAGTGAATAGTGGGACTAACCTCCCTGTTTATAGATTTTCTTTTGTCTCCTCATTAAACCAGCCCTTTAATTACGTTAATGTTAATACAGTGGAGGGGGGTGCAGCGAGGAGATGATAGTGAAGGTAATTTAAAGTGTAGATTAGGGAGAACCTGGGACATTTTTTCAATTCCTGCAGTCTCTTATATCCAAAATTAGATTTGGGTTTTTTTTTCTTTTTATTCTGTGTACATATTCTAGTAATCTAGTGAGCATTTGGAGATAGGCAAATTGCTGGGTTGAGGCCAGTTTTTTAATCTTATAACCTGGAATAGAAAAGAAAAGGAGCAAAAAAAAAAAAAAAAAGAATCATCTTGGGGACATTTGAAGAGGCAATATGCTCTTCTTGCAGGTTGACAAGTCCTAGCTCTTTGCTGTCTTGTCACTCATCCTTGTGTTTCAGTGGCTTTATGATATTGCTATTAAAATTTTAGTTACCCTCATTTTATTTTATTTTCTCAAAGGGCAGAAAAATCACTGCAGAGAAGACTTGCCTTGTTTCTAAGCTCCTGCCTTTGTATTAATACTCTTCTAACCAAGTGCGTGATATCAGCGCTCTGTTGGCTTTGTAATGAGAAGCAGGAGGTTCTCTTGTTTGTTGGTTTGTAAAGGAGTTGGGCGTAGCCTAGCAAGCTAGGAATTGAGATTTTCATCTGTTTTTCTCTACTTTGAAGCTAGATGTGTTTTTGTTATATTGATTGCTAGTCCCCATTACTACTTACATACCTTCTTGGCAGCTCATTCATGGCAACTTTAGTCTATTAGCTAACTACTTCTTATGACTGAGGCTCTGCCAGTTTTTCCCTGTGCCCTGAACTTGTTGATCCCCATTATTGTCCTTTGTTTTATGACTTCTCAGTGAATCCTACATGTCAACTTTCAGTATTTTCTGCACTTTGCTCTTTCAAGTAGTATTTTAAAATTGGAGATAGTTTTGGTAATTAATCTTTGGTCCAGAACCAACTGAAAATTCAGATATATTTGCACACCTGTCTCTGGTGTATATTTGGCTCCCATTCATTATTTTTTTCCAAGTTCACCGATTAATTCTGTCCTTTATGGCGCCGCTCATCTACCTGCTTACTCATCCTCTCTCTTTCCTTAAATATCCATGTAGTTGTAATGTGCTTAATGGGTTATTCTGGGTTTTGTTACTCGTGTTCTTTCAACCAGATTCTTTGGAAATAAACATTCAAATGATTTTTTTCTCTGTTTAAATTAACTAAGGTAAAATCAATATGCATATTTCTCTTCCAGCCTTAATGATCTAAATTGTGTTTCAGATTATATTGTCAAGGTTAAGACCTCATGGAATTGTAGCTAGAAATAGCCAGAGAATCTGGCTAGTTAAGGAAAGTCAGATACTGAGGTTAAAGAAATCATGGAGGACTGTGACAGAGTGAGACTTGAATCCTTCTTGTTAGTCACCATATGAGGGTGTGGCTGTTTATTTATAACATTGCAGTTAATTATAGTGTCTATTTATGTCCTTTTCCTCTCAAGACTGAACCTAATTAGGAAGCTAATAGCAGATGAAGTGGACTTTCTCCCTCACGTCACTCAGCTTGATCTGCGCGACAATAAGCTTCGTGATCTAGATGCTATGGTTTTCAACAACATTGAAGTTTTACACTGTGAAAGGAATCAACTGGTGACATTAAACATCTGTGGCTATTTCCTAAAAGCACTGTATACCTCTTCTAATGGTATGTAACAAAGACCACATCAGACTTTCTCTTTTATTTATTTATTTTTGGCTGCGTTGGGTCTTCATTGCTGCGTGCAGGCTCTCTCTAGTTGCAGCGAGCAGGGGCTGCTCTTTGTTGCGGTGTGCGGGCTTCTCATTGCAGTGGCTTCTCTTGTTGCGGAGCACGGGCTCTAGGCGCGCGGGCTCAGTAATTGTGGCTCGCGGGCTCTAGAGCGCAGGCTCAGTAGTTGTGGCTCACGGGCCTAGCTGCTACACGGCATGTGGGGTCTTCCCGGACCAGGGCTCGAACCCGTGTCCCCTGCATTGGCAGACGGATTCTTAACCACTGCGCCACCAGGGAAGTCCCCAGAGTTTCTCTTTGGGTTCCAAGAATTTACTCAGTGCCATCTTCTCTGCCTCACTTTGATTTTTCTTTCCTCATTTAGGAAAATAAGTTTTTCCAATTTTGCTAAGATAAAAATCATAAAAGAAGAATCCTGGTTTGGTATTTAAAGGAATCAAAAAGGAAGATTTTAAAGTTCCTAATTTTTTTTTCTCATATTGTGATACTTAGATAGGTTACTCCCACTTGTGATTTGGCTCTTCTCCTTGAAGGGCAGACGGGGGAAGGTGGTGGGTGATTGGGCTCCCTTGTTAAGATAGTAAATCTGGAGAATGAAAGTGAAAGGGAGGTCTGTTATGACTCCATTCAGGGTCTCAGATTTCCTGCTCCACCAACCAAGGAGCTCACCTTAAGAGACACCCAAATTACATACCCACAGGGATACCACAAAGCAAGAGTCTTACTCATTTAATAAGGTCTCCTCCTTAGAATTTGGAAATCATGGCAGTTCTAAAACAGAAAAGGTCGTATGGGCATATGTTTGCTGAAGTGAAGATTTCCATTCCCTCCCATCAGACAACTGAATGGAAACAAGTATTTACTACTACGTGCTGAACAAATATTTGTCCAGCTGAATGTTTAAAAAAAATGGTATTCATACAGTTAATCTTCCAGATAAAATTTAGCATGCATAACGAGAGGAGTGCCACAGTAAGTGGATAAGAAAGACGTAGGAAAGTAGAATGAGTGATTTATTTCAGTCTCTGAATGAGATCTTGTGATTAAATTAGAAGTTCTTTGTACTTTCCTGTAGTTTCAAAGTTAAACAAATGGATGTATTGTATTTCCTAACCTAAATAAACCATGGAGAATAAAGCACAGGAATGATATTCTACATATAAAAAGAGTCTCTGTGTCACTTGAATGGTAATGTTTTTGTTTTCTGCTTCCTAGAACTTGTCCAACTTGACGTTTACCCAGTTCCGAATTATCTGTCCTACATGGATGTTTCAAGGTAAGAAGGCAAGTCCTAGAGCACTCTGGGGTCTGCTTGAAAATTATTCACATGATTCTGTCTCAACTTCGGCATAAGAACTTTTTCTGTATCTTGAAGGTATTCACTAGTGTTGAATACTTATCCTCTGAAAAATGCATGCAACTAGCTGTCAGTTAAAATATGTACTTCATTTGTATACTATAGTTTACACCAGAAGAATCAAGATGTTGATGTGGACACCGGTTTGAATGCCAGGTTTATGCTTGAAAGATTAGTCAGTTGAGGGTTGTATGGCTGGAAGGTCCAGTACTTCTTTAATTATATTAACCATATCTTCATGTCTTTCTCTGAAATGTTGTTAATTTCATTAAAAATAGATGTTGTGCTATATAGCTCTTTGATTTTTTGCCTCCGTTTTGTACATACATCGTCTTACTAAGAACTCTTAAAAAGTGCTGGCTGAGACTGCCAAAGTAAGACTTCCATACAGCCTGCTCACTTTTCTCAGCTCATTTGTGAACACCTTTTATACAAATTCACTACTACAGTGTGTCATGTGTACTCTGGTTCCCACAAATATTGTAGTAGACTTTTTCCTGAAGGCCCAAAGCATGTATTTGCACAAATTAGTCTTTCATAATCTCAACACACTAAATTAAAACTCACTTTTAACTTAATTCCAAAGGTAACAACCAAGACTTTTCTGAATGACCACAGTACGTGGGAGCATGTGGCCCTGTCAACGTGACAACTGTTAACTCATGTCAGTGTGTAAAATCTGATACAACTGATATGTGATTTGTCAGGTGCAGAATTTGCCTTTAGTCATGAAAGTGCACAAACCTAGATATTTTAATAATATTCTCAATCATAATTATGTCAGAATGTGTCAGAATTTAGCTGATGTGAGAATGATTACAATTAGTTTTATTAGAAATTTATAATTATAAAATCCTTTATGAGTAGTGCTTCATACATTTCCTACTAAATTCATGTCAGACAGTTTTGTTTAATGAATTTTAAGTCAGACATTACCTAAGTTCTTTCTTTTTTTTCTGTCAGCCTTGAATATTATTATCTTCAGCATTTAAATAAGAGTACAGGAGTGGGGTTTACATACATGGGTGCATATAAATATCTTGAACAGATTTATTCCAGAGAATTGGCCATAGAGTGAGTCTATTTTTCTTTTATTTATAGTATATAATTGGCAAATGGTTCCCATTGAAACCCCTAAGTGAGACTGAATTGGAGACTCTTATGTCATGCTGGTCCCTGAATTCTGCACTTAAATGCTATTCATCTTGTTTTTAACTCGCATGTCCAGCATCTTTACTGTAATGTGCTCTGCCTAATCCACCTCCCAAACTGTAGGACATTCTCATAGAAAAACCTCTGCTTCCCCTCACATAGCTCTAGGTATTTCACCCTCTCTTGTGTATTTATGTTCTCTAAAGGAACTGAGCTGTTACTCATTATGGTGTTTGCTAGGTTCTTAGAGTTCCTCAAGTTCAAAGTTCTAGGTTATTTTATCACTTAAGAGGAATTTTATTGCTATATGGTGAGGTTGCTTATACTGAAGGGTACTTTCACTCACCTATCTTACTGAGATGTTTTAGGGATTAACTACTGTACAATAAAGTAATTAATTGTGTCAATCTGTAGAGCTTCAAAGCCAGAACCGTGTGTACCTATATAAACACTAAACAGAAAATAATGCCTTCTTTTCTATATTTTAGTTGAAAAGTTGATATAATAGCAAAAACTTTTACTCTAATATAATCCTTGTTCCAAGCATCATACTTTTCACAGACTTGTTCATCTGTTTTTAAAGGATTGTAGTCATAACATACATACCATGTTAGATTTTTGTGCCTAGTCATTTCACATATTTTAAAAAGGAGGTAAAAAGCTATGACTGTGACTAAGGATCCATCTGTGACTAAGGAGACATTCAAATATAGTAGATTTATCTAAGACGTGGTCAATTCATTTAACAATTTAAGTTACCATTGGTTTAGTTTACTTGTTTCTGGTAATTATAATTACTATCTAATGCCTAAGTAAATGTTTTCAGGTAATTAATTCTGAACTTAAGGGTCATTGCTGCCATTTCTTTCCATTTGTCTATGGCACTGCTCTCATGGTACCTTCTGGAGTTAGGAAAAATTTTCATGTTAAGGGTAAAAATGCAAATTGGAAAATAAAACTATTTTATACCATTTGACTATTTACCTTAACTGGAAGTGTGTGTACTTGTGTTTGTTTGTTTGTTTTCCAGTATGAGACATCTTCTCCCTAAGCTTACATGGGTTTATAGACGTTTGGGGATAGTAATTCCGGGAACCAGACTTTTTTTTAGGCTTTAGAGATGATGCAGATGATATGACTGTGTTCTTTGCTACTCTGTCTTTATTCCTCATTCCTTACCACAGCTCATCCTGCCTCAGATTGAAGTGAATACACATATCCTTTTGATTTATACTCACTGTAATTGGGTATTTCACTTGAAGTTTTATTGTGCTATATAATTATTTTGACTTTTGAACCATATTTTAAGCCAAATTCCAATCAAAAAGAATTGTATATTCTTATATTTAGGAACCGTTTAGAAAACGTGCCTGAGTGGGTGTGTGAAAGCCGAAAGCTAGAAGTTTTGGATATTGGCCATAATCAAATATGTGAACTTCCTGCACGGTGAGTATTACAGATTAAGTTAGAGAATCTCAAATTAGATGAGCAATGGAAAAAATTGCTGATTCAGTGTTTAATTTGTTATTATGAACCCCTGAAAGAGTTTGCTCCAAAAACTTATTTAGGGACTTCCCTGGCAGTCCAGTGGTTAAGAGTCTGCACTCCCAATGCAGGGAGCATGAGCTCAATCCTGGTTGGGGAACTAAGATCCCACATGCCACACCGCGTGGCCAAAAAACTAATAATAAAACCTTATTTCGTATTTTTACCTCTCTTGGTACCTTCGAGGCACAATCTTCTATCATGCAGTGGTGGGTAGACCAAGGCTTTGACTCCGAGCCAGGCTTCGCCAAGCCACGTGGCAGCTGATGCTTGGTGGAAGCTTTCAAATAGGCCAAAAGAAATGTGCAGAGACTCAGCAAACAGTATGATTTGTTCACCTCTGTAATCTTAATTCTTTCCGAATCTTTGCCTTCTGTCCATTGTCTTACATGTCTACCTTACCCACAAATAATGTTTGGTTTTATTTGAATGTAACCCTAAAAAAAAAAAAGATTATTAGATCATTAAATCAGAAAAAGCAGACTAGATTCTGTTTTTCTTGTGTGAAATTTGGAGTAGAAGGTCAGAGAACTTCTCTTTCCTTCTCTCTCTTAACGTGTTATTATTTTTATTTCATAATATTCACTTTAATGGCAAGATTGTAAAGCAACCACATGATGATATCTGGTATCCATAGATCGAGACAAATATCTTCAAGTTGGCTAATTGTGGCATAAACTATGATTGGACTGTTAGTGACTAGCCATGCAATTAATAACCAGAAGAGTTAGTCTATCCCACTGCTGTCCTGAAGAACTTTCTGTGATGATTGAAATGGTCTGTATCTGTGCTCTTCACTACAGTGTCCACTAGCCACATGTCCACTAGCCACATGTGACTGTTGAAATGTGGACAGTGTGACCAAGGAACTGAATATTAAATTTTATTTAATTTTAATTAATTTAAATTTAAATAGCCACTTGTGCCTAGTGTTTGCCAGGACTCAGGTCTAGGTATTTCCACTATTCTCAGCCAGTCACTGAACAGAGTAAGTCGTTTGTTTGTTTGTTTATTTGTTTATTTATTTATTTATCTTCTTTTTTTTTTTTTTTTTTTTTTTTTTTTTGCGGTACGTGGGCCTCTCACTGCTGTGGCCTCTCCCGTTGCGGAGCACAGGCTCCGGACGCGCAGGCTCAGCGGCCATGGCTCACGGGCCCAGCCGCTCCGCGGCATGTGGGATCTTCCCGGACCGGGGCACGAACCCGTGTCCCCTGCATCGGCAGGCGGACTCTCAACCACTGCGCCACCAGGGAAGCCCTATTTTTAACCATATATAGTAAAAAATATCAATGAAAAATTGTAGAAATATATCACTATTTTGGAGTAAACTTAGATACACGATCTCTAAAGGTTTATGATCGTATGTATTCCTCTGTTCTCTTGTAAAGGACAAGGATCATGAAATACACCTGCTTAGTAAGCCCAATAAATGTGTCAGAGTTCAGCTGTCCACTATGACAGCCAGTAGCCATTAGCTGAGGGGCTTTTGAGCACTTAAAACGTGACTAGTCCTAACTGAGAAGTGTTGAAGTATAAAATATACACTGGATGCAAAATATGTCAATAATATTGTATATTAATTACATGTTAAAATAGTATTTTGGATATATTGGGTCAAATAAAAAGTGTACCGTAAAAGCTAATTTACCTGTTTCTTTTCACTTTTTTAAATGTGACTACTAAAAAGTTTTAAATTACGTATGTGGCTTGCATGGTATTTCTGTTGGACAACATTGTGTTGGAGTCTAGCTCTTGTGGAAGAAATCGATTTACATTTTCAGTCCCTGGAAAGCTCAGTTGATTTTACTTTGTTTCTCAGCCATATGTTATACCTGTAAATTCAGTCCATTTGAAAATGCTTTTTGCTTTAGAGTTTTATGTTGAGTGAGCATTTAGGTGACCCAGTATAGCCCGTCACCATTATCAAAAGGACTTTGGTGATGTGCCCCGTGGACAGATGTGTGTGTGTGTGTGTGTGTGTGTGTGTGTGTGTGTGTGTGTGTGTGTGTGTGAAGGAGGGGGAGAGAGAGAAAGACCCTTTTAGAAGACAAACAGCAAAAAAGAAAACAGGCTACTACTACTAATGAGGAAAAATAATTTGTTAAAAAAAAATCTTGTACTGTTATCTTTCTGTCTGTTTTTCTCTTCCCTACTTTGGCCTCCCCAGTTTAACACATATAGCATGTTGGAGTCTAAGGCCTCTGTGTCACTGTACACTACAACAAAGATATTATATAAATAAACCAACAATTAAATAAATACAAGATAACTGATATCTTACCCAGTTTTCCCCAGAGTTAATTAATCTTTGATTTGCTCTGCATTAGTACAGGCTTTTTTGGGATCTAAACAAATGCTTATTCAAAGCAAATCCAAATGCTGTCTTGTCAAAAAATTTAAACAGTGTTTGTTTTTGTGTATGTCTGTGTTTTTAACACATGGGACAAAAACAATACATGTTTTCTCATTTATGGTGTTGTTTAGTTGCAAACTTTGTATCAGCCCTATCATTGATCTAATATCCAGGCCAAGACAGTGATTCGTTAGAAGTTGGTTTAACCTTCAAGCTTTGTTTGTCTAGGTGATGTGTGTGAAGGGTCTGAGAAAACAGAAATTCATGTTTAGCAGTGGAGCTGTACTGAAAGGAAAAGAAGCTATTTTAATTCATAGTATCCAAAAGAATTGAACAAATCCAGTTACTAACATTTATACTCATCCTACAGTTATCAAATCTCCTTTCTTATCTGGAAAAATGAAGATAAAGATTTTGTAACCTGTCTTTCAGTTATCTGTCTGTGTAAGGGTGAAGTGTGTGTGTGTGTGTGTGTGTGTGTGTGTGAGAGAGAGAGAAATAATCCCATTCTACTCTCTAAGAATTCTAATTTGTATACCAGGCCCAGCAAGACAGTAAAATTGGTGGACCAAATCCTGAATTATTAGGTTGAAGTGAGCGTTACAGAGACTGGGCCCTGTGATAGCTGTGACTGAATGACAGTCCTGGACAGATTGTCTTATTAATATCTAAACCTGCAAAGTCAGGTATATCTTTAATGGGGGCCCATGGTGTCACAGTGTTGAGACAGGTTGCTAGCATCTTTGTGAACAAAGAATCTAGTTTTGGTACTTAAAGTGAATAAAGTTACAGCTGTAATATAGAGTGATTTAAGAACTTTGGATGTCAGTGACGTCAGAATGGTGGGAAACAGGAGGTGGGTGAGGAAGCCTCATTGTTTGACAGCAGTGTAAATGAGTTCTCATTCCAATGTGATCCGGATGCAAATTATAACCTCATTTTCCCACAGTCCCCAGATTTCTATGTTTAACCCAGGACCTGCTTTATTCTCTACGAGGTCTTAGGTGATCATAAAGCAGATTTACATAAGATTAACACATATTCATCGTTTGTTGCAGTTTTGATAACCCATAGAAGAAAAACACAGTCAAGCTTCCCAATAGCTTGTTTGATGCTCAAAAGAAAATACTGCATTGAGTGAGTTATATTCTCTTTAGGAGGGAGAATATAATCCTACTTTGGTCTAGGATTAAACCAAAGAGAAAATAGAAATATACAGATTTAGGGAAGTGAGGAAAGAGAGAGATAATTATTGTGAAATGCAACTGAGGAAAATGTAACATTTTTTCAGTTGTCATTGGTAAAAGTTTAACTGGACAAAAGAATCCTTACCGAATGTTGACCTTATAAGTAAAAATTGCTCAACTGTATTTATTCAGATTCTATTGTGGGTAAAACCCCCAGCGTTCCAGGGTGATACCAGATGTAATCCCTGCCTGGGGAAGCCTACAGCCTTTCACAGTTTGCCTTGTGAGTCTAACAAGACTAGGCTGCTGCCTTTGGTGTCTTCTATGAAACTCGTTTTCTTTTTCACTAAGTAGAGCTGCTTTGTTAAATATTCCTTTTCATAGTTTTTCCCACCCTCTTTTTTTTTTTAAGTATGGAAAGTATTGAAGTATGAACAGCTCCAACTTTGAGCTTACGTTACAATGAATTTGCACTTGCTCTGAATGAATTTAGGTTTCTTAGAGAGATGATTTTAAGTCTTTTCCTACTCCTATTCATTTTGAAAACTTCATCCCAAATGAGCTCTCAGTAAGTTTCCTTCTGTCTTTGTCCTTGTTTGCACAGCTTATTTTGTAATAGTAGTCTCCGGAAACTCCTGGCGGGACACAACCAGCTGACAAGGCTTCCCGAAAGGCTAGAAAGAACCTCAGTGGAGGTCTTGGATGTGCAGCACAACCAGCTCCTGGAGCTGCCACCCAACCTTCTGATGAAGGCCGACAGGTAAAGCTGCTGGTTTGTTTTGGTTGTTCATCGACTTGTAAGACGCCCCCTAATTAGCATTCTTTTCTTAGGTGATCTCAGACCATTTAAAGTGGACTTTGTGACTGTCTATCTGTCCTAGATTTATGAAGAAAATGGTATTGCCAGCCACTTCTGTCACCATTTTGTAGGAAATAGAGGCAGGAATATCCTAGAGAGTCTTTCTTAATTTCTCTGCTTCTTTAATTTTGATTCCTTAAGTGGGTTGAGTTGTGCGTAAGCGTGAGCTGTGGAGGTGTCGGTATAAAAACAAGGGTGGGAAGTTTGCTGCCTGGTCAAAACTTGTGCAGCCCGCTCTAGGCTTAGTGTAATTACCTTAGGATTCTCTGTTCTTGCTTTCACATATTTATGACTTTGGGTGACAGAGATAGATTTTCCTAGAGTTTTACTTTTTTTTTTTTTTTTTTACCAATTGTCTTATCTTTACCACAGGTTTACCCTTGCATTTAAACTATTTTCTTTTTGAACGAAGAGAATTTTTCTAAATAACTTGTTTACTAAGTATTTAAAGAAATTGTTCCCATCCACAGTATAGGAGGGTTCCTTTCTAAGATGTTCAATAAATATTTGTTTAATGAAAGGTAAAAAATTTAAGGAATTTTAAATACTACCCTAGATCTTGGATTTGCATTTTTTTCTTTCTCTCCTTTTCCTTTTTCAAAAAAATCTTTTTATCAAGATGTAACTTACAGTCAAAAAGTGTACAACTCTTGAGCATACTGCTCAGTGAACTTCTACATACATATACCCCATAACCATCGCCCAGATCAAGATAGAGAACATGTCCAGCATTCCTTTCCTTTTCCTTTGTTTTCCTCATTTTAAAAAAAAATTTATTCTCTGTACTTAATGTAAGTTACAATGAATTCCTACTGGTATAATTATTGAGAAGTAATGGAATTGTGGAGAAATCGGATTGTTACATTGTAATTGACTGGTGCTAAGTCATTCCCCTGACAAAAAGAACAATATTTCAAGATAATTTAAAGAATTGTTCTTGCTTTTGCATTCATATCAAAGGACAATGTACAGCCTGTGGGTAGCTCTAGACCTGTTTCTTATTGTTATGAATACTGTAGGATTTGGTTTCTTCCCCTGCGGGAGAATGCTATGTTATGTTGTAGCCTTGTGTTTTCTTTCATAAGACTAACTAGGGAAAATTTGGGTGCAGTTTTATAATGAGAATCCACTTGTTCTCCTGGGGGATCTACACTGAATCGGTAGAAACCAAAAGGGAGACGGATTCGGGTTTTAGGAGTCTTTGAGTGAGATAAAACCATTTTTGAATCTGAGTCTTATAAGATCATGGCTAGTAGAGTAGGTAAATAGTGCTGGAACTCTCCAATAGATAATAATCATTCTTTATTCATTTCTGAGAATTTTATTTTAAAGGGGCACTTGAATATGTTTTTCATTCTCTAGAGGCATCCCTAAGCAGTCATTGAGTCTCCCTGGTGCCAGCCAAATCTGACAATGTGTGCCTGAGGTCGCTCACAGTGTGGTCCAGGAGACTGTGTGTTCATGTTCAGATGAGCAGTTGCGAGGGGGCAACTTTAACTTAGATTGTTCCACAGGCAATTCTGCTGACTCCCAGGGTCGAGAACCGCTGCATGGACTGTTGACTTTGTGGCCCTGCGCAGGTTTTCCCTTGTTGTCTATTCTGTACAGTCCCAAATGGAATCTGTATGTTGGAAAAGGGGTGATTGTATGAACTAGAATATTTCTGGTCATGCAGTATGGAAAATTTAGGACCTGAATTGAGCCACTGAAAGGGAACATTGCTATCAAGGAGAGCAGAATAAGCTGAGCCCACAGTGTAAGCTAAAGGCATTTAGGCAGAAATACCCTAGTCTGAATAAATGGGCCTATCCAGAGCCAGCTGCATTTTGGAAAATAGGGGCTGGTGCGGGGGAAGTAGGCAGCCTCTGTAGGTCTTGGAAGGAGGGCAGGCCGTGCCAGATGCCCTTCCAGCACAGGGAGTGCTGGAGTAAGGGGCTGAGTGAATTAGAAAGAGCAAGCATCCTGCTTTTATTTTATGAGAGAAAAGCAAATGACCAAAAGAGGCAGAAGTAAGAAACTTTTCCAAGAAAGCATATTCCAGTGCCTTTGTTTTCCAAGCAATGCAATAACCCCATCTCCAGCCTCGTGTAGCAACTGACCTTGTCATGACTCTGAGTCAGAAAGGTTAAGAGGTTTGGTTCTCTCAGGCAGATAGGGTCATAAAGAGGGTGGGGTAAAGTCAATGAGATCTTTTTTGAACAACATTCTTGTATTATTTCATTTGTTGGAAGACAAGAAAGATAGAACTTTTTAAAATTGAAATGTAGTTGACTTTTACAATATTATATTAATTTAAGGTAGACAGCATAGTGATTTGCTATTTCTGTAGATTACACATCATACAGAGTTATGATAAAAATATTGACTCTCTTCCCTATGCTTTACCAAACTATTTACTGCTTCTTAAAGGGATAATACTTTTTCTATTTATCCCCTTTCCAAAACCTAAATAACTGAGGTTTTCTCTATCTAAATTTAAAAAAAAATTTTAATCGAGGCATAATTTACATTCAGGAAAATGTAGAGCTACTGTATATTTGGTTTGATTAGCTTGAGGGGAAGGAATAAACTACTACTGACTATTGTGGGAGCAGGTCAACCTAGAAAACATGAAGCTTAAAATATTAAAAGAGGGCTTTTTAGTATTAAAAGAGGGTTTTTTAGGAAAGAATCTTTACAAGCTCTTTGCAGGTGGTTTCAGTTGTGATTTGTTTTCATTTACATGGTTCAGGATGGCCAGTGTCTTACTGACCTTGTAAGTTTAAGTCACTGTGCTGGGTACTGCAGGGGATTGAAAAATGACTAACATCGGTATTACCCTCAAGGAGCTTACAACCTAATGCTGAGCTTAAAATAACTGCATAATAAACTGTAATAAAAGGTGGGGTTGAGAGGGTAAAGGAGAAGGAAAATGATAGGATTGGTTTTAATTTAGGCTCCTGGTATGAAGAACAGCACTTTGTTGTATAATACAGGGCTTTGTGTTTGGCAGATAGCCCCAGGCAGTAATGAAACTGCTTCAATTCTCCTTCCATTCAGTTTGCTCCATAATACAAATCTTACAAAACATATAGATGCTCATTTTTTCTTTTTTCTTTTTTTTTTTTTTTTTGTGGTAATAAATTATTGTTACCAGTTCTGTGTTTGGTTATATAACTGAGGAAAAAGCTTGAATACAAGTCTTCATAAGTTAAAAATGGTTTTGTTTGTTCTCTCAGTAGAACTTGTGCTTGGAAGCTTCATGAGAACTGTCAGAAAAACATGTTTTATTGGACACAGCAAAAGGCTGAACTTAAACTCTCTTTCTAAGGAGATTTCTTTAGCTCTGAATCTTTCTGCTAAAACACAGTGTCATGGTTTTGATTATATAATATTGTCTCTGAGATATTACAGCTTTAGAATGGTGTATTTTAATCTGCTTTACCTGGTAGCAGGTAACCAGATAAGAGAGGGGAATCTACTTTAAATTAGATGACTTTTAGTGATATCTTTATCTTCCTCTGAAAACTTCAGACCGATTTTATTAAAATTCTTATGACCTGAATCAACAATTTAAGTTTATGAGTTTACCCTCCATATTCTTCTTTGAGTTCTGTTTCTTTTGACTGGCAGCTCAAAAACTATAGACAGATGTAAAATATGTTAGACCATATTTGCTGAGAAGTTGACTGTGATTTTGTATCTTGTGGTCAGGGCAGGATTTGGTTCTGTGAGGGGAACTGGCAAGTATTCTAATCCGGATCTTACCGGCCTAGATCTCTCATCTTATCCCTTTTTGCTTAGAGCTGAGAATTTTCTTGATGGAAACCCCCAAAAGAGTTTCAGATAATCAGTTTTCATCAACAGATGGGCAAGAGTGGGAGTAGATATTCCCCGTGGGTCACCAAGTTGGATGGATGAGGTACTGCCATCCTTCTGTCCTTTCTGAAATCTCGGCAATGGCTGGTTCCCTGTCCATTTCACATATGCACTCTCACATCATGGCCAGAGAGCTGCTCCTGATGAGGTCAGTCACAATGGGCCCTTTAAAGGAGAGTTATAGATTCCTGTTGTGGGTGGGGATTAGGGTCTGTTTTTATCCTTGGTTGGAACAGAACAAGGTATTTTCAGGGGATGGGAATGGGGAGAGTGTATGTGCAAATGAAGTACATGGTAATTATTAAAATATCCCCGGAGTATTAGTCACATTACAGACCATAAGTTTTAGTGACTCAGACAGAATATGTGTAAATATCAAGGGGACTAAAAGGGAATAGAAAATTTGGGAAAGCGTGATCGATTAACCATGACAACTGGTGGCTTTTGGCAAAGATAGATATTTCTGGCATTTTGAAAAGCTAAGTTATGCCTACACTATTTTTCCTAAGGGGAGAGAGCTATCTTGGGAAGTTCTGATGTTTTGAGAGCCGTAGTGAAATAAAATAGTGTTTCTCAGAGTGTGTTCAGAATCCCCTAGATTACTTACTAGACATGCAGATTTCTGGCCCTTATCTCAGTTCTACTGACTCAACTTGGCCAATCATCAGAATTCTTAACTCTATAGATTTTTGAAGACTTACGCTGACCTACTTAATAAGAATATCTGGGAGTTGAAGTTGAGAATCACATACCTTCAGGAACAAAGGCACAACATCACTTCTATGTGTTTTTACCAGAAATGCATCCCATTATTCTAAATTCTAATGATGATAAAACATCAAACAAATCTAAATTAAGACTGATTAGAGGAGACAAATGAGGCATGATAAGGAAATGGAATGTGCGATCCTAAATTGGATTCTGGACCAGATAGAGAACATCAGTGGTATAATTGATGAAATTAGGATATCTCCAGATTAATTTATAGTGTTACATCAATGTTAACTAATTCTTAATTAATTATACTTAATTTTTAAAATTAATTCTTTTCGAGTTCTTTTTCAACAGTTCATACATCTGTGTAACCTTTCTTCCTTTGCTCTGTAGGCTTATGATCTTTACTGCCCAAGCCAGGCAGATTTTCAGATCTTTCAAAATAATAGTGTGTGAGTTCTGTTAGGCTATACGTACGCACTTTCTCTTCACATGCAATCCTCACTATTAGGTGATGTTGCTAGACAATGAATAATAGGCGTCCTTTTTTCAAACTGATAAGTGAGGTGTAGTAATTTAGTGGGTTTCTACCAGCACTTAAAAAAATGGCATAGAAAATATCAGTGTAAGATAGAGTAAGGTTAAGTATTGTTTCAAGAAACTTTTGTTTCATTTACACATGTATATGTCGCATCTGTACTGGGTGGTCACGTAGAATGTATTTTGTACTCTTGGTTGCCATTAATGAAAAGTTTGAAAGCCCCTGCTTTAAGAGCTATCAGTCTTCTGAAGATATCAATAGATGAAATTGTCAAAAGCGTTGTGTTGTATGGACAAATGATAAGGAATTTAGAGCATTTTGTTTGGCACCTCTGGAAGATTTTGGGGGCCAGAAATCAGGGAAGTTGTATATAAGTCAAAGAATTTTGCTGTGCTTAGGGTCTTAACCTTTTGCATTTTCAATAGACTTACAAGTCCCAGTACTGATGTGCAGAAAAATCATTTGAATGCAGAATGCCTGGTACGCCTGCAAATAGGTAGACCTGTTGTGGTACCAAATCCTGTGCTTTGTTTCAGGACAGAATTTGGCTGTAAAAGTTAAGGGTGTGCTGGGAATTACTGAAAAACAAAAACAAAACAAAAAAACCTAGATGAGCTAGAACAGACGGAACAGAATGTGCCAGGGAAGAAGAGAGTAATTGCTCAAGAAGCAAGGAGTGGATTTGTCTCACTGCTGTCATGGGCAACTTTCCAACTGCTTCAGGGCAGGAGTTGTATGTGAGTCTTTTCTCTACAAGGTTTGCACTTCCTGCTAAGAAAAGTTTTTGAGTACTGTGCTATTTATTAAGTTATTTTAGGAATGGAGTTTGAAGCGCTGTGCACATGTGGTCTTCACACTACCCAGCAGGTGCCCTGCTTGGCCTCCAGCTTTTTTGGAGAAGGCCTATGAAAATGTCCTCAGGAGAGTTTTATTATTACTGTTTTTATCAGTTGAATTTTGTTAGGAAATAGTGGACTCTAAGATTGGTGAGATCTGGGTTTATTTCTGGCTCTGACACTAATTACTATTTAACAGCAGCCAGGTAATTTGACTTTTCTCAGCTTCAGTTTGTCTTCTGTGAAATATAAGGGGGGCATCTCTGGGATGTTGGGAGAATCAAGTGAAACAGGAAATAGGAAGGAGCTGTGGTCTCTAGAGAGCACTTTACAAATGAGAAAAAGTGATATGTTACTGCTTTTCTCTAATAATTATAAGAGGGTTGCATAGTGAAGAGGGTTCTATGGATGAAACTCTCATGGCACATTAAACAAGTCTTTTATAGAGTTATTACAAAAACCTATAAGGGAAAAGCTTGAGGAAGTTCTCTCATATCATACTGAGTTGAGACCAAACTCAGTGCTTTAGGAATTTAGTTTTGGGGAGGCTTTGAAAGCAGGGGGTGGGGTTATACACCATATTTATTGAGTAAAACCGTTACCCATACTGGAGAAATTGTACAAAATTAAAGTAGTTGCTCATTCTGATGGAAATACAACACCCAGACGATTAAACCAACTTAATTTGCCTCCTGCTGAAACGTGAGGTTGTGGGACAGGTATTTTATTTTTAAAAGGATTGGTATTGAATTTAATTTCCCGGAGACTGTTATAATCAAAAATGTTTTTAGCCCAATTGTTTGCTCTTTGACTGTTAACTAACACGATGATTCAATCAGGCTTTATTCAATTCAAACTAAATCCTTTGGAACCAGCCCATGTAGTTTCAACTTAGTTTCATTTCCTGGAGTGGAGGGTGCAGGATTCCCTCCCCTCCCCTCCCCTCCCCCCCCGTTTCCCATAAAGAGTATAAACTTCAATACAGGCAAATTTCAACAAGATGAGAGGACAAGTCTTTTTGGAAATCCCTCTCTTCCCTTCATCAGATGTGGTAAGGAGTTTTTAAAGTCCCTTGTGCAGTTTTCTAGGTGAGCATTCACTAGTCAGTCTTTTTTCCTTTCAAAGCAACTTTCCCTCTTTTTCTGGCCTAAAAATATGCAAATATTCATGAGTTAATTTCTTTCTTTTCTTTTCATGTATCTATAACTACATATTTCCTAGAGAATTGTATTTTAATGAGATAGTCAGAGTTTCCCAGCCAACCCCATTGCAAGTTGTTTTAGGGCAATGCATTTTAATTTTTTCTAATTCTACACTGAAGGAATCTTAACAGGGTATTTAAGTCAGGTGATACAAATGAGACTGGTAAAAGTACTTTAAAGAACTATGGTGCTGGAAGGGGTTTCCTTCCTATGTCAGAACCATTTCAGAAACTGCATGAATGACCTTTATTTTCTTCTCTGTAGCACACACGACTATAATTTCCCATGACTATTTATGGTCTGTACAGACTTTTTCTTTTCTTTTTTTTGTACAGCCTTTTTCTAACTTCCTTTTTTTTTTTTAATGTCAACGGAATACATGTTTCTTTAATGGAAAATGTTCTATTTTGGGGAAGCTGCTTTTCCTTAGATAAGTAGTGGAGTTGGGCCGTGTGTGTGTAAGTGTGTGGAGGTCGCAAGATTGGAGAGTATTAACTTAGTGGACTGAGGGCTTGGGATGACAGTTTTGGTGATGACGCCCGAATACAAAGCTTTCTTTTTATCCAAGATTAAAAATAACTGTACCTGGTATTCCAGAGTCTTCCTTTTTAAGGAAGATTTTATTCTTTTTTACTAACATATGGTAAAATAGTCCTGAATTGAATGCTGAACATTTCAAACCTGGGTAGTTTTGAAACGAGAAAGGCAGTTCGTTAACAGGGTAGTTCTAGGTAAGGGGTGGGGGACAAGTCAGCTTTGACCTTGGCAACCATGGCAGGTGAGTCCTGTGGGCTGGACGCTCTCCACGCTCGGGTCACTGCAGCTTCACTATGGAACACACGTGGTGGAGATCCACTGTGAAGCAGCAGGGTTGTCTGCCCGTGAGCCGTGCACAGTTCCTGCTCTGTCCTTCCTTCCCTTTCCAGTGATTTGGAACCTGATCGCAGCAAGGATTCTGTTTCAGTTCCCCAGCTTTGCATTTTGCATTTATCTGTGTTTCACAATATACAGTTTTTGACAGTTTTAGTTATCTCAGGTGTAAAAACATTCTTCATAGTTTAGCTATTGTTCACTCTATCATTTGGATAACTGGTAGCATATCCATCTTGTTTTAATGTAAATTTTATTGAAGTATAATATAGATACAGAAAAGGGGCCATATCATAACTGTAGCACTTGATAAATTTTCTCAAAGTGAACACACTCATGTGACCAGCACTCAGATCAAGAACCAGAATGTTATCATATTGGAAAAATTAGAAGCTGTCTCCTAGACACTGCTTCCCTTCCCTGACTTCTAATACCACAGATAAGTTTTGCCTGATTTTGAACTCTATAATTAGGGAATCATGCAGTGTATCCTCTGGTATCTGGCTTCTTTTACTCAATATTATATTTGTGAGATTCATCCTATTGATACCTGTAGTTGTTCTTCATTTTCACTACTACATAGTATTACATTATTTTACTACAGAGTAAATGATCCCTTGCAGTTGTGAATGTATGTCAGTAAAATATGGTTTGGGCATCATACTGAAAAGGACTTAGTCACTACGTGATTTAGTTGTATTGTGATCTAATGTCTAATTATTTTATTACTATAAGAGCTCTTTTATTTTAAAATAGGCAATTGTTTTTCTCTTTCTTAAGACAGAATGTTAATTTTATCTTATCACTATCCCTTCGACTCCCCACCAGCTATAAAATTAATCACTTTCTCTCACCTTTGTGCTTCCATAAAAATTGATTTCTCTGTGTAGTTAACACATACAGATAGCTACTGTGTTCATTATGGACAGTGGAGTGACATATCTGTATGCCTGCCAAAGCCAAGACCTATCTTTTTTTTGTTTTAAACTTTTTATTTTATATTGGAGTATAGCCAATTAACAATGTTGTGATAGTTTCAGGTGCACAAAGCAACTCAGCCCTACATATAGATGTATCTGTTCTCCCCCAGACTCCCCTCCCATCCAGGCTGCCACATAACATTGAGCAGAGTTCCCTGTGCTATATGGTAGGTCCTTGTTGGTTATCCTTTTTAAATACAGCAGTGTGTACATGTCAATCCCAAACTCCCTGACTATCCCTTCCCTCCACCCTTCCTCCCGCTAACCATAAGTTCATTCTCTAAGTCTGTGAGTCCGCTTCTATTTTGTAAATACGTTCATTTGTATCATCTCTTTTTAGATTCTGCATATAAGTGGTATCATACGATATTTCTCTTTCTCTGTCTGACTTACTTCACTCAGTATGACAATCTCTAGGTCCATCCATGTTCCTGCAAATGGCATTATTTGATTCTTTTTTATGGCTAGGTAATATTCCATTGTATATATATGTACCACATCTTTATCCATTGCTCTGTCGATGGACATTTAGGTTGCTTCCATGCCAAGACCTACCTTTAGATTCATGTTTCTAAACCCAGTTTCTAATACGCCAGTTATCAATCAGAAAAATTCTAGGTTTGTTGAAGATTCTGGACTAGACCTGTGGCTTATCAGTGGGATTCTGTTGCATTTTTGTCATTGTAGCCTGAGATTCCTGAATGCATCTGCAAACAAACTGGAAACCCTTCCTCCAGCCACACTTTCTGAAGAGACAAACAGCGTCTTACAGGAGTTGTACTTGACGAATAACAACCTCACAGATAAATGTGTACCCTTGTTAACAGGACACCCCCATCTGAAGATTCTTCACATGGCCTATAACCGACTTCAGAGTTTTCCAGCAAGGTAAAAGAAGATTACAGAGTGACATCCTTCATTGCATTTCTGAAAATGGATTCATAGATGGAAAGGCAAAAACTAACATGTTTATTTCCCAGATAATGTAAAGCTTGTTCCTCCTGATTCTGATTCACAGTGTCTTTTATATAAGCCAGTGTCAGCATTCCCCTAAAGAGAAGTGTGTTCATTTTTCTAATATGAATGTATCCAAGGACCCAATTGCTAGAATGTTCTTATGATTTTGAAATAAGGCATGTCATCTAGCAGGTATATTTTTTCTTTTGCTTCCTTTTAACCAGTCAAATAAAAAAAAAAAAAGATTAACCTAGTATGATGTGTGAGAATTAGAACATAAACTAGGAACCTGAAGGTTCTCAATTAGCTAATAGCTTTTGTATTTATGCTTATGGTATAGAAAGCAATGGTGACCTGTGCATTCTTAGAAACTGTGACACTACAAATAATTTATGGCTCTTAGAAAATTCTACTTTTAAGTCTATTTTAATTTTAATTTCTAATTTTGGGGAGCAGTGGCATTGTATCTTGCTTTGAGTGAAGCTTTAACAAGTTAGGTCTTAGAACTCACACCCACACATCAAAGAAGCAAACACTAACCCCTCTGGTATTCTGCTGCTAACTGCGACTTAGCACTGGGCCAAAGCAAAATACGGGGACAGCCTCCCTCTGCTAGCGTCAAGGATACCAGTCTGTTGAAACCCTTACTAAAGGAGGGAGGCCCAAATATGCATTGACTTCAAGTATTACTCTATTTTTGTAGTATACATTTATTTCTTTACTTTTTCCCCCTCATTTGATGTTACTGATAAAGCTTTTCTTTCTTTCTTTTTTTTCTTTTAATGTACTTTTCTTTTACTGTGGAATGAGATGTTATTTTTGGAAGAAAACATAGTCGTCACATAACAATAATATCTCTGAAAGGGCTCATGGTCCTCATTTGATGGTGAATGACTAAGGCCAGCAGGAGAAATGATCATCAGCTCAAATTCTGAGGGTATCCCCCAGTGACCCATGCCAGTAGTAATCACCCTAACTACAGAGAATTTTTTTGACCACCTCCTTTCTATGCTGAGGGATAGAAATTTCTTTGACATGTTTTCTTTCTTGGACCTGATGTCTATACTCTCAATCTTTTTTCGTGCCTGTTACTCATTGGTTTCTCCACATTTCTTCTCACGATATGATGACAACATATTCAAATAATAATCTTACAAATTCAGGCTATCACAGATGGATTACTTCACAGTCTGTGCATACAGTGTTGTTTGTAGCATATCCTAATACCATGTTGAATGTTTATGATATTAAAAGATCTGATTTCATAAGATAAAAACTTAGTTCTTGTATCTTCGGCATATATTTATTTTCAAGTAAGCAAATAAGGTAAGCTTTATTTTTGAGAGAAAACAGAAAGAAAAGCGATAAACTGTTTCTTGCTAAATTTTTTAAAAGGTTTATTGTGACAAATGAAACCACAGCAAGGAGAGGAGATACCAATAACTCTAAACTAAATGATTTAGATTGTAAGTTTGAGTTGCACTCACTGGGAATCCTGCACTTGTTAGATTCCACCTTCACAGGTGGTGGGAAAAGGGCCAGAGGAGTGATAGATGCATTATAGGTTTGTAGAGGCAGAGGGCTTTTTCCCTCCAGATTTACAGAAAATATAAGAAACCCTAATTCTGGAGTTTTTTTTATTGAGTTACTGTAATTATTGATTAATGTAATTAAATAGTAATTCTACATTATAGGTTAAGATTGAACAATACAAGACATTCTTAAACAGAAGTGTTAAATTACATTAGGACTTGTTATTAAGGTAAGATGAGAAAGATTCTTTCTTTGTAGGTGTTTAGCAGGAGTTGAGAGAAATTTCTTTTGGGTCCAGATTGAATTTGGGCATTGCCAGAGGTCAAGAGATGATCCAGATCACCTTCCAGCATCCTACTCCTCATGACCGCCTTGTTATCACGAGGGATGTCCAAGGAATTTGGGGAGTGGGGTTTCAGGAGAAAGCATATCTTCATATAAACCATACCCTTCTCTACTCTATATATTCCCTTGAGGTTTCAGTGCCAATACGAAGAAATAATACTCTCACACTTTTAAAGCACATAGATTAGATTAAGGCCAACTTTTGACCCATTTCGGTAGGATTTTCACTGGAGTTCAGGCTAAGCACATAGTAAAGTGATTGTTGTCAGGGTAACTCAATTCACACAGAGTTTTCATAGGGAAAGGACGTCCATTTTTCTTCTTGTTGCCAATTCAAAAAGCTGAAGTTAAGAGTTTTTGTTTTGTAGTAAGAAAGGAGGTATCAAAATACTTTGATACTCAAAAACAGTAGTGAAAAGCTTGTCTGTTAAAATGACTAGTGCAAGTGAATCTTTAAAGAATCTTCAGAGTCACAGTAAATTACCTTTTGGTTCTCATTATCTATTATTTTCTTTCTAAATTTCCTTATAAATTACTTTGTGACCTGCCCACCCTTGGATTTTCTCTTTTTCAGTAAAATGGCAAAGCTGGAGGAACTTGAAGAAATTGACATCAGTGGGAATAAACTGAAGGCCGTCCCGACAACTATCATGAATTGCAGGCGCGTGCACACGGCGATTGCTCACTCCAACTGCATCGAAGTCTTTCCTGAAGTTATGCAGCTCCCAGAAATCAAGGTACGTGGGTCGATTCCATAAACTCCAAGCTTCAGGTCCACAAAGAGACTTGTTTTCTCTAGTTCATCAGTTCAGGATGTTCGCACCTTTGTTGGATTTCCTCAGAATGAAGACCTCTCTGTTGTCCTTGCTCCATCCTTCCTCAGCACTGGGCTACACCTCTGAGTCGGCAGAGGGGAAAAAAAAAAACAACAAAAAAACAGTGATCAAAAAACACTGGACTGGGAGTGGGGAAAATTGTATTCTGGGCTCTGTCCCTAACTAGCCACACAGCCACCTAACTCTTTCCCATCTGTCTAACAATACTTGTCCTGCTTATTTCCAGGGTGGTTATGAGACTCAGAGACTGAATCAGGTTTGATAGCAGTTGGAAATAGTTAACAGTACCTCTGCACACCCCTCCCCACAACTCCCCTAATTAAATAGCATCCATTACCGCAGCACCCAATTAGTAATAATTCCCTATATAGATGTAGTCTCATTACTGTTACCGTTACCAAACATTCACTTCAATTTAATGAAACCTGACAGAATAGATAGTATTCCCATTTGGTAGGTGAGGAAACTGAGGTGCTGAAAAGAAAGTGGTTTCTATAAACTGAAGACAGCAAACTGGTGGCAGAGACATTCTGCAGTTCCTGGCTCCTGACTCAGGGCAGTCTCATCGGATGAAACCAGTTCACTAGAATGAAAACCATCCAACAACTTTTTTTTTTTTTTTTTTGCGGTACGCGGGCCTCTCACTGTTGTGGCCTCTCCCGTTGCAGAGCACAGGCTCCGGACGCGCAGGCTCAGCGGCCATGGCTCACGGGCCCAGTCGCTCCGCAGCATGTGGGATCTTCCCGGACCGGGGCACGAACCTGTGTCGCCTGCTTCGGCAGGCAGACTCTCAACCACTGCGCCACCAGGGAAGCCCCCAACAACTTTTTATTCTTTTTTTTTGAGCAAAGAGTAAGAAGTTCTTTCATTTTGCATTTTAGCATTTCTGATGATTAGTTTTGTGCTTAATAAAAAATAATTCTGGTTATAGACAAGGAGCATATTCTAATCTCCTATTTGAAGACACTTTGAATAGCATGAATAATTTTTCACCACAGGAGTTTTGTACATTTACATGGTTGAGGTGTGTACAAGTCATTTGATAAGTGTGTGCATGTGTGTGTGTGCTTAAGCCATGAAATATTTTACTGTGAGCGCACTGTCACCTCATACATGACCGTGTCATTTTAGAATACTTACTGTTAACTAGCAGAAATATTTTATTTTTACTTTATATACCTTTAACAGTAGGTAAGAGGTGGGGCTCTGAAGGAAGACAGATCTAGAGGTGGATCCCAACTAAAAGCTGCTTAATTGCTCCGTTTCCTCATATGTAAAATGAGGGAAAGAACAGTGCTTCCTTTACAGTATTGCTGTGAGGATGAAATGAAATAATACATGTAAAGCATTTGAAATAGAAGTGGCACCTGGTAAGAGCTCTGTAAATGTTAACTATAATTAGTTACAAGACCTCGATGGAGTTCAACTCTGATGTTGATTATATGGAGCAACTGTTCTGGCTGATGATCCACAAAATCCAGGAAATCTGTCACTTAAGCAAATGCTTCTTTGCTTCCATCGCAGGAGCAGTGTTGACAGCTAAGCTTTCCAGAGGCTGCTCCACTGCCCATTACTCCGTGGTGGGGTGTGGTGTCTGTCATGGGGCCTCATTAAACAGGTCTCTGTGCACTGAGGCCTCGAGATTAACCTCCTGTTTGCTGGTATTTCTGCACCTGTCTTTTAATGTTATATAACTCTTAATCGTAGATTCTTTTTTTTTTTAAGTATCTGGTTTAAAATACAGATACAGATAGACGTTTAAACTTTTCAGGTTTTGACTAAATTTTGCAAAATACGAATGTTGCTCTATGAAAGCAAATCTTCTCTTAGACCCTTGCTTGGATTCCTGGGTTCTAAACTTGGTGCCCTCGTGTTTCCATTTAATTCCTTCCCCTGTAACCCTGCTTTATAGCTCCTTTTCAAATTTTACTTTTGGTATTACTTTTTTTTTTTTTTTTTACAGTTTTTCTTCTTTTGTTCTTTGATTTTTAACCCCAGATATTGTAGCTTAGCATTTTCCTTACGTTAAAAATGTCCAGTGTTTCTGACCCAGCTCTTCCATTACCAAGAGGTATTTTGTTGCTGGGGTTTTATTTGTGGGGGGGGGGGGGTGCGGTGAGCAGTATCAAGTCTCCTTTATGTACAAAGTACAAACTTTGCAGCCCTGGACAGACGGTGGTATTGAAAAAGTAGTAGTTATATTGTTTGAGAACTCCGAAATGATATTTTAGTGTTATTTCATATGAGAATACTTTAAGTTGCTATATAAGTATTTATGCAGATTTAAACCATCCAAGGGACTTCCCTGGCGGTCCAGTGGTTGAGACTTCGTGCTTGCAATGCGGGGAGCGCGGGTTCGATCCCTGGTTGGGGAACTAAGATTCCACATGCCATGCAGTGTGGCCAAAAATAAATAAATAAACCATCCAAAAGAAAATTCCTGGTAAAAATATTTGCTGTAAACAGATGATAAAATACCTATGAGAGTCTTGACTGCAAACTGAGCCCTAAAGCATGTTTCTAATGGAAAAGAAATCATTTTTTTCCTAAGTTGAAATACTCCAGCCGCTATTAAAATATTATCATTGAGTTAATAATCCTAGATTGTATTCTTATTGCTTCTTGAAAATAAAGTACAATAATTGTAAAGTATTTCATAAAAGGTATGAAGATCATTGCAATTATAAACATTAACAGATAATTTAAAGAGGGATAAGATCCTGGTATATTTAGCTAGTTCTCTGTGAGCAGTCTCATCTTTTCAGACATTAAAGAAAAGTGCTTGTTCACTGCTTTGTTACCAAAGCTTTAAAACCAATTATCATTTAAAGGGTAAACAAGTTTTATTACTAAAATATATATGCTAAAATGTAGTTTTTTATTTTACTTTATTATTTTTTTTAATGTAGCTTTTTAAACTTGTAAAATCAGGCCATTATTCATGTACCCCTAAAACAGAAACTATATGCATCCCCTATTCTTGGATAAAATTTAGGTCTGGCCTTTTCTCATTTTGGTGCATTTGGTGAGATCTGTTAAAGTGATCATCAGGCATCAAATTCTGTACTTGGGCAGGAAGGTCATATAAATTCATAGGAAAAAAAGTATATTTTTTAGAGTTTTTCGATGAGCTCAAGTGCACCCAGAGTCATAGTCGTTGTTCCTTAGTATTGATATTATTGTCTTCACCTTTGTTTAGCACTTTCAAATTAGTCTTCCAAACCCCACCACCAGTCCTGTGTTCCTGGAGCAGGTCATGTTCTGTTCTGATTCTAAAATAGACAGACCTCCCTCTGGATACGGATCAGCTCTCAATCACCACATAAGCCAGACTTGGCTTGGCTGGTCCCAGGCCGAGGTCCTCACGTAGGCTGCTAGAGCTGATGGACCTGAAAAGCAGAGGTGGCCGCGGGTGTGGCACTCGGCTTCTCTTCCTCAGGGGCCCTTCGCCGAACCACATCGCAGTCACGTTGATCATGTAGGAGTTCTGCAACAACACCAAAGCTTTTAGTTGAGTTACTTCCAATTAGGGACATGGTCCTACCTTTTTTGAAGTGTGGTTTAAGCAGATGAAAGAAATGTGTGACACATACAGTGAATGAAGGTTGAAATTTAAACACTGTATATCAGCAACTTTTGTCAAATTTTCCATTTCCCTGCGGTGTCCTGATTCTGATTACTGGGTGAACAGCATCTTTTAAAATGTTTTAAATTCTCTTCAGAAGGTTATTTTCATGTTTGTGCTGTGCAGTAATAAACCACTTGGATAAGCTGAGTGACTTCGTCTTTAGGACTGTTATTTCACTTCATGGAGTATGAAGTATTTTTAATATGCCACACTCTTGAGAACAATGGCTGCAGGAAGTTGAATTTCCCTTGGAATCAAGCCATGTTGTTGTTTCTAAAGTGAGATGAGAGCGAGAGAACCGGCTCAGTCATAGGACACAAAGAACATGGGGAAACGGCTAGGTCAGAATGGATGAAAGAAAAGGCATTAATTCTTTGGAAAGTAGGATAATGGAAATAAAGACAGATCAGGGGCCAGTTAGATGTCTAGTTTGGTAGAGTAGTTGACCTACTAGACTTAAAAGGTCATCTAGGAACTGCAGTATCCAAAAACCAGGAAGCAGGAGCAGTTGTCATTATGGTCCTGGAATCTGGGTAATGGTTATTTAGGAATTCTTCTATCATTTGGGGAATCTGGCATCCATTCCTGTTTGGGACAAGAGCTAAGGAAAAAGGAATGAAGCAGTGTCTACCAGGACATGGCCATTTAAGCCACTTTTCTCCCTGCCTCACTGGCAACTCACCAGCAGGAAGCTAGGACTGCATAGTCTCTGTCTTTCAAAGTTGGGGTAATTTATTAACTCAGACTAATTTGTTTGTTTTTTTAACTCTAGTTTTAAAAAGTATTTCAGCAGCCCTTTTAAACACAAAGCCATGTCTTTTACAATGAAATACTGCATGCATCTTACGAAGTGGGTTATGTGTACATACAGATAAAGAACTGGTCCTGTGTGAGCTCATGCATATTAAAAGTATCCCTTTAGAGATGCTCCTGGAGAAAGGAGCACTTGTGACCGTAAGTCCTCAAAGAAGTTGGCTGTGAAGTGGTCACTATCCTGCTCTTCAGAGTCTTTTATTAGTAAGGAAAAAGAGAAGTGAGCTCATATGCCCCCAAATCTGGAATACAGCCTGGAATCATCTATAAATTTCTTTGAAGTCTCCTTTTTGATCTAAAATTACATGCTAATTTTGTGTTCTACTTTTTACCATTTCTTTTAGTTTTAATGTAAAAATAAAGGCTCTTCCTCTCCATAATCTTTGAGTAACACTGAAGCCCCCAGAAGCATGGGCCAGGTGTCCTGTAACTTTGTGATATACCACTGAGTCTCCCCAAGGGCACACATAACCAATTTTATGAGGTAATGAAATTTATGAGGTAAAGGAATTGCTTAGTTTATATAGGATGCATTTTCTTAAAGTCAGATTTTATAAATAATTTATTTTGGTGCTTAAGGGAATTCGCTATTTGGAGGAATGGAATGCTATTTGATGGATCGAGGATTTGTTTAAAACAAAGTTTTACCCTGATTGTCATTTTTGTCAAGTAGTTGCCAATAAGGTTTCTAAAATCCAGTTGAGAAAAATCACAGATACTGTATATAAATTTAAAAGGAAGAGTCTGTACAAATTAAAGTTCTTCTTTTGCAACTTCCTGAAAGGTGGGGAGGTTTAAACAATATATATTCCTGAATAATTGTAGACAAATACACTATTACATAGGAAAACCGAACTTCAACCTTGGCTTTAGGGTCTGTGTTTAAAGTAAAAGGTTCAGACTGGCTCTCTTAGTTAATAGGTTTACTTAGATGTGTGAACATCCTACAGGGATGATGACTTAGCCTTTTGCAACATCAAGAATATGTAGTAGTTTAAGTGTTAAAAGAGAATTTGACTTAAAAATTATATAATGAGAAATACTACACATGTGTGTACATGTATTTTACTCTAAAGCTACAATGTTCGGGTTCCTGTAGAACTCTGAGAGAGGGAGGTAGTATAGATGACTTCAGCGTAAGACACAATCTGTAGTTCACCGTTTGGCCTCTACCTGCCTCTCCAGCCTCATCTTCTGCTCTCGGGCCCGACCATCTCCAACCACACCAACCACTCTTGCTTCGTGTCCTGGTATACCGTGCATCACTCTGTCTCTTGCCTGGTGCACGTGCTGTCAGTGCTTGCTAGATGCCCTCCTGTTCCCATCTGCCTCTTTATCTTTAATTTTGATTCTTCACAAAAATCCTCTCCTGGAAAGCCCTCTCTGTGGTCTCAGTAGCTGCCCCTTCACTGTCACAGCCACACACACTTGTACACATCGTTGATCATAGCAGCTGGAGGTAGGTAGTGGTGTTCATTTCCCCCTTTAGCCTGGGAGTTCCTCGGGGTGGGGACTGTGTCTGCCATCTCTCTCTCGAGGTCCCTGATGTCTGGCTTATTGTCTGCCATTTAGTAGATGCTAAATAAATGTTCTTTTGATTGAGTACTTGGATGTATTTGCTTCTTTTGACTTCAAAATGGAAATTAGTGAACCTGTTCGGAGGGGGAACATGTTATACATCAGCGGCTTTTACCTTGTGAGGACTAGGGAGTGCAGAAGGTGAGTGGGAGCCCCGCCATTTGGAGCTGTCAGAGCTGTTGGGCAGCACAGTTGAGGTGGGGGACTAGCTGTGGTCTGAGGAAGGAAGAAGCAAGGGGGTTGCAGAACCTCAGAGCTCACTAGTTCTGTTAAGTTGCTGATTCGGGGCAGCCCAGGCAATTATTTGGCAGATAATGAATAATACACTGCTGTGAACATTGATATGCTTATTTCTTTAGTAATGTTTTGTGAGGAATCATCATAATTAACATATTGCAACTTTTGTGATAATTACTTGAACTATACATCACATTGTATTCCCTTTCTTTAAGATACACTGATTATTTTCCTGTACTCATATATAATTGTATTAGCAGTCATTTCCTCTAAATCATGAGTTCCTTCTCAATTATGAGTTATCTCACTTTTTCTGAGGGTTGGATAATTCTTTTTTGAGCATTCTTAACCAGAGTTTTGTATTATAGCAGAGTGATTTTTGTTAGCTGTGTCCTAGAATGGGCCTGAAAGAGGGGATGATAACGTATTAGATTCAATATTCTATTTAACAATGTATTTCCAAGAAAATTTTAGTGCATTAAATATAAATACATACATTAAACAACATAGAATATGTGGGTACTGTTTTTTTTCTCAGGTCTCACTTCCAAATTTTCTATTTTCTTAGTGGTCGCCGTTACAATTATTCAGTCAACAAGTGTTTGTTGAGGACTATTAAAAGAACAGGAGATATAGTACTTGTAAGTAGAGCACTCGCTATCTGCATTGACACCAGTAGATTGGCACCAAGTACGAGTGTCCTGTAATTTTTAGGAATAAACCTCCTTCAATGTGCAGAACTATATAAAGGTGTTTCTCTGCTTATCTGCCCTTAAAGAGTTTCCTTCTCATGCAGAAACAAAAGCATTTTAAAACGTATCAATTGCTTTGCAGTGCTACTTATTCTAGACTGAATTTAACCTAAACATGTGTATCTCAGTTCCCATCCTAAGAGATTTAATTACTGAGGAACCTTCTTATAAGATCCATTCATTTATTCATTCAACAAATAATTGTTTACCAAGTGCCAGGCAATCGATTGTTTATTTGTTCCTCCTTTCAGTGAAGGCATCTACCGAGCCTCTAATCTTTGCAGTGCACTGCACTTCAGATATAGGAGGAGAAGAGGCAGTCCCTTCTCTCTAGGAGCTCGTGGTCTAGTGAAAGAAAGAAATAAGCAGATACTTATAACAAGGGACATCTAATTGAAACAGGGGCTGTAGTGGAATTGAGTGACATTGTAGTGGCGTTGAGTCTTAAAAGAATAAGGCAGATTACCAGGTAGAAGGCAAGGATAGCTTGAAGAGTTCCATTCACAGAGAATAGCATGTGCAAAGGCACAGACAAATGAGAACATGACACATGCAAGAGTTAACTTTGACGCAGCTGAATATAGAGTGTGAGGAAGCAGGTGGCGAAAGGTGGGGTGAAGGCCTTAGTTGACGTGCTGAGGACTTTGGTGGCAGATTGAAGGGTAGTAGGGAGCAAAAGAAAGACTGAAGCTGGAGTGTGATGTGATAGAACAAACCACATCAGAGAATCACCCTGACAGCATTGTGGGGAATGCAGCAGAGGGAAGTGAGACTGAAAGCAAAGTTCGGACGCCATCGTAATCCTCCAGGGGAAACGTGATGTGGGTCAGAACAGGACTACAGGAACTGACTGCCGTGAATTAAAGACTTGGTGATGAAATGGGCCTCGGCGGGGGTAGTGCGTGAGCACCATCTCATAAGATCTGCGTTACCATCACCAACATTATCTTTATAAATGAATACCCTATTGACCTCATTTTATAATTTGGTAATTTAAAGAATGAGCAATTTTACCTCTACAGAACTGTGAAAGTTTAAATCTTTAGAGGTAACATTAAAAAACATTGCTCACCAATTTCAAAAAATTCAGTAATGTTCTAAAATGTCTTTACTCTTTCCCCATAATGCACGCTCTGACCTCTGAATTCGTTTGTGTCAACCACCTACGTTCTGTGTTGCCCACACCTGTCAGGCCTTAAGCTCATGTTTCATCACCACCAGGAGATTGTATTGACACCATGTGTTGTTTTATCTGTACTGATGTATACTGACCATACTGCCAGAATAGCCAGTTATGAACCAGTATTACCAGTGTTTCATTAAGGTCCGGTTTCATTAAAGTCCAGTCCAGTCCTATTCATGCAACCATTATTTATATTTGGAAAAACAAAAAAAGGAGATGACCATGTCCCTGTTATTAACATTTAGGTTAAGTGAATTCTTGTACTTCTGTTGAAAGTATTAAGACTATAAAAGGTGTTGGGAGTGAAGATATAGAATAAGTGAAATGTAATGAAATTGTACCTACATTTATGGGTTTTAAAAGTTTTTTTTTATTAATAAGGCTAAAAGAAACAAAAATAGAATTCTAACACTGGTTGTGTTCAGGTGTTAAATTTAACAATAAGTTTTCTAATCTCTGTCCAACTTTTTATAATGTGGTTATAATGCTCATAGTAAAAAAAAAAATTACAGTATATCATTGCTACTGTTTCAGAGCAAGGGTATGAAACAATTTGTGTGGAAACATTGTATTGTTTGAATTCAACTGAGAATATATTTCTCCAAAAATAGAGGTTTTCATTTTACCCAGTCTCTACCCCTCCCCAATGCATAATAGATTTAAGTTCTTTAAAAAATTTTCCAGATAAAGATGAATTTGTCCACTTTTAAGACTGAAATTCTTGTATACAATTTGCCTTTCAGTCCACCTTAAGATTTTTAATATGCTCTTTAGGCATTTAAAAAAATTATAATAAGGTACCAGCTCAAGCCAGATAATTGAATGCTTTCTCCCCATTCTACCAAATTGTTGGTTACACATTCTCTTATCAGAAAAATTGCCAACTGTTCTCTCTTGTGCATGTGATCCTTCTTCTACCCTGGTCCCCGCTCCCATAACAGAAATGCAGCACCTCCTTTTGGGACTTAGCTCATTTAAGCCTTAGATTTTGCAAGAAAGGTGGTGTTATTCCCATTCACAGATAACACATAATTTTTGTTCTAATCGGTATGCTGACCCTTTTTGTGGCAGTTTTCCAGGTGAGATTAGGCAGGGCTGTTGGAGAGTCCAGGTATTGGATGCCTGGAGTGCAGGATTTATATCTGACTCCTGTCTTTTTCCCGTGCATATAGTAGGCAGGCCCACCTGCTAGTCTTTCGCCACTTTCTTATTTAGCTTCTTTTGAATTATCTTCCCATTTTGAATATTCGTTCCCTGCCTTCTCCTCATTTTGCATGTTTTTTGGTTTGTTTTAAAAACCAAAGACAAGCCCTTTAAAGTTCCGTCTTGATGTTGTAACTGTAACCCTCATGGCCACAGCAAGTGCGGAGATATTGTGAACAATGTAAGACATGATCTTCAGGCTTTTTCAGTTAATGCTTAATTTTTAAATGTAGAGATGAACTTAAAAGGATGAAGCTGGGGAGTATAAAGAACATGGAATTTGTGTTATTCAAAGAAAGTAAAATTTTAACTACATTTAGCACAGTTTGTTTTAAATGTTTATGGCAGAATAGCAGACAAACGTAGTTTCTGCATTTGGCCGTCATAGTACAATGAACGGTCACACTGATTTCCCTGCAATGAGTAGGAGCATAGAACTACCTGAACAACTTCTCCAGGCCATCTCCTCGTGTTTCCACTTGTTCCTTCAGTGCGTGGACCTGAGCTGTAATGAGCTAAGCGAAGTCACTTTACCAGAAAACCTGCCTCCAAAACTGCAAGAACTAGACCTGACTGGAAACCCCCGACTCGCCCTCGATCACAAAACCCTGGAGCTGCTGAAGTAAGTATTTTGTGAAGCGCTGCAGCCCCATCGCTATTCACCGAAAATGACATTTATCACTTAGTCAAAACATTAAATGGGATATGAAGCATCTGTTGACTTATTAGGTCTGTCTACACACATTTGAAGTGAAGTGATTTGTGAGTCTGTAGTTCACCAAAATGGACGAATGGCCAAAAAAATTTTCAAGTAATTGGATACTCGTGTCCTTTCAGAAAGTTTTTGAGAAAGTGTCCAGACAAAAAGAGATGAGAATAATGAAAACAGAGAGGAAAAGGGGATTTAAAGACACAGGAGAGAGCAGCGAACAACCAAGAAGTAAATGTACATCTCGGTTACGAATAATATGGTGTGTGATGCTTAATGCAAATGTTACAAAGGGATTTTGCAGGAGATTCATAATGTGGGGTAAATGAACAATTTGGAACTAAAATTCAGGTTATTTAAACAAAACTGGTAGAGTGGGGTAGTTAGATCCTGCAAGGTTGTCTTCCTGTTTTGGGAAGAGAGTTCATTGGTACTGTCTTATGTTTTCTGTTGATGGAGAATAACAGGTTGGTTGGAGTTCACTATGTAAAACATTAAAGTTAACCTTGTTAGAAAAGATGTCTTTATAACAATGTTCATCACAGAACTCTAAATATCAATAAAATTAAATTATGCTTCACATAATGAATATTATACAACCACTAAAAACAATGATGTGGAGTTATATTACTAACTTGAAAGATCTCTGCATATGACGTTAGGTGAAAAGAAAGTTTACAAGGAAATTTGTTTAGTGTAATCCCACTTTTTGTAACATAAATTGGTGTGCATTTGGGTATATGTGCGTGTGTGTGTGCACATGCACAACTAGAAAATTCCTAAAAGGATATAAAACAAAATGTTAAAATGATGCTGTTCTCTGGATAATATAATTATGGATGGTCTTTACTTTCTTCTTTAAATTTTTCTGAATTTTCAGAATTTTTTGCAGTGTACCTCAAAGTAACAGTCCTTGACATCAACACACATTAGTGTGTATGCCATCCGTGCTCAAACCCTGTTGTAATATCTGTTGCTGAAAGTCATCTTCCAATATCTTAGAAAAAACTGAAAAGGAGAAGAATTTTGAAAAGAAGAGTAATATTAATATTGGTGGTCCATTATTATTATCCTAGGCTTTAGTACATATCAAAATTTGAAAATCACCTAAGGTGATTCCTGGTTGGAATTGGCTTAATTAGTGCCTGTTCGTTGATATTTTAAGTACTTAATGAGAAAATTGATTTAGTTGAAGAATATTGCCTAAGTACAGTGTCTTCGGGAAGCCACGGGGACCGAGGCTCTCTCCACTGTGTATCAGTATGTGAAGCTTTGGCCCAAATCCCTCAGTGTGTCCAGACCTTAGTTTTCTCATCTCTTAGGGAGGATGGCCTACACACTCTCTAAGGGACTTCCAGAACTAAGAATACATGGATTAGCAAAACATATTTCATCTTTATAACGGGTAACTTTTTGAGTTTTTACAAATATGACATAATTTTATGATAAAAATAATTATATAAAAATCTGTTAATCAATGGAAGTAGCTGTTTGGAGGAAAATATAAGTTGAATTTTTATTGCACACCAAAATAAATTCCAGCTAAATTAAAGAGTTAAATACATAAAATGAAATAATTTTTAAAAGTAAGAAGAAATCATATGGATATATTTACAAACCAGAAAAGGACTTTTTAGGGCAGAGAAGGGGGTGGGGGAAATCAGAAAAGAAGTCAATATGTATACAGTGGTTTTGATATTTATGTTATGTATATTTTTATATAAAAATACTTTTTTACATAAAAGTTTTAGATATCTATTCCAAAAGCTATCCAAGGTAAATCTAAAAGGCAAATGACAAACTGAGAAGAAACGCTGGCAAAAAATGAGAAAAATAAAAGCATTAATATTCTTAATAGAAAATGTTCTTATGAGTCAGTAGTGATAAGTACTCAAGCAGAAAGTAAGTGAAGCATATTAACATTTAATAAACACAAAGTATGGATAGTTACATGAAAAGATCGTATTCAGCCTTATTAGTGTATCAAGGAAATATTAAATAAAATATTTAAATGATAACATTTTCCCCCCTCAAATTGGTGTTGATGGAGGGTTGTAAATTGATATAACTTTTTTAAAAAGCTTTTGGCCCTGTGTATCAAGCTTTTAAAAGTATTCATATACTTAGACCAAGGTTTTCTGTGGTAAAAATTTATTCTAAGAATTAATCAGAGATATGGTATTTATTTTAGGTACAGAGATAGTCATCAAGATATTTCTAATTAAATTTAGGATGAATATAAAATGACATGGGGAAATGTTCATGATGTAATTAGAAAAAAGATACAAAACCATATATATAATAGAATGGCCCCATTATTATATAGGCATGAGACAGTATCTCTTAAAATTCTCTACCAAAGGACATATGTTACTAGAGTGGCCAGAGCTGCTACAGTGAAGCGCATGTGTGTTCTCAGATTTAAAAAAAATTAGTAACGGACAGTGAAATCATAACACTTTTAGGTAAAAACGTTACCCTCCATTTAATATCTAGAAGGTTGTGGCTTCTTAATAACTTGGGAGAGTTTCCATATCTAATGTATTACTTGCTCTTTTAGAGGGTTGGCCTATTTGTTCTACATGAGGCAGGGTTAGTCCATATGAAGACTCTTCCGTGTGACTGAGCTCCGGCTCCCAGATTCCCTCAGACTAATTTCAAGATGTAGGAGAGTCAACATCCAGGTCACTTCAGACGGCTGCTCAGTCACGCTGTGTTCAGCTTGGCGGAAATGAGAGATTGCTGCTTCACTAGAAAGGATTATGGGGGAGTTTAAGGATTAGTTTTTCATTAATAATCAGGCTAGGAGGGCTTCCCTGGTGGCGCAGTGGTTGAGAGTCCGCCTGCCGATGCAGGGGACGCGGGTTCGTGCCCCGGGCCGGGAAGATCCCACATGCCGCAGAGCGGCTGGTCCCTTGAGCCATGGCCGCTGGGCCTGCGGGTCCGGAGCCTGTGCTCCGCAGTGGGAGAGGCCGCAGCAGTGAGAGGCCCGCGTACCGGAAAAAAAAAAAAAAAACAGGCTAGGAAATGGAATTATTTCTTTGAAGGCTCCCTGTTCTGTAAAAAGTATAAATGTCTTTAGAAAGGAGTCTTCCGTTTTTCTCCAAAACTCAGAAAGGTAGGAAAAATGTAGGGAGAACCTTAAGGTATGCCTTAAGAAACCCATTGCATTGCTTACCATTGTACGTGGATAAAATTTGGTACCAGGTCGTATGGAAAGCAAACAACAGCAGACTATGTTTTTAAATACACCTTTTATTGATGGGTTTGAAAGGAGGATATATCTGTAAAATGAGGTATTTGATTTTGAGATTTTCTGTTGACACTACCTATGATTTTTATGTTTTTCAGCTTTTTTAGGATAAAGGAAAAGGTGAATGTTTTCTGGTAATTAAGAGTAGAAACTTTTCTTTAATGAAATATTTTTAAATTTCAAAGAAATTGCCACCAAATATTTCTAGAATCAAAGTGAATATTATTAGACATTGATTTACTTCTGAGTTGAATGGTTCTTAGGAAAGGTATTCAGTACTTATTATATTTTGGAGTTAATGAATGCCAACAGATAATTTAAATTCTTGGGCTCAGGACAAAATTGTTTAGGTGTTAAGAGATTATACATAATTCTGTTTCTCTTGTTTAAGTAACGGGGGAATAAACTAGTGGCAATTTACAAGTAGGGATTTATCTCACCATGTGGTAGGCGGCCTTTTAAAAACCTGCTTCACATCTGTATGGCTTCCTGTTTGTGAGCACTGAACGCTTTCTAGTAGGCTGGTTTTTAATGAACTGCATTTGAAGGTTTACTCTTTTAATATTTCTGTTTTGGGTCCTTTTGGACCAGTTATAGCATATGAGAGCCAAGGTGAGATAAGAATTTGTCTCCCAGTTCATCTATATGTAGTTAATGTGTAATTTATTGAATGCCCCTCGTTTACTTCATAATTTTATGATATTGGTCTCAGCATGGTTGTGCAGGTGAGGAAAGAATTGGAAGCTTCAGGGGATAGCAAGTCCCCAGTAATATTTGTGAAATATTTGAAGGGGTGATGTGGGCAGATACTGGATTTGAGGATGAGTGTTGCAGAATTCTCTCACATGATCCAAACACAGTACAGTCGTGGCTTGGGTTTCATTCTTTTCAAATCTGGGCTTCCTGTTGTGAGAATACACCCAACTTAATAGTTAAAGTTTCTTTTCTCATGCCAGGGTTGAGAGCTGTCCCCTTCATCCCCAGGAGAGAGTAGCCATCTAGGGGTGGTGTGTGTGTATGTGTGAAAGTGCCTAATAACCGACATTGATGCCGATAGAACTAATTTTCATGCTCTGTGTATGTGCCCCTTTGTTTTCATTATGAGTAGCTAGTTCTTGTTGCTGATAAATATTTCAGACACATTAAAAACAAATGGTAAGTACAGAGTGCTTAGGTGTTTTTCATTTCTCAGGTAAAAGTAGCAATTTGCACATGTTCTGTTTTAATGATTCCTGGCCCCTCTGTTTCTCTGGTTAGTAATATCCGCTGTTTCAAGATTGATCAGCCTTCGGGAGGTGATGCATCTGGAGCCCCAGCGGTTTGGAGCCATGGCTATACCGAAGCTTCAGGGATGAAAAACAAGTAAGTGGGGTGAAACTTCGGAGTGAGAACCACCACCTGCCCGCCCCCCTGCCTCCCTGCTTTAGTGGAGTAGAAGCCCAGTGCTAGCACACACTTTCCCCGTGTCACATTTATTTCAGTATGTTTCCCCAGAGTGAGGCCACCTCATGACTTAGGCTGGAACATTAGGCTAAGCCCTGCTTGGCACCACATATGCTCTCTTTGTGAGGATGTTGCTAGGATACGGCGTAACTGACACGTTATATCTATGTGAGACTCCAGTGTTTGGAGAAGGCGTAAGTATTGAAATGCATCCCTGCTCTTTTGAAAAGCCCCTTTATCTTTCTCTGAAGCCTGTTTACCAAGCAAAACAGGGATAGTATTAAAGGAGTAGAAGTAGCCTTGATTGTCCATATTCGAGACCCCTTATGTTATTGACAGTCACTGTTTCTGTGGAGCTGTTTTTTACAGTCTAAATTAGCTTGTCAGGAATTTGATGTCCATTCCCTGTAATGTCAGCTGCTTGTCTTGCCATCAGGTCTTGTGCATCTTAATTTCTTTCTCTTCCCTATTTTCACCAACCTTCCCTGTCTCCGATGCAGATGTTGGTTTCTTGAGAATTGTAATCCAGCTCTTCAGACTTGCTTGCTTTTTATGAAGGGGTGCTGATAATCAGTACTAGAAAAGCAAAGGATCCTATAAATTAGAATGGTCATAATGTAATTAGCTAAGGTATAAGAACACAAAATTTTGAGAGCAGGGGAAGAACAGGAAGTGGAGGATGATCCCATAATAGCTAACAGCGTTCAACCCTGGGTGCACATTAGAATCAGTCAGGTGAGGAACCTTAAAGAACATTTTCCAGCCTAGGCCTGTTAAATCAGAATGCTTTAACATCTCCCCCAGGTGATTCTAATGTGCATCCAGGACTGAGAACCACCGACTAGCTTGAATACCCTTCATGGAAAATAAAAGGTGGAATTGTGGTTGCCATGCTGACTGCTTTTCCTTGGGTCAGAAAACAGAATGAGCTTGCACTGTGCATCTGACGCACTGATCCTGTCCTCTTTCCCTGAGAGTGTGCTTTGGCATATTAGAGAAGATGTAGCCCCCATTTCAACATCTCTGTTCCATTTGCCCCCCCCCCCGCAAAAAAAGGCAGAATAACCAGTTGTGTCTGGGCTCTGACTGCTTATTTCGATGTACTTTGCACTGTATATCGTTATATTTTGGGGAGAGAGGAAGAAACTATACATTCTTTGGAGCAGTCAAAGTTCCTTCCTAGAGATCTTTCTTTTTTTAGATCAAAAGATCTTCTGTCTTACTTATAAACACCAGTATGTGAAACTGCTCTCTAATTCCAGAACACTGATGTGAAATCCAAGATTGGTTTTTAAACCTCTCTGGATATTAAAATGTATTATCTACTCATATATATTAATGAATCAGTGACCAGTTAGGTATTTTTTCCTACATAATTCCCTTTTCCACAATTCCTTCGTAAAAAAATTTTTGCTATATTGAAGTGTAAGATAAACGGTAAGCATACAACTCTATGGATTGTCCTTAAGTGAACCAGCACCTAGATCGAAAAATAGAACATTACCAGCACCTCAGAAGTCCCATGCCATCCCTGGCCCTCACTTTATTTTCCCTTGCTTTTTTACCCTTTGGTTTTGCCAGCAGAAGTTTCTCAAGAGTTTTCTTTTTGAATTGTGGATAAAGTAGATATATAAGCAAGGAACTTGCTGCTTTGAAGGAAGGAGAGAACTGCAGTTGTCCCTGCCCACAGATCTCAATAGACATCTATTCTCTTCTCCTTCCCACTTTCCCCTATGGGTACTGGTGCCGTGTTGCCTCCCTATCAGGTCATTTCAGATCCTTTGGGAAAATCCAAGCAGGGAGCTGCAATCCTATAATTTAGGTTCTTCCTCAGACTAAAAAACAAACAGGAAGCTTCAGCAGAAAAGAAAAATCACTACTGTACTTTTAAAACACATTATTTTTTTCATACCTCCTGCCCCATTCTTTCTAGCAAGGGGAGCTTACAGAAGAAGACAGAATTATAAGATGATTTACTATTATATAATTAAATTTTACTTTGCCACTAATTGTCATATAACTAGGGATAACTTTTTTTTCTTTAATAAATGGAGGCAAGAATTTCAAAGTACTGGGCTTCCCTGGTGGCACAGTGGTTGAGAGTCCGCCTGCCAATGCAGGGGACACAGGTTCGTGCCCCGGTCCGGGAAGATCCCACATGTCGCAGAGTGGCTGGGCCCGTGAGCCATGGCCGCTGGGCCTGCGTGTCCGGAGCCTGTGCTCAGCAACGGGAGAGGCCACAACAGTGAGAGGCCCGCGTACCGCATACCAGATTTCCTAGCTTTGAATCTGGGCTCTATACTTTTTTGCTATGTGACCTTGAGCAGTTACTCAATCTCTCTTTAGCTTACTTTCCTCATCAAAAATACTACTTGTCAAAAAAAAAAAAAATACTACTTGTCCTTATAGGGTTATTGTGAGGATCCACTGATTACATACGTGAAGAACTTAGAATAACATGTGCCATATAGTAAACTATTTAAATTTAGTTGTTATTATCATTAATGATAATGGGTATTGCTATTGTTATTTATCCCCAAACTCCTTAAGATCAGGAATTATATTTTCAGGTTCATACCGCTGTTACCTAGCCATGATACATATTAGGTGCTTAATAACTTTCTTCTTTTCATTAATTTATATACAGTAAGAAGGTATAATTTATATTCAACAACATTCACCCTGTTTAGTGTACAGCTCTGCAAGTTTTGATGAAAGAGCACGAGCTCTGCTTGGTGATGGTGATTGTGTAATCACCATTATAATCAAATTATAGGACAGTTCCTCAAAATTCCTCCATGCCCCTCTGTTGCAATTTCTTCTCCCCCCTCCCAGCCCCTGGCAACTCCTGATCTGTTTTTTATTCCATTAGTTTTGCCTTTTCTAGAATGTCATGTAAATGGAATTATGCAGTATATAGCCTTCTCAGTCTAGCTTCTTTCACTTAGCATCATGCATTTTAGATTCATTTGTGATGTTGCATGTGTTAGCAATTTGTTCCTTGTTACTGCAGAGTATTATTCCATTGCATGAATATGTTACGGTTTGTTTATCCATACACAACTTGAAGGATAAATTATTTAGATTGTTTCTATTTTTAGCAAATACAAATAAAAATCCCATAAACACATAAACCTGCATACAGGTTTTTGGGTGAACAAATGTTGTCATTTCTCTTGGGCGAATACCTATGAGAAGGATTGCTGAGTCGTTACGACAAGTATATATTTAATTTTATAAGAAACTGCCAGAATGTTTCCCAAAGTGGCTGCACCATTTTGCATTCCCAGCAGCAACGAATGAGACTTCTCATTGCTCCACGTTCTCACCAGTACCTGTAAGATCAGGTGGTGGCAGTGGTGGTAGTGGTTTTGGTCATTACAATAGTGATATTTCATTGCGGTTTTAATGTTTATTTCCCTAGTGACTAATGGTTGTTGATCATCTTTTCACATGCTTCTCATCCATACCTATATCTCCTTTGGTGAGAATGTAATCTTTCACAATTAAATATGATGTTAAAGGTGTTTTTGTAGACTTCCTTTATCAAGTTAGAAAATTCCCTTCTATTCCTAGTTTGCTAAGAGTTTTTATAATGTGTATCAGATTTTGTCATAGGCTTTTTCTGCATCAGTTGAGATCATATTTTTTATTTCTTAGTCTGTTGATGTAGTGAATTACATTGATTTTAAAACGTCAAATCAGCCTTGCATTTTCAGGAAAAATTCCCCGTGGTCATGATGTATTACCCTTTTTTATATGCTGCTGGATTCAGTTTTCTGGTAATTTGTTGAGCACGTCTGTATTCACAGATTAGCCTGTAGTTTTCTTTTCTTGTGGTGTCTATGTCTGGTTTTGGTATCAGGGTGATGCTGGCCTCATAGAATGAGTTGAGGAGTATTTCCTCTTCTTCAGTTTTCTGGAAGAGTTTGGAATTTATATATTTCTTCCTTAAATGTTTGGTAGCATTTACTAATAAATCCCATCTGGGCCTGGAATTTTCTTTGGTTTATAACTAGACATACAATTTCTTTAATATAGGATTATCTCTTTCTTCTTGAATGAACTTTGGTAATTTATGTCTTTCAGAGAATTTATGCATTTTCATCTAGTATTCAAATTTATTGGCATAAACTTGATCATAATATTCCATTATTCTCCTTTTAATGTCTACAGGATCTGTAGTGATGATGTCTCTCCCCTCTCTCATTCCTAATATATTTGTCATTTGTCTGTTTATCCTGATCAAATTGGTTTGAGGTTTATCAGTTTTATTAATATTCTCAAAGAACCAGCTTTTGGGTTCATTGATTTTTCTGTTGTTTTTCTGTTTTCTATTTCATTGACTTCTGCTTTTATTTTTATTATTTCCTTTCTGCTCGCTTTGGGTTTGTTTTGTTCTTAATCTTCTAGCTTCTTAAGGTAGAAGTTTAGGTCATTGATTTGGGCTTAAGGTATTAATATTCTATGCATTTAGAGCTATAAACTTCCTTCTAAGCAATTTTTCCAATATGGTTAGAGGACATACTCTGAATCAGTTGAATCCTTTAAACTTACTGAGACATCTTCTGGACCAGAATATGGTTTATCTTGGTAAATACTCTGTGTGCATTTGGAAAAAATCTTGGGTAGGGTATCGTTTAGATCAAGTTGGTTGATAATGTTGTTCAAGTCTTAAATATCCTTGCTGATTTTCTGTCTACTTTTCCATCAGTGACTGAGAGACTATAACTCTAGTTTTATCTGTTTCTCCTTGTAGTTCTCTCAGTTTTTGTTTCATGTATTTCCAAGCTCTGTTATTAGGTGCATAAACATTCAGAATGTTATAGCAATGTGACGAACTGACCCCTTTAACATTATGAAATGATAATATTTGTTATCTTTGTTTCTGTAATATTCTTTGTGCTGAAATATATTTTGTCTGATATTAATGTCGCTATTCCAGCTTTCTTTTGATTAGTATTTAGCATAGTATAGTCGACCCTTGAACAACACGGGGGTCAAAAAACACAGTCAAAAATCCACGTGTAACTTTACATTCAGCCCTTTGTATCCGAGGTTCCACACCCGCAGATTTAACCAACCACAGATTGTGTAGTACTGTAGTAGTATTTAGAGGAAAAAAGTCAGCATATAAGTGGACCTACACAGCTTAAACCCATATTGTTCAAGGGTCCACTGTATATCATTTTTTATCCTTTTGCTTTTAAGCTGTTTGTCTCTTTATTTTATTTTTTAAATAAATCTAGATTTATTTTTTTAGTAAGTGTATTTCATTTATTTATTTATTTATTTATTTATTTAGGCTGTGTTGTGTCTTCATTGCTGCATGGGCTTTCTCTAGTTGCAGCGAGCGGGGGCTACTCTTTGTTGCGGTGCGTGGGTTTCTCATTGCGGTGGCTTCTCTTGTTGCAGAGCTCGGGCTCTAGAGCGCAGGCTCAGTAGTTGTGGCGCATGGGCTTAGTTGCCCCACGGCATGTGGGATCTTCCCAGACCAGGGATCGAACCCGTGTCCCCTGCATTGGCAGGCAGATTCTTAACCACTGTGCCACCAGGGAAGCCCCTGTCTCTTTATATTTTAAGTGTATTTCTTACAGGCAGTATTTAGTTAAATCTTGCTTTTTTATATAATCTGACTTTCTGTCTTTTTGGGTGGTGTTTAGACCATTTTTATATTTAATGAAATTATTGATATGGTTAGGTTTGAATCTGCCAATTTACTAGTATTTGTTTTCTGCTTGTCTCATCTGTTCTTGATTCTCTTTCTCTTTTTCTTCATTCTTTTGGATTGAATATTTCTTATTCCATTTTTATCTCCTTTATTCTTATTAGTTCTACTTGTGTGTGTGTGGTTTGTTTAGGGTTTATAGCATAACCTTTACCTTATTAATTACAGTTTACCTTCAAGTAATATATCAATTCACATATATTATAAGAACCTTACATTGTGTACTTCCATTTCCCCTCTCCTAGTCTTTCTGCTCTTGCTGTCATATGTTTTACTTCTACTTTTGTTATAAACCCCAGAATACATTGTTATAATTTTTACTTTAAACAGTTATTCTAAAGTAGTGTTTCTCCACTTCAGTATTATTGACATTTTGAGCCCGATGATTCTTTGTTGTTGTGGGGCAAGGAGGGGGGTGTTCTGTGCATTGTAGGATATTTAGCAGCACCCCTGGCCTGTACCCAATAAATGTCAATATCACCACCACTCCCAATCGTTACAAGCCAAAATGTCTCCTGGGGGCAAAATTTCCCCCATTGAGAACTACTGTTCTAAAGTGATTTTTAAAATAAGAAAAAGAAAATGTTTATATTTACTCACGTATTTGTCATTTCCAATACACTTCATTCTTTTATCCAGATTTCCATCTGGTAGTATCATTTTCTTCTGTTTCATGTAGTTCCTTTTACATTTCTTCTAGTGGTTGTCTTTTATTTGTGCGTCTGAAAATGTCTTTTTTGCACCTTTACTTTTGAAAGCTGTTCTCACTGGTTTAGAAATCCAGGTTGACAGTTTCTTCCTATCAGTACCTTAAAGATGTTGCTCCACTGTCTTCTGCATTGTTTCTGATGAGAACTCTGCTGTCATTCGTCCTTTGTTCCTCTGTAGGATATGTTGTTCTCTACTCCCCAAACCCCACCTTTATCCCTGGTTTTCAGCAATTTGATTTTGATGTGCCTCAGTTAAGTTTTTTTTTCTTGTTTTACTTACTGTTTGTTGAGCTTCCTGTATCTGTAGGTTATAGTTTTCATCAGATTTGAAATATTTCCATCCATTGATTCCTCAAAACTTTTTTCTGTCTCTCTTCTCTTTTGAAGACTCCAATCCCCCATGTGATGGGCTGCTTAAAGTCATCTCACCACTTAATGATGCCCTGGCTTTTAATTTTTCTCCTAGTCTTTTATTCATTTTAGACAATTTATGGGACACAGTTACATTACTTGGAAACAGTCTGATTAAGTGGAGAGACTCTGCAGGCCTCTAGAGCACCCTGTGCAGCTCTCCTCCCATCAGTATATACTTTTCCTGTACTTTTCCTAGTGTTTTAGTTGTTACTCCATTTTTGCTCCATGTGGAAGTTCTCCTTGATAAATGTTTTGTGAATGAATGTGAACGTATGCATTCATAATCTGGTGTTATTTCCCATGCCTCCTACTGTCTTTCTTTCACTACCATTTAAAAATAAAATCATCAGAAGAGTGGGGGAAAGCCATGAAGCATAAATATGTGCTTATCATTTTTCTTCACTCACAGAAATTAGTGATATAAATTAGCTGGGGTTAGTTTACCTATTCTTAATCTATGTGGAGTCATGAAGAAAGAGAGAAGACTGGATTAAGCAAATCTGAAAAAAATACAGCTGGGTTGGGCATGGAGAAGGAAAGATGAGTCAACTTAGCACAAAAGCATTCTTGCTTTGCAGGTTGTGTGTTGCAGCCCTGTCGGTGAATAACTTCCGTGACAACCGGGAGGCCCTGTATGGTGTATTTGATGGAGACCGGAACGTGGAGGTGCCCTACCTTCTCCAGTGTACCATGAGTGACATTTTGGCAGAAGAGCTGCAGAAAACAAAAAACGAAGAAGAATACATGGTCAATACGTTCATTGTTATGCAAAGGTAAAACTTAGAGCACCTGCCCTGTGTTTTCTTGCTCTTCTTTGAGTATTTGCCATCTGGTTAGAAAAACAGGTGTCCAGTAATCTCATCGTTGAACATGCGTTATTCAAGATGCATTCAGGCGATTTGGTTTTGCCCAAGTATCAGGGCTGGACTGTGTTCCGTTTGAGACACACTGATGTTCAGACGACTTCGTTGGAGGCCGAGTCAGTGACAGGAATTCAGTTTCTCCTAGAACTGGTCTCACAGGCCTGTCGTGATTCCAGATTTTCACCAGATTGTTTACGACACACTCCCCTCACCCCAAATCATGTGAGCGCCAGACGCTCTTTAGACCTTCTGGCGTGTGGATTGCTCTTTGCAATGGACTGTTTCCATCTCGGTTTGTTCCCCCTTACGGAACACTGTCACTGATTCGGGAAGTGCCAACCTTTGAGAACTTGAGATGGTCAAATTTTAGGCCAGGAGTTAAATCATTCTTCATATATTGTTTTTCCCCCTTCATTAAATGTTCAGACAGTGTTACTAGTAGAATCCTAGGCCATTCCCTGGAGCTTCTGGTCACTGTGGAAGTTGTGGAATGTTGTTTCTAACTCTGAGGGCTGCGTGTTATGAGCATTCCCACATTCGAAGAGTTGCTCGCTCTTTTGCCACTTTAAAGGCTTTGTAGGTTGTAAAGGAACTGCCTATTAATATTGTATTGCAGACACTTGCTCTTGTGGGACCAGGAAGTGGAGAGTGCTCTAAAGGTCATGGGAACAATGACTATCTTTTCTCTTTCTCTCCCTTTTCCCTGCCTTGATAATCTGCCAGAGGAAGTATCTTTGCAACAGGAGTAGAAAAAGTGTCTGCTAAGGAATGCTGGTCCAGAGAAGCCTTGAAAGTTCCCCTAAGCCATGAATACTCTTGAAGAGCTCAGTAGAGGCAAGCCCAGTGGGGTTCTTTGCTGCTCGACTCACCTGTCTTTCAGATTCTCAGTGGGCATGTGCAGTTAATAATTGACACTGATAACTAATATTTAGTGAGCCCTTAATATATACCAGTCATTGTTCTAAATACCTTAATGCCATAAGGTATAAGACAGGGACATCTATCTACACATCTCTCTACCTTTTTGTTTTGACCACCATCTTGTTTTAGGAAAAAAGCAAACACATTTCATACATACAGACACACATAACACACACACACACCCTTCACACACTCCTAAGCGGTCTGCTTTTTATAGACCCCCAAACACTGGATAAGAATTAAGAACCTCAAACTCTGATTACTAGCTGTACTTCTCACAAATACCATCCTAATTCTGGCTTTGCTGGGAGAAATCATTGTGCCTTTGACAGGAGGAAAGCAGTGCTGCCTTGGCAGGGCCTAAAGTCCAGTCTGGTCGTAGATGTGCAGAAGTTGGAGTTTAGAGACCCAGGTTGTCAGCCCATCTCTAGGTCATTTGCTTGCCTCTTATTTTCCCTGTTGGTTAACAGGATATGGGGTGTGTGGTGATCTTTTCAGTCCTCAGGAGAACTGTATGTTCTCTGTGCCTGACATCCTAATTTATATGAACAGGCAGCCCTGGTTTCCATCGCTAGTGGTGCCCCTCGCCTAACCTAGACAGGGTCTGCCCTTGTAAACAGGGGAGTCTGTCCACTCAGGATCCGTCTGGGAGGCACTGCCATCTGTGGGGCCTCTGATAAGAGTTCTCACCTCCTTTTGATTGTTAGAACTTGCAGGTGTCTTGTGTATTCAATACGTGTATGGACTGATGGTGAATAAAAGCACTTTGGAGCTTCATTACTAGAATGTCCTTTCTGTGAATATTCTAGAATAGACATTACTCATCTAGAAAGTCTGCACTGTATAGGACAAGAACATGAATGGTCCAGTACTTGAAAGCATGTCCCCCCAAACATCCTAATAAAGAGAGAGGGTGGTCAGGTAATTCTGAAGTGTCAGTGGGTGTAGTGTGTTTACACCTGCTCCTGTTAAGTGGTCAGTCCGGCTGTCCTCTCTCGGGAGCAGAGGGGATTTAGAGAGGGGGATGAAGAAAGAAGCGGTCATTCCCCCTGTCTTTGGGGCACGCCGATTCGGGAGTGGCAGGCTGGATGCAGCAGGATAAGGGCTCCTTGATTCCACAGCAGCTCCTTGGGTCTTTCGTGGTGAAGTGACACCTGCCCCAGTTGTGAGCAGACACCTCTCTGTGTGTGTGTGTGTATGTGTGTGTCAGATTCCACAGGCTCTTTTCCTGAGTTGAGCAGTGCCTGCTTTGGTGAAAGAGGCCTGGTGGAGCCCCAAGTTCTGTTTTTCCTCCTAGCCCCGTCCAGGGGTACAGTCTGGCAAAACTACACGTGACAGGTGTGTGTGGGTTTTTACCCCGTCTCTCCGTTTTCCAGGAAGCTTGGAACTGCTGGGCAGAAACTTGGAGGTGCTGCTGTCCTTTGTCATATCAAGCATGACCCTGTGGACCCAGGAGGACCCTTCACCTTGACCTCTGCTAATGTGGGCAAGTGCCAAACGGTTCTGTGTCGGAACGGGAAGCCGCTGCCTCTGTCCAGGTCATACGTTATGAGCTGTGAGGAAGAACTGAAGAGAATCAAACGGCACAAGGCCATTATCACGGAGGTAAGGAAGAGGGATTTTCCTCAGGACGGGGGAGGATGGGGCCAGGGTCGTGGCAGAATCAGCCAGACAGCTTTTCCCACCCAAGGACGTTCTTTAAACATCGCAGTTGGTCTAAAATTAAAATTCCACATCCGGAGTAGCACAGAGCAAACTCTGCGTGTGATGTGTCTGGAGACGTTACAATATACAGAGTAATAAAATAGTTATCGACGGCCTCTCTGCATCGAGGGCTGTGCCACGGCACCGTCTCATCCTCACAGCCGCTCTTCGGAGGCGCTTCGGCGGGGGGCTGAAGCCTCCAGCCCTGAAGTCACGCCACTGGTCCTCCTGTCCTAGATCTGCAGCTTGCGGGCTACGACCTTGCAACCTTGAAGCCTCAGACTCGTCCTCCGTAAAGTGGGCATAGCCGTGTGTCTGTCCTGTCTTACAAGTCGAGTGTGCGCATCGGTGTACATGTAAGGAGGAGTTACTTTGGTTCATGCCATCTGCTCCACTTGAGTAAGGCAGTGAGCAGTTCTCAGCCAGGGGCCATCTCCCCCCGACAGGACACTTGCTAACGTCCGAGGACATTGTTGTTGTCACAACAGAAGCGCTTGGGGCATGCAGCAGGTAGAAGGCAGGGATGCTGCTAAGCACCCTACAGTGCACGGGACAGCCCCACAGCAAAGAATGGTTTGGCCCAAAATGTCAAGAGTGCTGCTGTTGAGAAACACGGGTGTCAGTCTGCGTGACAGAAGATGCCCTGTAGCACAGCTTCCAAAGTGGGCTGGAGGAATTGTGCTCCACTCACTAGCTCATCCTACAGTGTGGCTCACCTGCTGCGTACCTGAAACGTGATGTGGGCTACAGACGTGATCCCCGGAGACACACGTCTGCCCCCAGGAGGTGTCCAGTCTTGTGGATAAAACCCCTGGAAGCATGTGTAGCTCGGGTAGGCAGTGGTGAACGTTTGCAGCTCAGTAGAGAAGGACTGTGACTCCCGGTAGACTTTGACCAAGGGCCATGAGAAAGATAAAGACTCGGGCTCCACCACGAGGGTCTGGCAAAGGAGGCCGCGTGTAGATTTTAGTTCCCTGCTTGTTCTAAGAGCAGAGAGGATTAAAATGGACGCTAGACAGTCTCAGATGGGATTGAATGAAATTATTAAACGTATTGAATTAAATGTTCAACATTACACGATGCAAAGATTAACCGTTTCTGCTACATAAATGCGTCACAGTTGGTGCTTCAGAGGTTTCTCCTGCTTTCTCTGCCTCCCTCTTCCTCGCTTTGTCTGTATCGCTGCGTTGGTTTTCTTTAATTTCCCTGCCTTGAGGTATGCCCCTCCCCCCCACCAAACACACACACACAGACAAAATCATTGATTCTGATGTGGTGAGATCTTAAAGGGTTGGGCAGAACAGCGAGGGTAATTTTTGCTGAAATTCCACATTTTGGGGAAGAACAAATACATTAGGAGAATTAAGAGAGTTGAAAATTGTGCTTGAAGCCCTGCTTTAGTAATTTTACTTCGAATTGTGCTGCCTGCTTGTATGCGTGGCAGGATTGTCTGCGGAGCTGGGGGATGCACTCCCAAATGAAGGAAAGTGGTAGGGTTGGGAAGGGAATGGGTATTCTCCGGAAGAAACACTTGCTTCGAGGGAGATGGTTTGACCATCACTATTCCCTCATCCCAGACACACATAAAAGTTGTCCGAATGGAGCCTCCTCTGGAAAAGGTGTTAAAAATAGGGGCATGTAGAGGCACGTCCTAGACCCGAGAACCTCAAACTTGAAGAATAAAGAACCGAGCAGGTACACCCTGGGGTTATCTCCCCTCCTCTCCTCCAGCTTCAGAGTAAAGGCTTTTTATTGGCAAGTGGTCTGAAACTTTGGTTCGTGGTTTAAGTGGCGTGAACTCGGCTGGACTGAAGCAGGAGACTTTGTCGTCTCCATTTGCTGCCAGGGAAGTGAGTTGAGGGAAGCGGTAGGACCTGGCACTTCTCCTTAAGCATCTACCTCTCCAAACACGATCAGTTGTACCCAGCTAGTCACCCCAAGATTTCCCCACCAATTGTTTTTAACCTTCTTACGTTTAAAACAGTGCCTCTCCCCTCACTTCTGGACCTTCAGACATTACCGCCCCTGATGGTTGATGTGCTTTGGGGAGTGACCTAAGATTCCGGGCGTTATCTGGAACGCACCTGCCTCGGGGGCTGCGCCTCGGGCGCATTCAGCAAGGCTCTTCCTCTCGGGACCCCCGTGGGTTCCAGGAGGAGCTAATCAGCCATGTTGCTGTGTCAGATGATGGTCTGCTTTGGAGATAGACGGGTCCCAATAAAGGGAGTAACTGAGATACTTTCCATTTGTCCCTCCTGCTTCTTACCTGTCCCGGGCTTCTGCCCCAGGGTTCTGATGACAGGTGGACATGAACCACTCTCAGGAGGGTGGGCAGCCCCCCCGCCTGTGGACCGCGTGTCACGCTCCGGTGGTCCCCCAGGCAGGAGGCCCCAGGGAAGCCGCACGTCGCCCCGCGTGCTCCGTGGTAACGTCTGTTTGGAAACCCCTCTTCTTCCAGGATGGCAAAGTGAACGGAGTGACCGAGTCCACGCGCATCCTGGGCTACACGTTCCTGCACCCCAGCGTGGTGCCCCGCCCCCACGTGCAGTCCGTGGCCCTGACCCCGCAGGACGAGTTCTTCATCCTGGGCAGCAAGGGCCTGTGGGACAGCCTGTCCGTTGAGGAGGCCGTGGGGGCCGTGCGCAACGTCCCCGACGCTCTGGCCGCCGCCAAGAAGCTGTGCACGCTGGCGCAGAGCTACGGCTGCCGCGACAGCGTCAGCGCCGTGGTGGTGCAGCTCAGCGTCCCCGAGGACAGCTTCTGCTGCTGCGAGCTCGGCGCCGGCGGGCCCGTGCCGCCGCCCAGCCCCGGCACCTTCCCGCCCTCCGTCAGCATGGTCATCAAGGAGCGGCCCGCCGACGGGCTGGGCGTGCCGTCATCCAGCAGCGGCCTGGCCTCGGAGATGAGCAGCGAGCTCTCCACGTCCGAGATGAGCAGCGAGGTGGGGTCCACGGCCTCGGACGAGCCCCCTCCGGGCGCCCTGAGCGAGAGCAGCCCCGCCTGCCCCAGCGAGCCGCGCTGCTCGCTGCACCCCGCCTGCCCGTCCAGCTCCTTCCAGCGCCAGCTGTCCAGCGCCACTTTCTCCAGCGCCTTCTCCGACAACGGCCTCGACAGCGATGACGAAGAGCCCATCGAGGGCGTCTTCACCAACGGCAGCCGGGTGGAGGTGGAGGTGGACATCCACTGCGGCCGCGCCAAGGAGAAGGAGAGGCAGCAGCCCCTGCTGCAGCTGCCGGCCGAGGCCAGCGACGAGGGCATCGTCATCATCGCCAACGAGGACGAGCCGGCCCTGCCCCGGAGGGCGGACTGTGCCGCCGTGGGGACCATGGGGCGCCGGAGGGCTAACGGCTCCGTGGCGCCCCAGGAACGGAGCCACAACGTGATAGAGGTGGCCACGGACGCGCCTCTCCGCAAGCCGGGGGGCTATTTTGCAGCCCCGGCTCAGCCGGATCCTGATGATCAGTTCATCATTCCCCCGGAGCTGGAGGAGGAGGTCAAAGAGATCATGAAACACCAGCAGCAGCCGCCGCCGCCACCGCCGCCGCCCTCACAGCTCCACGTGCAGCCGCCGCCGCGGCAGTGCCCGGGGGACCAGCTGCCAGACTGCTGTGACACACCGCTATGACCCACCCGCGCGCTGCTTAAAAATAAACTAACCAACAAAGGCTGAGTTGCCAGAGCCTCCCAGGCTCCCGTTAAACCAGGGGTTTACTCCACGCCCTTCTCCCAGACGCTTTCCCAGCCAGTCTTTGCAGCCAGTCTGTAGGTTCCCCTTCTGTTGGTCATTTTTTAATTACCACTTTTCTTCTCGTGATGCTGTACCAATATGATTTAAATTTGTTAACTTCTTCCCCTAACATATCAGATGTGTAAAGACAAAGAACAAAAGGTTTAATATATTACAGAGAAACAGTTAATGATAATGTAATACTTTTTAAAGTGGCTTTGTGTTGTTTTGTCTGTCTGGAAGGCAGGGCAGGTTGCCAGTGCTAAATGATTTAATAATACTGTAATTCTGTATTTCTTTGCGGGGGGGTGGGGGGGAAGACTTTTTTTTTTTTTTTTGTCTTGAAAATGATAGACATTTGTAGAATATGGAGACTAACTCCTAGGAGTTGCTTTACTCTGTCAGGTGACCTAAGTCACTGGATTCACTAATTTTCTCTGAGAGAACAGTTGATTGAAAAATTTCTATTGTAAATAGCTCAGTGTTGTATAGTGATGCTTCACATGTTTTGTAGTTTTGGCATAAGGGACTAAACAACTGACTTCCCTCCCCTCCCCCTCTGACACACCTTCCTGCCCACACCCCCTCATCCCCCCACCTTTTTAATTCATTGAATGATGAGCCTGAGCATTGCTGAGAGCATTGCTGTTCAAATAAGGTGGACCTTAGGCCACTGGAAACGAACCTGCACCCGAGGGGCCTCTGACCCTTTTTCTTCCTCTCCTGTTTCCACCCAGCCTCCTTTGTAGACACTTTTTAATTGTGTTCTTTACTGCTGCCACAATCAGCATGACTGTATAGAATTCAGTTAGATCATTTACATACCAAGAGTTATATTAAAGCAGAATGCACAAGTGAACATGTCATTTTTGTTATAATAAATATAAAATGTACAAGTATTGGACCCATCTGCTTTTGTCTCAAGAGCCAGATGTGTCTTGCAGATGCTCCCACCCAGCTTGGGTTTGGAATGAATGCATGTAACTTTGGGGTCATCAGATACTTCCGACTTTGATCTTTTTTTAAGGGAAAATACCCAACAGGCTAACCTACATTGAACGAACGTAGTGAAATCAACCCTGTGGTTAACAATACGCGTAGCTGGTCTTACAGCCTTTCTGTTTTTTCTTGTTATTGTGTAGGGTAGACGGTAAAAGGGGAATAGATGAGGTTGCATAGAGGAGATCCCTGGAAAACTCCCACAAAGCCAAGTTGGTTTCCAGGTCTCTCAAGGCCCCCTCAATCACCTGAACATGTTAATAGATCTTTTTATAAAAATTGGAGTATGGTTGATTAACAATGTACACCGGAGCTGGTTGCCTCGCTCTCTACCCCTAGCAGAAATAATGTCAGTGCAGTGGGGTCCACTAGGAAATCCCGTATTCCTAGCTGACTTACTGGCCCCATTTACAGACTCTAGTGCCCCACCCCTCCCCGCCGACCCTGCATCTTGTGAACCATGTTTTGGAGATGCTGTGGGTCTTCTCTCTTGTCTCATGTGGACTAGCTTCCCAGGTAGAATGGTTTTCCTTCTTCAGATCTACCCTCCAGTGGTACCTGGCTGGTCAGTGACAGGACATGGCAACTGGTCTTTCTTGTAGATTCGGTAATGGGCTGTCCATCCCCTCGCTGGGTGGTCAGATCAGAGGACCCCCCCTTGTCTTGGTGACGTCCATTCTTCATTCCGTGTCAGGCTACTTGTACGCTGTGTACTTTGAAAACCACTAAGGCTGTGGAAGGAGATTGAGTTCCTCTCAGCCCATAAGGGACCCAGTGACCAAGGGACTAGACTGCCCAAGCCCGGGCAGAGCTCTCTGCTCTAGAGCCGGAGCAAAACTATCTGAGGGTCCCTGCGCCCAGACCCACTCAGCAGCACCTTGCTGCCCTGTCGTCCCTCTGCTCCAGGTGGATCGGAGCAGACTTGGAAGGCTCTGGGTTTTCACCCCAGTGCCATAGTCACTACAGAAGATCTGGGCTGGCTCTCTGACCTCCTCGGTGCTTAAATCCCCTGTGGACAGGGCTCGCCTGTTGCCTGGAGCGGGGTCTGCCCAGATGGTCAGTGCGAATCCGATTCCACAGCAGCTCCCTTCCAGAGGAGCCACCAACACTTCCGCCCTGAGCATGGCCAACAGAGGCAGCAATAATTTGAGGAGTCCACGATGGGTCCCACAGCAACTGCTTGTGCTAGGGACAGCTGCTGGGACCAGCAAGTCCCAAGTGGGGGCTCAGCTCACGTCCTAACGTGTGTGGCTGACTGGGAGAAGGGGCACAGGCTTGGCGCTGCTGTTTTCCTAAGGCCGCGAGTTCAGTGCTTGCTTGCTTCTCAGTTTCTTAGACCATTAAGTCACATTGAGCACACGCCGCATACAAGGCACTATGGAGATAAAGGACAAAACTGCCCTTTGGAAGCTTGGGGTAAATAGGCATGTGGGTCAAAAGTAAGAGATGAGCACATATTAAGCGGCTAAAGACGCGGAGACCTACTACTAGGCCTCCTTGCTCTTGCTTAGGAGTCTCCCAGTTATTGCCTGAGGAGGAGTTTCTTCTCACTTCTCAGCAAGGAAGCATCTAATAATGTATGCAGAACTGCTTATAAAACTGTGAAGTGCTTAATTGAAGATTCCTCAAAGCCACGGTGAGCATGAGGGGGAAGGGCATCCCTCAGCCCCGCCCCACACTGTCCTTCCTGCTGGGAAGGCCAGCGAATTGGGAGAGGGCTGGCGGGTGGGTGGGTAAGAGGCTGGAAGCTCTGACGGGGCTCGCAGCCTTGCTAATAGACTCAGAGCTCCCTACCGAGGGCCCTGGAGGTTGCTTGGTGTTGGATCAGCCACAGGCTGCCACGTGTGTGCCCACGGAATAGTGGCTTTCCGGAGGGCACCAGGGCCAGGCTCAGGAGCCCCGACTCCCAATCTGACCTGGTTTCTCTAGATTGCTTTTGTCACAGCACCACCTGCTGGTGAGATTAGATTTTGGGTGGAAATGGGCATGACTCTTGGTCTTTCTCCTGCCCCTCTTCCAAAAGAAAGTTTCAGTTACTTTCATTCCTAGACACCTGACAGAAAGCAATCTCCAGCACTATTAAGTAGTCAGAGAAATATTAGGGACACTGACGTGCAGACATATCAAGATGTGTAGCCGGAATCATAGCATCGACTTGGGAGAGAGGAAGTCAGTCTCCAACATCCAGTTCTCCATTCCCCATAGGGAAAAATAAATAAAAACCCCCTAATATGCCTTGGATCTAATAGGACAACATCAGCTCATTGCTGGCACTGCCCAACGGAGACAAAGCACAATTCCCATGCGAACACTCCTCAGAAGGCACTTTGAATTCACTCGGACACGTCAGGAAATAGAATTTTTGGACAGTGTGGGGTTTTTGTACAATGTGGTATCTGCCCTCCCTTCCTCCCCAGTGATCAAACCACGTAATTTGTAGATAGTAAAGCCTTATGTAAGTGGAAGTATTGTCATTGTTGTAAGTAAAGAACTAAGGGTGGTCAGATAGAAAATAATTGGGAACACAGAAAAAGTAGTTCTTTAAATTAAAAACTCCCAGAGAGAAAAAAACCCAAAAACTCCTAGGAAACATCTGTTGGAACTGTTACAGGAGGGAGGGATGATGTCATGGTAGAAAAAATAGGTTTTCCTCATTTCTTGCCATTGAATTTCTTTTGCTTTCAGTTCATCCCCCCAAAATGCATTTTGTGCAAATGGATCTGTGCAAACTTTATTTCCCTATTGTTGTTCACCTGTTGTGAACTGATTCCTATTGCTGCGTCTTTGAAAGATGGCTCTCAAGGTTGTCCCCTCACCCCACCTTTACCAAAATCGCAACCAAGTTCAGACTTAGCTTGGCAGATCCACTGCCCTGATCAGTAACAAAGCAGGAACTACACCTAGCAGACGAAGCTTTGGGTGAGAGATAGGAAGCAAGCTCCACAGCCAACCTCACACCCACCCGATCCACCATGTCCATTCACGCCACGCGTTTAGGAAGCACCAGCCAGAGCCGCCAGTGTGCTCAGCTCTGGGTCCCCTGCCCAGGACCACAAATGCAGCGGGGCTTGGGTGCCACGGTAGCTGTGCTGACCTCCTGAGGTCTTGGTCTCAGCCAGTTGAGGGCAGACTACAGGCCCTACACGTTGCCCCCTGCCTTCTAGAAGACTAAGGTTGAACCTTGACAGGAAGAAAGGGCCCAAGGGGTCCCCAAGGCCGCCTTCCACTTTTCAGGCTGTGTGGTAAAGTAGAAAGCCACGCTGTCCCCTGCCCTGAATTTAAGGACCCATAAACAAGTGCTGCTTTTGTTGGGCTCCAGTTCATTAGTCCTTCCATTTTCTTCTAAATCAGAAACACAATGTTCTATCCTGTTCAGAGGGGGGAATGGCAGAACACGTGGAGAATTTTCTCCCGTCTGCTTATGACTAGAACTTCTCGCACTGTCATTCCTCTCTTCTTCTAAAGCCGTGGAAGTAAAACTGGCTTCAGGCTGAAATTTCAAGTACTTTCTAGTCATTACTATTTCTTAGGTCTTATTCCAATAAACTGAACTTCCCCCTAATTCCTAATCTTATCTATTGGAAGAAAGTTGAAATGGCAACTAAGATCATTTTCCCAAATGGCGCAACTCCAGCCGTTGCCTTTTCCTGAACTCATGTACAGGTCATTTGCCTTTCTGAGTCTTTAAGAAAACTGCTTTGCAGTTAACATTTGGAGGCTCTTTTTTTTTTTTTTTTTTTTTTGATGTGGACCATTTTTAAAGTCTATTGAACTTGTTACAATGTTGCTTCTGTTTTATGGTTTGGTTTTTTGGCCCCGAGGCATGTGGGATCTTAGCTTCCCAACCAGGGATCGAACCCGCACCCCCTGCATTGGAAGGTGAAGTCTTAACCACTGGACCGCCAGGGAAGTCCCATCTGGAGGTTCTTAAGTCAGTTTTCCACTTAACAGAAATTGCCCTGTAACCCAGGAATAAATCATGCATGCAAAATAAAGTCTTTTGTTTGTTTGATGGTCTACAATGCATCTTAAGAACTACTCAAATACTCCTTTTCCTAGAGCGTTTCAGTAGGTTAAAGATAGTTCATTGAAATGTGGCCCACCCCTGCTTATCCTAAGCACAATCACCCACACTTTTTCCTCAGGAGCTGAAACCACCATCTCTCACAGGTAAACCCACAGGACTTTTTTCCTGGAAACTTCATTGGGCATGTATTTCAATGCTGTCTGCATATAATTGGCATATACCCTTCATGTAAACATTTTTGAGTCCTCCAGCTTTCAAATTTAAAATCTCATCGTGATATTCCTTAGATTACAACGTGTTGGGTTTTGTCTTCACTCCTTTTCTGTTACCAACACATGTTCTAAGGGATGAGATGCTGAGTGTTGGGGAAAGAAAGGGCCATGGGCAGGAAAGCCCAAGCCCACCTCTGTGACCACAGTGGTGCCTCTCCTGTCCATTTCCATCCAGTCTGAGCATCGTGGGGCAGGAATGATCTCGAGAGTTCACCCAGTGCCCAATTCTAGGCAGAATCCAAACTGTTGCTCTGCTGAGTGGAATTTTCTTTCTTCCAAAGATGGAGGCTCTCTAACCTCCTTCATAAACTGTTGACCATCTACAGGCAGAAGTTGAGTCCCCACTCTGTGCAGGAGTGCCGGGGTGGGTGGAGCACAGTGAGAGGCCCACAAGGATGAAAAACAAGGCACATTTTAAAAGGTCTGCTTCCCTGGTGGCGCAGTGGTTAAGAATCCGCCTCCCAATGCAGAGGACATGGGTTCGAGCCCTGGTCTGGGAAGATTCCACATGCCGCAGCGCAACTAAGCCTGTGCGCCACAACTACTGAGCCTGCGCTCTAGAGTCCGCGAGCCACAACTACTGAGCCCGTGTGCCACACCTACTGAAGCCCGCACACCTAGAGCCTGTGCTCCGCAACAAGAGAAGCCACCACAGTGAGAAGCCCACGCATTGCCACCAAGAGTAGCCCCCGCTCGCCGCAACAAGAGAAAGCCTGTGCGCGGCAACAAAGCCCCAATGCAGCCAAAAATAAATAAATTTTTAAAAAGATGACGCTACTACTGCAGAGACCCACATAACCAAGAATGCAGGGAGACGGGGTGGGTCTCCAGGTCTGAGGTCGCAAAGGACCAACCCCAAGCTCGGAATTCTCTTTAAATCCCAGCCCCACAGGGTGGTCACTGAGATCCAGCACTGTGAGTTCTTCCTGTCCACCAGTGGCCTTCAAACGTTTCTGTCGTGACTTCCTGAGGGATGCTACTGACTTCCCACCTCCAATGAACAAAGAAGGGGGAAGGGCCCACCTGCCACCAGCTGTTCCTCATTAACGCAGCTCGGATTCCTTCCTGCAATGGAGAGCCAGTAATAACCTTGACCGCTTCTACCCTAGAAGCCTTGCCACAAACAGAGCCTCTTCCAAGTGTGCTGAGCGCAGAGGGTGCAAGGACAGAGCAGACGGACCCTGGGCCTGCTTTTACAGAGCTTTGAAGACTCACTCTTGGGACGGCAAAGAACAGAAAGACCAATGCTCCTTTGCTCTGCCCATCAAACACCATCAAAACCATTTCCTAGCTGTTTTTCTCCAATAGGCAGGGTTTTATTTTGAGCAACTTTGAATTCTACACACCTGTGGAAGATGGACACAGCAGTTTTCTCTAGCACGCTGACCTCAGAGCTCCCTCTGCTTCACGTTTAATTCCTTTTCTGCAACCCATCCCCTGGTACCATACCTGAGATAAACACGCCCATTTGTTTAAAAAAAAAAAAAAATGTTTGCAGCCTTTTCCCCTCCACTCCAGCACACTGAGGATGGGCCTCACTCACTTGTGGAGGCACAAGGCTCTCCACATCCAGGGTTGAAGATGGGTCCCTTGGCCTCCACTGGAAATCCCTGACTTCCTTTTCGCTTCCAGCTGGGCCAGAAATAAAACCACTGGTTCATGCAGATGGGCACCCTGCCTACTGTTTGCAACTTCCAGCCGCCTCCATCCCTTCGGTCCTGGCCTCTGCCCCTCGCCCCTCCTCCCCATTCACGCTGGTCTGGGTGCTGCTCACCACGGTCACCGTGGTGGGAGGGAGGATGGGGCTGGACGTTGCAGCAGCTGCCACAGCCGATCACTGCCTTGTTCAACCTCTCCGCTTTGGCCCCCAGCCCTCTTGCTTGGCCTTTGAGCCGGCTATAACTGCTGCTTCTCCGCCACATTTTGCAGGCTCTTCTGCCAGATCCTAAGAGTTGGGTTCCGCGCTCCTCCCTTCACCTCTCACTCTCACTCAAGGCTCGTCCAGGAGCGCTCATCGTCCCCCCCGCCCCGCCCATGTCCACACCGCCTCCTGGACACCTCCCTTGCAGGACTCAGGCGCCACAAACCCAACGTACCTCAAACCTGCACCTCCTGCAAGCCCGACGCTGGCAGAACCTGTCTTCGGTCACCAAGTCCTGTCAGTTCTACTTCCTAAAACCTCCTGGTGGAGGAGATGGACAATGAATAAGCAAATCTTTAAAAATGAACATGATTATTTCAGATGTAAAAAAAAAAAGTGAAAAAAACAAAAGAGGAAAATGGAATCAAGAATGATATTTGACCTAAAACCTGATGAAAAGAAGACAATTAAGATCTGGAGGCAGAGAATTTCAGGCAGAGGAAACTGCAAGGTCAAAACCCCGGGGTGGGGACCTAGAGTGTTGGGATATTAGGGGAGTGGCCCTTATCAGCTTCCCTCCTCCTTGCCCCGGCTCTGAACCAAAGGCGAAATAAGACAGCAATAAGCAGCAGGGGCAGAAAGGTCAACTTTACTGCTTAATGCTGACAGTAGAGAATGAGGGCTGTGTCCCTGTATGAGGGGGCTTCCGACTACGGAAACCCCTCAGCAGTCAGCCGCTAGGCGGAGGCGGAAGCCCTCAGGGCTCTGGGGCAGAGAGCGCCCCCTGGGGGCGGGGAGGAAGCTGAGAGCACGGCTCCTGAGGGGGCGGGGCGCGGGCTGCGCATGCTCAGTGTGTCCTCTCAGACTCTCGCGAGAGAGCGCTGGCGCCGCGCTGCAAGAAGGGTCCCGGGGCTTCGTGGTTAGAGGTCGGGAACCCAGGCCTGGAGGGTGTGAGGTGAGGCAGCAGACCTCCGCCAAGGCCAGGGGCTTGAGAGCGCTCTCGTCTTCCAGGAGGTTGCCACAAGGCAGGTGCTTAGTAAACAGTTTCTCAAGGGTCCTCACGCTCAGGCGCCGTCCCCTCGGCCTGAGCCCTCCAGCCACCGACGCGCACCTGTGCGGCTCGCGCCGCGGCCTCTGGGCCCCATCCCTTCGTTTCCCGTGCGTTGCAATCACCGTAAATGTCCACCCAGTAATGGACGAAAATCCCAATGCGCCTGATTTCAAACATTTGGAAACTGCCTCCTGTAAGTCCTCTCACACTGGTCACGGTTGGGGTCCGGGGTTTTGATTGGGAATTTGTGGCCCCAGCGCTGTGTCCCTGAGTCGGGACTGGCCTGGGTGGCTTTTGAGCAGCACAGGGACTCGGCCTCTACTGGACAGGGAGTCACTCTTCCCCAGGCCCCTGAGACTGAGGTGTGTGGGCGGCGGCGGGAGGAGGAGAATCACCGGAAGTTCAGGATTATCACCCACTCTCCCCAAGAGACTCCCAGGAGGTCCGCTCAGCCTCCAGGTGTGGGAGCCGCTGACTCCTGCCTGGCCCCGGGGACTTGAGAGCAGGAGGGAAGAGCTTTTTAAGCCAGGGCCGAAATGCAGCCTTCCTCTGGGTGGCTTTGGGCGTGTGGATTGATTTATTTCCTCCTCTCCTTCTGTTTTGCAGCGCTTTTACCCAGGGTTGTGAGAAAGAAATTCAAGGGTGCCCGCCGTGGTGATCTCTCTGACGGAGTGAGAACCAGAACTAACTACGAGTTTTTGATACTCAGCAAAATGTTACTTTCCTCCCTGGATTGGTGAACATGACTCGTGTTAATTCAGCTATTGGCAGGAGCTGCATGGTGGCGCGGGGCACTACGGTTTCGCTGGTCTGCAGAGTCCCTTCCCTTCTGTGCGGAGAGACCCCTCCCCTGTTTGAGTCCTGCTGTTGGCCCTTCAAGCGTCAGCGCGTTGACACAGGTATGAGGTGGAACCCTTTTCATATGTTTGGGTGTACTAGACATTGGCTGCATCCCCACATTTCCTCTGGTTGAACTTAATAGAGTGGCGCTGTGAGAGGTGCCTGGTGAGCTGCTCCCACCCACCCACTCCAGGGTCACCTGCCCAGGGTGTGTTTGTGAATTTCCTAGGGACGGATGACTTTGGCCGTGGTTAGGCATTCCCCTGTATCTCTCTATTTTAAATTGCTTATTTGGCCCAGGACAGGCCATTTCACATCCTCAGTGATCAATAAATATTAAGTAAATTATCCAAAACCAAATGGAAACCGCAGTCTGGATAATGAGCTGATTTATGCCTTTAATGAATCTCAGCCATTGTCACCACGGTGAGCAGCATTGGGAATTTGCTTCTCTCATGTCATTCTTCACATGACATGAGCCGAAGACAGATTGGAACAGGCACCGTTCGGGGGTTTTCTCAGGGAGCAGGACTCTTCCCAGCAGATGAAATGCTTGTGGCCTGGTTGCATAATATTCCACTGGGACCACCGCTGGGCCCCAGGGGAAGGTGTGTGGACAAAGCTGGCGCCAGAGGGACATGAGCGCCAGTGCAAAGCCTTGTGAGGAGGTGCGTTTCTGGCCAGTGCCAGCCGGGGAGGGAGCATGGAGGACAGTGTGGTCTCCCCAGGGGCGTGTGTTCAGCCCTGGGATGCGCCAGAGGAACCACTGGGTGTGGGAAGAAAATATCAGAACTTCCCTTTCTGTTTGTTTGCATTTCTGAAAGTTGTGAGAGTTAAATTCATACACGGCTTTAAAAAAGTGTCGGACACTTGCTTTACTTTAGTGGTTGGCTTAATCTTGACAATAGCCCTGGGAGGTGAAGACTATTATAATCCTCATTTACACAGGAAGCTGAGGCTCAGAGAGTTCCAAGGATCAGCCCCAGGTCAGGTCACCGCCAGGAGGTGTCAGAGCAGCCTGGCTGGCTCCCAACTGTCTCTTATCACCATTTTTTAACCATTTCGTGGATGAGACCATCTTCAACCATGTGGTACATGTATGTAATGTGTTAATACACACGCGCACGCACAAGCACACACACACATACTGCAGGCTGCACCTTTGTTTTTCTGTGAGAAGTAAAAGTTTGAAACCCTGGGACTGAGCCCTCTGTGAGAATAAGAGCCAGGTGCCTGCTGGCTCTGACCCAACAGTGGGAATTCAGGCAAGTCCCTTGGGCTCTGGGGACCTCAGTTTGTAACAGGAAGGCTGTGAACACAGCAACCTTGGGTCCTTTCCAGCTCTGTCATTACTGCTCCCAGGACAGCACTATGGCAGGAGATTAATCCCCCCCGATTAACCCTTAATCAAACAAAAGTTTGAGTTTAGGGCAAGTAGCAGTTTTCCATTGCATTTAACTGCCTGTCTCACTGGGAGTGCTTCAGGGATCGTCAGCACCTTGGATAGTTTGGGACCTTTTCATGCTAGATGGATCTGATCTTGCAAAATTTAGCTTAAAAAGATAAGGAAGAGGGCTTTGGGGTTTTTTTGTTGTTTTTGTTGGGGTTTTTTGGGGGGAGGGTGTGTCTGTGGATCTGTCACTAGACAGAATTGTGTTCTCGCTGCCTTAGTGAAGAGGGACTGCCCAGGAGAGCAAGGGGACAGGCTGGTCTGTACTTGGGGAGGATCCAGGATGTCACAAACCAGATGACAGCATGGGAGAGGTCTCATGACTGCAAAAGGAAAGATCTGTCGAGTACGATGCAATTTATGGATAGGGAGCTACTTTTTATAGGAGGAGGAAATATAACTCTGAGGTAAGACTTGAGCACAAACCATATTCAGGAAATTTCTGGTGTGTTGCATTACCTTCCTGTGGAGGGTACTGGAGAGGGAAAGGAGGGATTACAGCCAGACCTTCGGAAGGTTAGGGGATAGATTTGCAACAAATATCAATATTTGGGACCCCCATTTAGGTTGTCACTCTTGGTTGATTGTTTAAGTCACTAGGTAGGTTTTTTTAATGATGATAATAGAAATGTATTCACCTTTAAGGACTTGGGTCCACCTTTCTTTACACATTCTAAGATTTTAAATGGACATCTTGTAAGCTCCTTGAAGGGGAGACCTTGCCTTACTAATATCTGTATCTCAGGACTTGCCCTGCACCTAGCACATAATATTCTTTCAACACATTTTTATGCAGAAAAGAATGCACCAACTTTGCAAACACCTTGTGGGCTTTTTAATTGGTACCCTTCCTTTTCAGCACTAGAAATGACTAACCGTCTTTAGAAAGGTGCCAGAAATGGAACAAAGGCTTCTGTCACCCCAGAAGCCACAGATACATTTTAAAATATAACCAATAATGTCTTTTTCTGACTAGAAGATAATGCACACAGAAAGCTGGAAAAGTTAGGAAGCTTAATGAGGAAAAAAGCTGAGCCATGATCCCATTAACACATTGCCATTGTTTTATTTCTTTCTAGTCTTTTGTGTATGTACCACTTTTTTTTTTTTCTGAGCAGAGAAAGGTTTATTGCAGGGGCAACCAAGGAAAATGGGTGGCTCGTGCTCAAAAAACCCTAACTCTCTGATAGTTTTTAGGGAGAACTTTTTATAGGCAAAATTTGGGGTGAGGGCTGCAGGGTGTGTGACTTTCTTCTGATTGGATGGTGGTGAGGTAACAAGGCAGTGTTCCGGGAATCTTGTAAGTGCCACTTTTAATACACATTGTGCTTATGTTATATTCAGTATCCTTTTTTCCCAATTATGTGGTGATCATCTTCCCTTGTTAATAAAAATTCTTAGTAAACATTTTAAAAAGCTGGTAATATTCTGTTAGGTGAATGTATCACAATTTGAACAACTACATCAATAATGGTGGTCATTTGGATGGTTTCTAGCTATTTGCTGTTTTAAATAACACTGCAGTGAACATCTTTGCTATTATCCTGCTTAAAATTTATGAACAGTTGGAGCAAGAGGTAGGGACCTAAGCTGTTACTGTCTGCAGTGTAGGAAGATATACCTTGGTTTCCAGTTGTAGAGTAAATGCAGCCCCATAATGATGGTGAAGGTCAGTGGGTGGGGCAGTGTTGTCTGAGGGAGGACAGTGGTGAGGTCAGAGCACCTGCTACAATTTATTTATTATCATTATGTTTTATTTTTGGCCATACTGTGTGGCTTGCAGGATCTTAGTTCCCTGACCAGGGATAGAACCCGGGGCCTCGGCAGTGAAAGTGCCAAGTCCTAACCACTGGACCACCAGGGAATTCCCCATAGAACCTGCTACAAAAGGGGAAAGTGATATATTTTTTTTCTTCCTGGAAAAAGAAAGGAAATTCGGTAAAGAGTAAATTCTGATACAGCTTTGGGCTGATTTTTAAATAAACATCTCAGCTTCAAGAAGAAAAATCAAGATTTTTATTTTTCCTCTCTGCAAAGTGTTCCTTTAGTGACTGGTGGTTTATAGCAGATTTCAGTGGCCTGAGTTGTAAATGCCTAGAGACGGAAACTTGTAGCTGTGATTTCACGGTAGAATTTCAAATATCAAGACTACTTCCAAATATGGGGCACTTTGCAAACCTAGGACACTTGGTATTCACCGTGAACCCAGTGTGGCTTGATTTGTTCTTTAAGGACTTGAAAGTCTAGTGGAGGAAAACAGTCACTGAAAAAATAGTAGGAGCAGGAGTTCTGGAGTAGACAGCCTTGAGTTCAGATCCTGACTCTGCCTCTGACTAGCTGAGTGACCTTGAGAATTTCACCTCCCAGTGCTTTAGTTACTTGGTCTGCAAACTGTGGTTCATAGTACATAGTCATAGCACTCAATGAGAGGATATGACATTAACATAGGCCTGGCTTGTGGGAAGGACTGGATTTCAGGTGTCTCAAATGCACAGAAAAGAGCAGCCACTCGGGTCAGGAACAGAGATGGCTTCACAGAGGGGCACTTTCTTCAGTGGTCCTTGTGGATGCTTGGGAGGTGGCTCACGGAGAAGTGGGATAACAGCAACCCCACCAGGGGGACGATTGAATCAGGAAAGTGAAGTTGGGGTGCCACAAAGAAGTTCAAGTTCTGTGAGCCCTGATTCTTAACTCTTTTGCTGGTTCATTCTGTATTTGTCAACATCTTCTTAGTTCACATTGTCCTGCCTCTTTTAAAAAAATTATTCTTCCAAGAATCATATATTGTTAGAGCTTAACCAACTTTTTCTATGCAAACTGCAAGAGGGAAAAATGTTCCTTTTTTTTCCCCCTTTGATATTGAAGTTAGTATTACTGTTTAAGTAGTCTACTATAAACTGGCACACAATTGATGGATTTTAGTGTATCTTATCTACTTTAAATACCATCTATATGGTGATAGTCCACTGTCTGCCATATCTCTGCATGTGGGTGTTTAATAAGTGTCACAAACTCATCCCATCCAAAAACAGAACTTCTGGTATTTTACCGCAAAAGAATCCTCTCTTAGTCTTTCTCGTTACAAAAATGTCACAAGTAACCATCCAGTTGCTCCAGCGAACATCTCAGGAATCATGCTTGATTCCTCTTTCCCCCACCGCTGCACACAAGCCAGTTCACCGACAGAGCTGTCTGTTTCATCTTGAGAGCATATCCCCAAACCATCCATGTCTCTGCATCTCCCCGCTCGTCGAAGCCACCCTTCTCTCTTGTTTGGGCTTCTATATGAGGGTCTGTTGTGGTACCACTCCTGTCAGTTTTCCACCAGAACCATCAGTGCAAGAGAGAACACCATGCCGGGCTCCAGAGGAGCAGTCTCCAGTGGGCTCCATCATTCTAGAGTGACCCCAACTCCTCATGAGGGCTGCACAGCCCAATACGGCCCCATCACCTCCTTGCCCGCCTTTGCCACTCTTACACTCGAGTTTACCCTCTAACCTCAGCACCAGTGACATTTTGGTCCAGATAATTCTTCATCCTGGGCAGCTGCCCTGTGCACTATAGGATGTTTAGAGTCATCTCCACCCCTACCCACTAGCTGCCAGGAGCACCCTCCCCCAGTGTGGCAACACAATTGTCCAGTATCCCCTGGTGGGAAAAATCGCCTCTGTTGAGAGTCACCAGTCACTTCACACTGGCTTCCTTCCTGCTGAACAAGATGAGCATCTTCCCACTTAGATCCATTATATCCTCTTCCTTAGATGGTCTCATGTCTGCCTCCTTCTCTGTTCTGATCTTGGCTCAGATATCACCCCCTCAGAAGGCTCTTCTTGACCACCCACACTAAGGTGGCCCCTTCGAGGTCAGCCTGTACTGCATGGCTGCATTTTAATTTCTTCATATCCTTTGTCAATACTGAAACGAGTTTGTGTATTCCTTTGTTCAGCATCCCTTCATTATGTTGTAAGCTTCATGAGAGTAGAAACTTGCCTGTCTTCATGAAGTATCCCAAATACGACCCAAAGTACCAGGCCCACAGGTGGCAGGTGACAATAACAAATGTCCAACGGACGCATAAATGACTTCCTCCTCCTTCACTGAGACGTTTTGGAAGGTCGAGGTGGGATTACAAAATGCTTGGGGACTTCCCTGGTGGTGCAGTGGTTAAGAATCCGCCTGCCAATGCAGGGGACACGGGTTCGAGCCCTGGTCCGGGAAGATCCCACAAGCTGCGGAGCAACTAAGCCTGTGCGCCACAACTACTGAGCCTGCGCTCTAGAGCCCACGAACCACAACCACTGAGCCCATGAGCCACAACTACTGAGCCCACGAGCCACAACTACTGAAGCCCACGCACCTAGAGCCTGTGCTCCACAACAAGAAAAGCCACCGCAATGAGAAGCCCGCACACCGCAACGAAGAATAGCCTCTGCTCGTCGCAACTAGAGAAAGCCTGTGCACAGCAACGAAGACCCAACACAGCCAAAAAAAAAAATGCTTGGGATAATTCCAGGACATGATTTCTGGAGAAAGTCTAGGGAGATTTTGTTTGACAACATCTTCTAGCCTCAGCTTTCTTAGTCTGGTGAACTAAGTGCCAGGGGTCCCAGGTGAGTGACCCCATGGATCCAATCTTCTTACTGAGGAGTTTCTGACCAAAAGGTCACTTCTGGGACAACCCAAGCAGAAGCCTGGTGGGTGGAGAATATTAAGGTCACGGAGAGGTTGTTGACATAAAGGGAACATTGACTTCCAGGAAAGGGAAGGGGCCCTGATGGGAGCCAAGGTGTGGGAGGGCGGAGGTCATGTCCTAGGAGGCTGGGGGCACCTCTCCCTCCCCCGGCAGTGTGGCATCCACCCCATCCTCCTGACCACTGCGTGGTCACACACACCCCTCTCTTTGTCTCACAGGATGCATTTCCGGGGCTTCCAGCCAACCTCTTGACTCTCTTCTCTTTGCCAAGTACAAGGGCCAGTTCTGTCTCCTTCTGACCTCTCTGAAGCTGCTGATTCAGTGAATCACTTTCTGTCTTCATTGTCTTTCCCACTCTTGGCAGGCTTCCTTACAGAAAAAAACCCTTTGCAAGATGAATATTGACCGCAAAGGATATGTTTTTCCACTTTTTTTTTTTTTTACATCTCATTTTTCAATCTCAGTTGATTCAACTTGTTGCAACTACAATACATTACAATTAAATATTGGAGGCAGGGCTTCCCTGGTGGCGCAGTGGTTGAGAGTCCGCCTGCCAATGCAGGGGACACGGGTTCGTGCCCCAGTCCGGGAAGATCCCACATGCCGCGGAGCGACTGGGCCCGTGAGCCATGGCCGCTGAGCCTGCGCGTCCAGAGCCTGTGCTTCGCAATGGGAGAGGCCACAGCAGTGAGAGGCCCGCGTACTGCAAAAAAAAAAAAATATTGGAGGCAGAAGCTGGGGACAAAAGGCAATATTGATAGAATGTATGTTAACTATTGACGTTTTCAAGATAAAAATGAATCACTTTATTATTTCCTATAGACATACAATTGCTCAAAACAGCACACTGCCAGGTGGCAAAAGCATCAGTTAACGTATAACACGTGCCCACAGGATTGAGCAAAGTGTCCAGCACTCTCTGTGGCTTTTGTTCCCTTGCTGGAGAAACTCAAGCAAGAGCCTGTAGTTCTCTCTCTGACAGCACCAGTGTGTGCAGGGCTGGGATATCTGGTGTCTGGACTCCTGAGAATTTGCATGTTCACAGCCCTGTGGTGAACTCGTGCTGAGGAATGCTTTGCCTCCAGATACTGTCCCACCTGGGTAGAGCTCGGTGATGGTGCTCGAGAAATAAATCAGAAAAGGAACTGGAGAATTACTGTTTGAGGGCAAATTCAGACTATTCTATCAAAGGCTTATTAACTGACACACACACACACACACACACACACACACACACACACACACACACA